>NC_141053.1:31991930-32441930 GCF_041138505.1 Cibotium barometz | reverse complement strand
TTAATTTTTTTTGTAATTGTCAATGGAAGGGCAAAGCTAAAATATGCCCATCCAAAACCAGAACTGTTTTTTATATGTACAAGGTCGATAGTATGCGTGAATAGGGGGGGCATTCAAATTGGCCCATTGCCATGGCTTTTAAAAAAAATAAAAAACAATTAACCATGTAGATCTAAAAGACTACCCTAATTCTTTATTACTTAAGAGTGAAGTCAATGTCAAATGAGCACTAAAAATATAGCAAATCCTTAAAAGTTAAAACTTAAGGCGAGGCCTTAGTTTAAAAAATTGACATTGAAAATTCTAATTTCTAGGTAGCATTGAGCGCACTCAATTTTTAAAGGCTTTATTTTTTTATGTAGGCATCCAAGGCTAAAGTTATTGAAGGCCATCAATTATCTATTGAGGTCACAGGTGGGCAATTTGGTAGTCGCTCTTCTCAAACCTCTATTGTTTGCAAGTTGTAAGTTTGTAGCTATTCTAGAAGCACTGCATTTCTAAACCCCCTTACGATCGTGGTATGCGCTCAACTTTAAGCTATGCTTTTGGTGTGTGCTCATTCCTTAGCCCTCCCAAGTTTGCATGCTACCCCAATGTCAACCATAAACAAGAGCATGGGAGTACCTTGGTGTTAAATTGTGAATTATTTACTCTTATGTTGCTCTTCTTCATTCTCAAGGTTGTTTGGCCAAGGAAATGGGAAGTACACTCTATTGGGTGCTTTGCAAATGACTTGGATAGAAGTAGTAAATGTACTCAACCTGGATGTGTAAATTTTTATGTTGTGATTATAGTATTTAAAGCAATGAAAACTAGTTCTATATCAACTGTCAAGTTAGTGTACGAATTTGTTTTTGTTTGAAGTGCTTGGTAATCGAGGTGGGTGTTTTTTATTTTTTATGAGAGCGTGGGTCCTTTCCCTGACAACCAACCGTTATAAACACACCCAAATATAACCGTTACAAACACACCCAAATACCATAAGGGGGTATCACCATTCCAAGTATTGGCCATTTGGAGGTACTAGATTCATTTGGGCAAGACAAAGCACTTATGATACTCGAGGCAAGAGCCTGCCATGATAGTAGCCTTGCAAAAGGTGGACAGAGTTATTTTAGAGGAGTACTCTTGGGGAAAGGCAAGGGCCCACCATGACAGCTGCTTTGCAAGGGGCGGGCATAGTTACTTGAGAGAAGTACTCTTTGGAAAAGGCAAGAGCCACAACCACCGCGAACACCCCAGGGAACAAAGTGTCCCTCCTCCTGAAGAAGCTAGAGGGGGCTTGAACCCACACCCTTTCGACCAAGACTTTTCTAATAGAACAACTTGCATGCGACAGTAGGAAAAAAGAACGGCACCTTTTCCCATGACCTTCAATGATCATTGTATCAAATTTACATTCCCATCTTGTAGCCTAGCTATACTCTATTTGGCGTATAGATCTTAACTTGTCATTGAGTTCACCCATATCAATTGCACAAGGAAAAGAATGAAGAAGGGCTTACACTCCCATTGTGTCTATGTGTGTACGTACTACTAATACATCAAATTTCACAGTAAAAGGTGTTAGGGACATGGCTTTCTTCATTAAGCATCTCAACCTCATCATTTTCCTTTGAGCACATCCATGTACTTGTGGATATCTCTCAACCTATTTCAAAAGGAAGAAAATGCAAATGAAGACTAGACTTGACTTCTTGTGCACATTGTTTTTCTTGAGACTCTCGGTCCCT
The DNA here is from genome assembly GCF_041138505.1 of Cibotium barometz. NCBI lineage: Eukaryota > Viridiplantae > Streptophyta > Polypodiopsida > Cyatheales > Cibotiaceae > Cibotium > Cibotium barometz. The sequence goes on along the minus strand of NC_141053.1, from coordinate 32,440,197 downwards.
CCCCCACACAACCATTATAAACACATACAAATGTCACAAGGGGGTATCGCCCTTTCCAAATATTGGCCAATTGAAGGCATAATATCCATTCGGGCAAGAGCCACATGGATCTATGCACCCATGATACTCGGGCGCAAGAGCTTGCCAATGATAGTAGCCTTGTAAGGGTAGGGTAGAGTTACATCAAAGGAGTATACTCGAGGAAAAGGCAAGAGCCACAACCACTCAAAACACCCCATGGAGCATAGGTGCCCCTATCGAAGGGGATAGAGGGGATTTAAACCCATAACCTTTTGACTATGATCCCAAGACTTTACCACTAGGCCAACTTCAGGCGACACTTATTGTGCACATTAAATAGAGTCAAGGGGAGTTACATGAAAATAAAAGAATTGCTATATGACTTATATGATTGAAAGATGGTGTGATGTGGAACTTAAATAACAACACACATGTGAATAGATTAAGAAGCTAAGAAGTTATCACTTAAAAGTTAAACATTTTGAGCCTTCTCAAATTTTCTTAACTAGTTTTCTTAACACTAGTTTGGTAAAAGGACAAAAAAGTGTCCGTGGACATATTTATGTCCTCCTTTTACTGACCAACTTTATAGAATTATTTGGAACCCATGGATAGCAAAATTTAAAGGTTTTCTTTTTCCATATCATCAGATACATAGTGAATGAAAATTGGGATTTTTTGGAATCACATTGGTTACCTCTAAGCTTTTCAAATTCATAAGAATTTAAAGTCCAAATTGTAGTTGTAATGCAGAGCTATTTGGACTATATTTGTATTAAAGGCTTTTATTAGCCAATTTCTCATTTCTTTTCAAAGTCTTTGGATGTGCTTACGTCACAAACATAGATATGGTGTAATACAATCCACCTTAGGCTCAAAAATAAACTCCAAAATTTAGTTGTTGTTGATGAAAATTTTAAGGTACTTAGCTATCTATAAAAAATTTAACTTTAAGGATTTTTTAAGCTAATCAAACAATCATAGACTAGTACCAAATCTCACACACATGTTCTATACAGTGTTATGCTTTGTTGGTGCATTTTGTGAGAGCCAATCACATATACACCTATCCTTTTAGCCACTTTTTTTTCGACAAAACTTTACAAATTTTGAACCATATTCATTGCTATAGAATAAGAGACTACTTCATGCATTTTTAAACACTATTTTCATAAGTTTCCCACTAGATAATCCAAATATAAGCAAGGGTTCATATACGCTATTTTGTTATCGACGCAGTTTTGAAACTTGAGACCATCATCTTATTTCTATTGAATGTTTAGATATATATTCTTTACCGATTACTTTAATGGAGACATTGATTTATTAGTATAACTAAAGTAAATCACCATATAATCTCACACTATTGTCATAATTTGGATGTCAAAGACTCAACAATGAAAAAGAGATTCTAAGAAGGAAATTTAATCAAATTAATTTTTAATACAATAGTTTTTTTGTTATGAAAAATCTATCTCTTATCTCTTAAATACTATGTAAGGTTTAGGAGAAATTTATAATGATCATTTTTTTTCTTGCATGTAGGAACCTTCTTTGTGAATTCATAACCTGTTTGGATTATAGTGATGGATATACCTCTACTTATGGTGATTTATCAATTATATTTAAGGTTTTTTTTATTATTTTAATAAAAATTTTAAGGTTTTCCACTTTCATGAAGACATGCCTTAGAAGATAAATTCTAAAATATCACTCCCATTCACAAGATATTAATTTTTTAGCAAACCCCTGAAAATACATATTTATATCGTGCTGAACTACCAAACTAGTGTTAATAGTGTCCGACTGGTTTAAATTTTCACTAGTTGAGGTTAAATCACCATGCTTTTGAAGATTTTCATAGAGATCATTTTTATTCCTTTGTTTTTAAAAACATGTTAGACAACTTTTTAGATTTCCTAATTGGCCACTATTTACGAAATATTTATCAAGCTCTTCCATGGTTTGGTGTCTGCTTTGCAACACGTTCTTCATACATTTATATTTGGTCCACCATAGTTACTTCATTTATTAACAATTTTCAAAGATGAGGTAAAGAGGTAGACCTCAAAATTGAAGGCCTATCCTAGACTTCAAATTCAAGCCCTAGCTAGTATAATTTTGGACTTCATTTTCGCTATATGTTGTATCCATTGTAGCCTTAAAATTTTAGGGTTGGATAGGAGCATCTCATTATCCTCCTTGGTGTAAGAAGATAGCAAAGAAATTTTTGGACTTTTAGTGGCCACAACTTTGGCATGCATGTTCTTGTATTAAAAGATGCATGACTCTTGGTGTCTAATTTTATGTTAAAGTGAGGGAATTGCAATCTATAGTATCAAGGAAATATACTAGTGAGGAAATTGCCATCTATAGTACTAAGGAAATATACGTTAATACTAGCTCCTTTCCTCAAGCCTAATATTTTGAATGGTTGTACCATTGGGGTTCTTTTCCCAGGCATTGATTTCTCTCACTCCCCTTGATAGAGCTTATGTTCTTAAAGAAGGTTGAAAGTCTTAAGGTATCCATAAGGTACTCATAGTTGCATTTTGATAGCCATCATGCCCACTTTTGGGCATTTTGACCAGCAAGAATAAGGGTAACTTTTTAACTTAACCATAAAAAATTATAGCTGGAAGCTAAAAAACAAGCAATTTTATGTCACAATTGTCAATTTTGAAGGGTATCCTTGCCCTTCAAAAATCAAGCCTGATGCTACTCACATTGGGATGATGTTGACCATGCCGTTCTTTGAGTGGTGGTTTAGGTGGAAGAGTGTTATGGGCTACCGCACCTCCCAAGAGAGAACTCTACCCATTCACAATCGAAAGAAGCAATAGATAACAACTATCATTGGGTACTTTCCAATGCTTCGAGCTCACGTCCCTTGAGGCTCTCCAAGCTCTCTTTTGGAAGATCCACTCCTCCAATCTCCACCTCCACATTGTCACCACGAAGTCTCTCACACCACAATGCAAGGCAATATTCCTCTCACTCTCCAATACACATGCATAGAAGAGGAATATGCACTAGAGTACTCTCTCTCAACAAAGCAAGAGCTCTCATAGCACAAAGGGGGATTGTGTTCTTTCATTATGCAAAATTGCCTTTTATACATCTGGCCTTATTCACACTTGGGCTTCCAAAACTCAATAACTAAGGCATTGGGTGGCCAATATCTCAAAATGTACAACTTTTATAGTGCCTTTACATAACACTTATTAATGTCCTCAATTGGAGGAGCATTTTTGTTAATGCAAAATGGGATTAACATCCCCCCCTACCTGATATAGGTTATGTCCTCAGAACCTTTTACCTAGGTCAAAAGACCTGGTCACCAAACTCATGTCTGTAGAAGTTCCGACGGGATTGAAGGTTTTTAAGGGTTCTTCTAAATTCTGAGTGTGATGTCCAGAACTCGGTGTCTACCATATCCTCAAATGTGACATGCATGTAACTTGGTAGACACCTGAGGCAATGATAATAAAGTATCATGCTTTGTTTATTCAGTCCTTTGTTCATGTCAAAGAAAAGCTGTTTGGCATCAAATTCATCATACCTCTCCTTCGGTTGATCGATAAGCACTACAATCAACTTCATGAATTTGACGGCAGCTACTATGTCCAGATCTGGAATCCTTTCCCAAGCTCGTAATGAATGCGTAGCCTCATGAAAGCTATGAATGATATGCATAAACCTTATGCACAGTATGCATGAGCATTTGCTGCCTTTGACTTGTGATGTCCAAGAATGTGGATGGCAAAAAGTGAGGGAACTCGTAAACAGAGGTGAGAATCCCTTTGCTTTGCATTGTGGAACTGGAGTGGAGTGAGTCTTCTTTTGTGATTGGCATGTAAAGTGGATCAACTCTATGTGTTGGCGGAGGGCATTACTACTGAAAACTGTACTCTGGCATGGTGACGTACTTCTTGCACAACTGTATGCCAAAATCCTCCAGTCGGGGGTTATTATCATCTGTGTTGATTGCTTTATATCCTCCCCTTGTATGTACTGGATGTTGTTTGTGCTATCTGTAGAAACAATAACTAATCATGAACGTGACAATGCAGATTTCTAGTAGATCGGCCAAGTGTGGGTTGGCTAGTTTGGTGTGTAGTGCCATATTTTCCCACAAGGTCCCTTCTCCTCCCATAGGTAGCAACTCTTTCGATTCAGGCATTGGGGATTGGAGAGGGTATGTTACATACGGTTGCTTCCATGACTCCATGTAGAGTAGGTGTTTGGCATGATTTGTCGTGTAGGATTAAACGATGTAATTTGCATCAGTACTTCGAACATCAGTTTAGGATTCAAGAGGGGAATGCCGGCCTGAATGAAGCTCTTGTACTTTGCAAGCTGACAAAGACTCAATGACATTTATATCAAAAAAAGCTTGTATGTCATCTTGAGGGGGAAGATCGCGTACCTCATTGAGCTGTCATGTTGGAGATAGAGTTGTTGCCGGCAACTCCTCGGGGTTGAGAGGGTTAGTGGGAATATGAACTGGGGTAGAAGAGTACCAAGAAAAGATACAATCAGCTTTAGTTTTGTTAGTAGGAGATACACTAGGAAAGGGATTTAGTAGCTTACTAGAGATGGAAGAAAACATGGGGTAAGTAACAGATGTTGAGGATCCTAGTGTTTCTTCTTGTCCTTCTCTTGAATTGGTGGTGGTTGGGTGGGCTTGTTAGTTTTCATAAATTCTTGAAGGTCGAGGATTTCTTATGTGGTTATATTGGGATATTCAATATGTTCTTTATCAAAATTATATACTATAGTGGTGAGCATTACCACCTGGTGTTTATGGATGTTTCTATATAGTTTTATAATACCATATGGATGATATAATGTTGATTCAGAGAGATTTAGATGTTGATGAGTATTATAAACTTCAATCCACCCTAGGTTGATTACCCATTGGTAGCTATGAGCAGCAACTTCGTAGTTGGTCAGTGTTAATGGTATGTCATCTGTTATAAACAAGTCGAGTGTATTGACACTGTCATCTAGGATGGCCGATTGTTGCACCCAACACCAACTACTATGAAGATTTAGCATGATTGGGTGTAATGGGAAGAAGAAAATGTCAGCTGGGTTAGTAAGTACTAGATCCCCTCTAAGGATTCCCATTACTAAGGTGGGATCTACATATCTTTTCGTATTTTGATGTATAAGTGTTAGGTCTCCTAAATTGAGGTCGTCGGTTAGGTTAATTTTGTATTGAAGAAGAGAGAGGTTTAGTGTAGATAAAAACAAAGTGAGAGTATAAGGAGGGGACTGAGGAGTCACTGGCACAACGAGCCTATCTTTGAAGCTTGCTCGATGAGTTATCGTAGTTCATCGCGTTGAGGTTGTTGCATTAGTGCGAGCCTTTGCTCTAGTTCTTGGATCCTGGAGTCATTGTCGTTAAGGAGTGCTGAGATGGCTACCTCACGGATCTCCTGAGTAGCCGCTAGCTTCGTGTATCATATTTCGGCTTCATCTTTGGCTATACTATGGGCTGTGGTTTGAGCTTGAGCCTTGTTGACTTGTTGCAGGCTCTCTTGTGCCAAGACTTGTGTGCTGTGGAGTTGTTGGTTCACATGTTCAAGTACTTGTTAGTGGATTACCAACATTTGGTCCAATTCTTGTGTCTTGGTGTTGATAACCTCATTGAGGTCTCTGAGCTTCTATGTGTGTTCCTTGTTCTCTTTTTGCATGTAGGCTAGCCACCTTTCGCTGAGCGAGGCAACAAGTGCTTCCTTCAGCTCTTGGATTTGTTGACTGTACCCTTCTTCTTTAGCTTGTAACGTGGCGTGGGCTTCCCTTAATTATTGTGTGTGCTGTACCTCTTCTTCCTTGGTGTGTGCCACTTCCTTTTGGAGTTGTTCCTTTGCTTTATCAACTTGCACTTTAAGCTCATTATTTTCTTTGGTTTTTTTTATTATGGTCAAGCTTAGTAGCCTATTGTGCCCTTCCAATGTTTGAATCCTTGCTTCCTCTTGTTCGGCTGCCTTTAAACCCTTAATGAATATCTCCTTATGTGTGGAATCAACGATAGCTAATTGATCTTGCACCTATTTTGTTTTGTCTCTGAGTTGTTGCCATAATTCTTCGTGTCTGTCATGTAGTAGATGAGAGACAATGCCACCTTCTTTGTTACTCTAGGACCAAATTAAGGTTCTTGAAGAGGTCGTGCCATTTGCTTCATGAAATTGAAGTTGGAGAAAATTGTCAAGACCTTCCATGGTTTCCTCGAGAAAGGTGTCTGTATCCTTTGGTATATGTAAATGATCTAAGAAGAAGCTTGCACGTGGAGTGCCTTTGAAGTCCAATCTCCTTCACTTGCTGGGGTTGGGACTTTCCTCTATCCTCTTACATTTGTCCACTTCTTGTTCCTCTCTTGAGGAGTCTTTGGATGTGCGGATGTGGTCTCTTCATTCTTGTTGCCCACATCTGTTTGTGGCACAGTGACTATTCCTCCCTAGCTTGTGTGGCACCTGTCTCATTTGAAGTGGGAAGATCCTCTAGTGGTGAGAGGTTTTTGAACACAAGGGTGGCAGGGTTGGTACGTGGTGTTTGTTGAAAGATCCCTGCCCCCTCTGTGCATCCAATTATGGGGTGCTAGCAGCGGAAGTAGCAACTTCTTACACAGAGGCAGAGCTTCCCACTCGGGGCCTCGTCCCACGAATGTCCGGACAAGAGACTAATCTCTCGGTTCTTCCAAAACCGAACCCAGAAAAAACTTCCCTTGCCCAGAAGGCATAGACAATTCCTCCAGGAAAATTTATTCTAACGTAGTCAAGAGCCTTAATTACCCTTTTGCATTCCAACCGAACTCGTTGGAAACATGGTCGGATCAAGGGAGAAGGTTGCACTTGGATCATAGAGACCGACGCTTTTTTCCTCGTCATCAAGAGGCACAATCGTTGATTCTTTTCCATAGAACAAGGATTATCCGTGATTTACTTCAACTACCGTAACTTGAATAGAATTGAATTTTACTATAGAAATCCATCAGTCCAACCTAACCCCATCCAATCCCATGGGTAAGCCAACCGCCCAACCACTGTATTGATAGGATCCATTATAAAAATTTGGTTATGTTTTGTCCCGGGTACCAGGGAAAAGAGTTCCCATGCCCCCTAGCCGAAACTCAAGCAAATTACAAAATAGACACAAAACCACAGTGTTTCCCATCAAGATCTTCAGTATCTCATTTTCCAGTCCAATTTCCAATCATTTCTTCCTCGGCGTACCTGTAGCATCATTGGCAACTAGAACGCTCACCACACCTGCTCACACAAGGGCCTTTTCAATAGTCCCTAGCCCATAGTACCTAAGAATATAATCACAAAATCTATATGGACTCTCCGTTGAAGATTAGCTAGATTAAACAACAAGAACCATGTAAAAGAGCCATGAATTCCTCCGTTGAAGACCAGCAAGGCCAATCAACCAGATCCATGCCTGTGTTTAGAAAACAACTCTAGCTCATTTTTTCCCCCGACGCACGCGTGGGTCCTGGGCGACCAAAAGCCCGAGCATCGTATGGTCAGCACCCTCTAGGCTCTTTCGCAGGTCACCTAGCACTTCACCATAGGCTGCTTCCTTGGTCCCTCATCCACCGTACCGGAAGCTCACCATTTGGTCAAGACCTCCGGTCGCGACCTTGCCACGCAAGACGTCCTTCATTGACTCTCCGTCAGCTGTTGCAACCTTTTCACTTAGGTCCTCATGACCTTATTCGACAAGATAGTCAAAATGCTTCCCCGGCATTCTTGACATAAAACAATCTTTAAAAACAGATTTCATATACAAATACAGTTTCCAACAAACTCCCATTATTCCACGTCATTTCTGATTATTCCACATTCTTCTATATCAATTCACATCCCATCATTCCACATCCATTCATATCCATTCACATCGTCCTACATCCATTCACATCATTCCATATCCAATCACATCCATTCACATCATTCCATATCCAATCACATTCCATATCAAATCACATCCACTTCCTAGTACTACCACCGTGCCGGTTGCAGTCCTAAATTAGCTTAATTAAATTAAATATCACCGCGCTGGTGAATACCACCGTCCTAAATTAAATATCGTGTGATTTGTCTGCCGATACCAACCACCACATTGGTGATAACTTATCCAATACTACCACCATGCTGGTTAAACCATCGCGCTAGTGACCACTTATCATGTACTACCATCATGCTAGTTAAGATCCCTAAAAAGAGAGACCAACCATGCTGATTAAACCATCGCGCTAGTGACCACTTATCATGTACTACCATCATGCTAGTTAAGATCCCTAAAAAGAGAGACCACCACTTCCTAGTACTACCATCGTGTTGGTTAAGATCCCTAAAAAGAGAGACCAACCACTTCCTAGTACTACCACCGCGCTGGTTGTTGCAGTCCTAAATTAGCTTAATAAGGGAAAGTTGAAAGTTGTGATCCTGGGCCTTAATAAGGGAAAAGTTGAAAGTTGTGATCCTGGGCAATAATTGAAGGATAAACATTGGCAATAATGAATTTATGTCATAGATTATACACATCAATACATTTCAGAGATTATACATCTCCTTTCTGCTTTGACCTCCTTCACCAGATTGCCTTCCACGCTTGGGCTTCTTCCTTTCTCGCTCCTTCGAGCAGGGTGGGTTCTTTTCTTCGATTTCTTCGAGCTCCTTCAGCCATTCTCGCTCCTTCTGACAGGGTTGATTCTTTTCTTTGGTTTCTTCGAGCTCCGTGAGCTTGGACTTCTTCTCTTCAGGCTAATTTCCTTTAGCCTGGTCAAGTTCCTTTCTCTTTTCATGTGTATGAGCAATTTAAAATGCCATTGCAGCTTCTACTTTCTCGCTGTGGATATTCGTAGTAGGTAGGCACATCATTTTTTCCCAAGACAACAGCATTGGCATCAAACAATCTCTGCATCTCGATTTTGCATGCACAAACACCCCATAGCACCCACCTTCTTTGCCCACGTGGAGGGAGGTGGGGTTGTGGTTAATCTTGTATAGATGTGTGCGTCGATATACATATAAATCTATTTATATATACATGCTTACATACCTATAGATACACATACATACATAATATATATACGTGTGTGTATGTATATTCTCTCTCTTACACATGCACATAATATATATGTTTGTGTGTGTATGTGCAAGCTTGAGTATGTGTGCAAGTATGCATATCTCTATATGTTGCACGTGTGTCCATGCATGCGAGTGTGTGTATGTGTGTTTATATGTATGTGTGCATGTATCATGTGCTGGTGTCTGTGTGTTGTGTGTGTGTGCGCATGAACATACATGTGTGTGCGTCGACATACAGATAAATCTATTTATATATACATACTTACATACCTATAGATACACATACATACATAATATATATATAAGTGTGTGTATCTATAGGTATGTAAGCATGTATACAAAGATTTCATTGAAAGATGTGAGATGAGATCCTCTTAGATTCAAATTCAAAATTGCCTTGGAATGTAAGATCCCCGTCCCCACCGCGCAACGGATTCTAGGTGCTAACAGCGGAAGTAGCACATCTTGTGCGGGGCAAGGTCCTACACTCGGGGCCTCGTCCACGGATATCCGGACAGGTGACTAATTCCTCGGTTCTTCCAAAACCGAACTTAGAAAAATTTCCCTTGCTCGAAAAGCACTGGCGATTCCTCCAGGATAAAATTTTACTCTAACATAGTCAGGGTCATTACTGATCAAACTGATCCAACCTAACCTAAAGTCACTTGGTCAGATCAAGGAAGAAACTTGCACTTGGATCATAGAGATCGACGCTTTTTTTCCCATCGAGAGGCACATCAATTGATTCCTTTTTCCATAGAACAATTACTATCTGGGATTTACTTCATCTAGCGTACTACAATAGAAATTGAGTCTCATTTTACGGATCCATCAGTCCAGCCTAACCCCATCTAGTCCCATGGGTTAACCAACCGCCCAACCACTGTAGTGATGGGATCCAATTTAGAATTTGGTTAGGTTTTATCCCGGGTACCAGGGAAAAGAGTTCCCAGGCCCCCTAGCCGGAAGTTCATGCAAACATAAAACTAGTCACACCACTTACACACCCAATATGAAATTGCCTTTTTCTCTGTATCAGCTAACTTTAAAACAATCCTTTAATGAAACCATTATGTCATTGATCACAATCCTCAAAATCTCTGGTTGAATCCATATTTCCAATCATTCATTCATCGGTGTACTTATGGCATCATTGGCAACCAGAACGCTGACCACCTATTCACTCAGGGGCCTTTTCGATAGTTCCTAGCTCATAGTAACCGGTAATATATTCTCATAACAAAATGGAATCTCCGTGGAAGATCAGCAAGATCAACCAACAGATCCATATAAAAGAGCCATGGACTCATCCGTTAAGGACCAGCAACGTCAATCAACCAGATCCATGCCCGGTTTCAGAAAACAACTCTTACTCCTTATTCCAATATCTTCCACGACGCACGTGTGGGTATCTTCAGCGACCTAGAGCCCGAGCATCGTATGGTCAGCACCCTCTAGGATCCTTCACAGGTCACCTAGCGCTTCACTCATAGGCCGCTTCCTTGGTCCCTCATCCACCGTACACCGAAAGCTCACCATTTAAATCAAAGCGAGGTTGGTCAAGACCTCGGCCGACCTTGCTACGCGAGATGTCCTCCATTGACTCTCCGTATAGCAGTTGCAACTTTATCAGTTAGGTCTCCACGACCTTAATCACAAGACGGTCAAAATGCTTCCCCAGCATTCTTGACATAAAACAGTCATTTACAAATAGTTTACAAATACAGTTTCTATAATGAACTCTCATCTTTCCACGTTATCCCTCATCAATCCACATTACTTATTCCACATTCCATTCATATGTGTACTCATTCTTATCCAATCACATCATTTTTCATCTCATCACATCATATTCATTCACAGCACATATCATTTATTCACATCCCAATTCACATGCCATCACATCTCATCCATTCACTCATATCGACGTCACATCATTTCACATACACATTCGCATTCATTATTCCACATACACATCCACATTCGTACTTCCACATCCATACATCCACTTCCACATCCGCATTCATACATACATATCCATATCCACATCCATAAATCCACTTCCACATGCATACATCCACATCCACATCCACATCCATACATCCATTTCCACATTCACATCCACATCCATACATCCATTTCCACATCCACATTCATACATCCACATTCACATTCATACATCCACATCCACATTCACATTCATACATCCACATCCATATCTACATTCATACATCCGCATATCCACATTTACATTCATACATCCACATCTGCATTCATACATCCACACTTCCATTTCCACATCCACACATCCACATTCACATTCACATTCATACATCCACATCCACCTTCACATCCATACATCCACATCCACACATCCACATCCATACATCCATACATCCACATCTACATCCATACATCCATACATCCACATCCACATCCACACTTCCATTTTCACATCCACACATCCACATCCACATTCACATTCATACATCCACATCCACATTCACATTCACATCCATTTTCACATACGCATTCATACATCCACATCACACATCCACATCCACATCCACTAATCAGAATTAGTGTCTTCTTGTGTTAATCTCAAAGTAATTTTTTGCATATACCAGTTTTTGTCTCTCATATTCATGATGTTTTGTATAAACTTTAATCCACCTTGAGTATGTTTTGATCAATCTTCATAGCTGAATTATCATATCCAACATTTGGTATCAGAGCATGACCCAATTAGGTTTAGTTTATTAGAAAAAACCCTAATCAATCTCTTAATCACCCATAGCCAGTTTTTCTCTGTTTGGACAGCATGCTGTAGATTGCTTCCATGCGTGCATCTGAGGTGATTATATCCCAAGATTTTGATATAGCCTTGTTGCTTTGCTCCCACGCTTGCCCTAAAACGGAGATTGTAGACCAATTTGATCCCAGCTTCGCGAATTCGTCATTGCCAACGCAGCTCGTTTTCTACTAATCGCATCAATTCGCCGTCGTCTCTACAAATTAGCCTAATTCCTTTTAGGTGATTCAAGGCTATCATGTGAGGATTCAGCATACCAAATCTTGAAGCATTTGGTCGATCGAAGCTGCTGTACGGAGCTGTTTTCCAGTCGCATGTTTTTTGCCTTTTTTGCTCCAACAACATGGTGATTCTTATTTTGATTTATATTGATGATATTATTATTATTTGGGCTTAAATCATCTATATGAGCAAGTTATCAACATCAAGCATCATATTTCATCATCATGAGCTCCAAATTTCCCACAGACGCAAATTAAACCTCACGAGCCCGTGGAACCCCTAGCCATTAATAAACACCCATGGTCCACCCACATCATTGAATCATCATCATGTTAAAGCACTTTGATGACTGCCCAAACCCTGTCCAAACATAATTCTGTTCTGACCATTTATGTGAAGATGGCAGCTGAGTGTAAATGTCCACGCCTCTTGCGACTAGCGTGTGATGCTGAGGCAGAACCTCTCATTGGCCATGATTCTAATGAAGCTAAAAGTGATACATGGTGTTATTTTATATCACTTAACGCCTTGAAATTTCAGACTTTCATGCCAAATATACAGACTCCTTAGTCTCTTTATTCCTAAGGAGAAGATAGTAGCTCCCTTGTGGCAGTAAGGGAACGTTTGTATGTCTTTAGCCCAGTACCGTCATCTTATGCGTCTCCCGAGGAGATTTTGACTTTTGGAGCCGAGCTGCTCTATGTACATATTGCAATCTTTCTATAAATAAAGAAATGTTTTCTAGAGAAAAATTCCCTATTGTATAAGTGATTGTTTATGGACAAACCGAAAAAAAAAATGTTACCGGACATATGTCATAGATCTCTAATAAGATCATTTATCTTGTTTAAGAAATTGTTTTTCGAACCTCTTAAGTCTTAGGATCTCGTGGATGATATCAAAATAAAATTTTAATAATATATCATTTTTAGCAGAATCATGAGACGAGGAAACCATGGCCGTCAGCCAGACCCTCTCTTTGAAGATGAAGAGCGTGACCTCGATGTTCGCAAGGCTCTTCACAGAACTCAGCTAGGACCCTTCAAAGGTGAAGAGGAGAACCTGGGCGAGGCTGTGGAGAAATGAGTTGAAGCTATGGAAGAGTATTTTGATGTCACAGGCTACAATGAAAGGAGCAAAATGGCTCTTGCACGGCTGAAAATAGTGGAAACAACGAGGGTGGCATGGAGAAACCATTGTAAGACCAACCATCTGGACAGGAACACTCAGTCCTGGAACGACCTTAAAACCTATTTGAGGAAGAGATTTTGTCCCCACATCCATACATCCACATTCATACATCCATATCCACATCCACATTCATACATCCACATCCACACATCCACATCCATACATCTACATCCATACATCCATTTTCACATCCACATCCATACATCCATTTTCACATCCACATTCATACATCCACATCCACATCCACATTCATACATCCACATCCACATCTACATCCACATTCATACATCCACATCCATACTTATCACATACATATACATCTTTCCTTTCCCATACATCCTTCACATACATACATCTACATCCATTCTCACATACATATATCTACATCCATTCTTTCACATACATACATCTCCATCCATTCTTCGTTCATTTTCATCTATCTGATTCATTTCACATCCTCATATCTATTTATAGAATACAAGAGAATTCTTATTTTTGATATACGATTTCTTTACGCATCTATTTATGCATAAATTCTATTTTAAGGAGAATAACACTTTCGAAATAAAAATCAATCTTTTATGCATCTTCCTATGCATAAATTCATTTTAAATGAGAATGACACTTTTGAATTAAAATTCAATCTTTTATGCATCTTCTCATGCATAAAATCAAAATTGATGAAAATAACTCTTTTGAACTAAAAATAGATTTCTTTATGCATCTTTCTATGCATAAAATCAAAATTGATGAGAATAACACTTTTGGGTTAAAATAAATTCTTTATGCATCTTTCCATGCATAAATCCAATTTAGTAGGAATTACACTTTTAGAATAAAAGAATTTCTCTTATGCATCTAATTTATGCATAAAATCATTTATGATGAAAATCACACTTTTAATATAAAAAAATATCTTTTATGCATACAAATCATTTATGATGAAAATCACTCTTTTATTATAAAAGAATTTCTTTTATGCATCTAATTTATGCATAAAATCATTTATGATGAAAATCACACTTTTAATATAAAAAAATATCTTTTAGGCATATGTTTATACATACAAATCATTTATGATGAAAATCACTCTTTTAATTTAAAAAAATTCTTTTATGCATAAAATCATTTATGATGAAAATCATACTTTTAATATAAAAGAATTTCTTTTATGCATCTAATTTATGCATAAAATCATTTATGATGAAAATCACACTTTCAATATATAAAAAAATATCTTTTATGCATATGTTTATGCATACAAATCATTTATGATGAAAATCACTCTTTTAATATAAAAGAATTTCTTTTATGCATCTAATTTATGCATAAAATCATTTATGATGAAACACTTTTAATATAAAAAAATATCTTTTATGTATATGTTTATGCATACAAATCATTTATGATGAAAATCACTCTTTTAATATAAAAGAATTTCTTTTATGCATCTAATTTATGCATAAAATCATTTATGATAAAAATCACACTTTTAATATAAAAAAATATCTTTTATGCATACAAATCATTTATGATAAAAATCACTCTTTTAATATAAAAGAAATTTTTTAATGCATCCATTTGTGCATAAAATCATTTATGATGAAAATCACTCTTTTGAATTAAAAATAAAATTCTTTATGCATCTTTCTATGCATAAAATAAAAATTGATAAAAATAACACTTTTTGGATTAATTTAAATTCTTTATGCATCTATCCATGCATAAATCCAATTTAGTTGGAATTACACTTTTAGAATAAAAAAGTAAAACTTATTTTTACACAATTTTAGAAAATTTTACCATAACCTTCTTTGTATGGCTGACCATTTTTCAATTTTTAACTTTCTAAAATCAACTAGAATTTCACCAAGAGTATTTAATTCATTCTAATGTAAGCAATTTCTACTTATTTAAGAGAAACATTATGAAAAACTTAATTTTATCCATTAATCATTCATCTAGGATAAAGAATGGTTGGATTTACTAAAGAAGAGAGGGGAATGCCTTTTTTCAATGAGGCATAACATCATTTTCATTTTAGAGAAGACAAAAATCATAAAAACCATTAAAATTAAGCATAAATAGGAATTTATGTATTTCCTTACTACCATTCATCAATTAACTTCAATAGCATTAAAAAGCCATTCCAATTAAGCATAAATAGGAATTTATGTATTTCCTTACTACCATTCATCAATTAACTTCAATAGCATTAAAAAGCCATTCCAATTAAGCTTCTCAAGCTTGAGAGGGGTTGAGAAGAGAGAAACATTAAGAAATTATGGAAAAAGATCAAAATTTACACTTTACCTTACAAATTGCTTGATTCTTTGATCACGGTAGAGGCTCCCAACCAATCAATTGGTTTGGTGTGTTAATGGAGCCACCAATGAAGATTGAAGAAAGAGGGAAGCTCCAATTTCTTCAATTTGGAGAGAATTTTAGAGAATAGTAAAAATTATCATTATTTCAGCATAATTCTGGCATAATATAATTCTCCTATTTTTTAACAAAGGACTCAGGTTCTATTTATAGGAGAGGGAGGCTCTAACCAAGACCAACTGATTTCTAGAATTTTCCAGATTCAGTTTGGTTGAATTTGGACTAGATTTGGACCTAGTTTGGTTGATTCGGTTTAATCCAAGAGAGAGGAGAGATAAAAATATCACATTATTTTTTAGTTTAAAACTCATTCAAGTATGTGAAGTAGGCGCCTCCTTGAAGAGACTCCCCTTCCTTACACATGTGTCAAAATGGAATCATTATATCCAAAATATCTCATTTTTTAGTAATACTCATAGTTTTTTACTAATAACCCTTGTACATAGTCAACTCTTCATCTTATGTGAGCATTTACTTATTTTTGGGTTTTTTTTTTTACAAATTGGATTTATCTCCTCCTCACACATGGATTGATCTTATTGGCCCATAGGAACCTTAATTTAAAATTTCAAAAAAATCTTGACCCTCAGGATAAGGCCTCTTGAACAGATTATACTTGATTTCTAATGCACCTTCTGAAAATCTTTTTGAACTTCTGTTTCGAGGGAACTTATTTTGATAAGAAGAGATATTTTTTCATCCAAAAATATTTAAAAACTGAGTTACCACTCTCTAGAAGATTTTCTCTCTCTAGGCCAAAACTAGTAGAAACAAAATCTTTTATATTTCTGAAGAGGGATTTGACTACAGGGGAAGATACTGGACATCTTGAGAGACTGGGGAGGAATCTTACATATGGAAGATGTGAGATTTGGCTCCTCCTCACGCTTGGAGGAGGAGTGGTTATTTTGAATTAGCCCCACCTCCTTTGCCCACGTGGAGGGAGGTGGGGTTGTGGTTAATCTTGTATAGATATACATATAAATCTATTTATATATACATGCTTACATATCTATAGATACACATACATACATAAAATATATACATGTGTGTGTGTATGTATATTCTCTTTCTTACACATGCACATAATATATATGTTTGTGTGTGTATGTGCAAGCTTGAGTATGTGTGCAAGTGTGCATATCTCTATATGTTGCCCGTGTGTCCATGCGTGCGAGTGTGTATATGTGTGTTTATATACGTGTGTGCACGTATCATGTGTTGGTGTTTGTGTGTTGTGTGTGTGTGTGCATGAACATACATGTGTGTGAGTTGACATATATATAAATCGATTTATATATACATACTTATATACCTATAGATACACATACATACATAATATATATATAAGTATGTGTATCTATAGGTATGTAAGCATGTATACAAAGATTTCATTGAAAGATGTGAGATGATTCAAATTCAAAATTGCCTTGGAAAATGTGAGATTTGGCTCCTCCTCACGCTTGGTTATTTTGAATTAGCCCCACCTCCTTTGCCTGAGGTGGGATTGTGGTTAATCTTGTATAGATAGATTTCAAAATTTTTACATAAAAGTTTTCATTTTTTAAAGAAAATACTTTTTTTTCCAACACGCTGTGGTGATTGGTCTCTTTCTCATAAGATTAAGACAACACACAACCAGACTCCAGACCAGGCCTTAAATTTGAAGCCCAATGTCGGGCTTCCTCGATGTACTGGTGACACCTTGTGTCAAAATCTTGGGCTTCAAATGACTCTCTGCCTTAAAACTCGGGCTTCCCACATTACCACACATGTATCTTCTCTATTGCACTATCGCGCTTGTGCTCAAAGTGTGTGCAGCTTTTCAGACCAAACAACTAGTCTAGAAGTACCTAGAATCCCTCGATAGAGTCCAGACCCCAGAGACGTCACACGTTGCCCAGGCTCCAAGAAAGGCGTGTTCAGTGTTCACTGCTATGTACTAGATAACACTGTGCGCGAGGCCCAGCATAATTGATGCTTGAAAGGTGCCCACGTGGTACCGGTGACTCGGAACAGTTAAATACATGTGCTTTGCGCCTGGGAGGCGACGGGGAGGGGGGCGCTTATAAAAGCAGGGCAAGCGACAGTAGACTACAGCAGCACTGAACTATAGAATTGCCCTGTATTAGTGAGCGCGTAGTAGTAGAGTGTAGCATTGCCCTCTTTGAGCCAGCAAGAATGGCCTCTATCACAAGCCTTAACGGGAAGGAGGGGGAAGTGCATCTACCGGCCAAGAGGAAGGCAGAGGAGGAGCTGGCTGCTGATAGTAGGGAGGAAGAGGAGTTGGTGAAGGTGAGCAAGGCTGAGTTAAAGAAGGCGGTGAAGGAGTATGTGAGGAAACATGGTATGGCGCCCACTAAGACAGACCCCTCCAAGGACTCCCCTTACCCGGAGGTGCCTGACTTGCCCAATGCCTACCACATCTACCAACTCCACCATGGCGGCATGGCTGACCCAAAGCGCCTGCGCGCCATAGCCACGGCTAAGACCCACCACGCCAAGTATCAAGCCAACCTCCTGGGCTACCAGTGTAACCAAAACCTCCACTTCGAAAAAAACTTTGGCAGCTACTTGAACGTCCATGTACGTATCCTTCTTCTGTTCACATATTTTTACTTCCATGTACGTATCCTTCTTCTGTTCACATATTTTTACTTATTATTATCACACTCGGTCTTTGTATCCCTCGACAACCCTCACCCACTCTTAAAACACCTTCAAAATGGCAATGTGTATGTTTTCTTCAATTATTTTCCATGGAAAATGGAATTATTTGAACACCTTCCCTTACCACCCGCTTCGTACCTTGTACATCCATGGGAAAGGGCTATGCACTTCTCTTAATTAGTGGCCTTTCCACCTCCTAAGCTCAAAGTTTAGCCCTTGTATTAATATATATCTATAACTATATACTTTGACACGTGTCATCAATGAATGTAAAGATATAAACGTAAAATATAATTGAGGCAAAATAGAATTAATACTCTTGATAAATGATTTTTTTGAGCCTACAAAAGATCATGTGTCAACTCTCTTTTTCGGTGAGAATCTATAACTCCGATGTTAGAACAGTGAAACTCCTAGCAAGTCCTGAACCTGTTACCAAATCAAAAATCATCTTATATCATTATCTCTTAATTGTGCATGACAAAATCTTGCTCTCTCTCTCTCTCTCTCTCTCTCTCTCTCTCTCTCTCTCTCTCTCTCTCTCTTGTGTTTGTCTCAATAAGTCCCTCTCTCTCTCTCTCTCTCTCATGTGTGTGATTCTCTCTCTCTCTCTCTCTCATGTGTGTGATTCTCTGTCTCTCTCTCTCTCTCTCTCTCTCTCTCTCTATACAAATCAAAATCTGTAGCAAAAAACCAAGTCCCTCTCTCTCTCTCTCTCTCTCTCTCTCATGTGTGTGATTCTCTGTCTCTCTCTCTCTTTCTCTATACAAATTAAAATATGTAGCAAAAAACCAAGTGTAGGAGAGAGAGAGAGAGAGAGAGAGGGAGAGACAGGGGTTCAAGTGGGAGAAGTAGGGGATGGTAGTTATAAGGGGGACAATGGGAGAGTAGCAAAATAACAAGGAAACAACATACATAAGTGCTTGCATGTGTGCACATGTACTGGGGGGAGAGAGAGAGAGAGAGAGAGAGAGAGAGAGAGAGAGAGATAGGTAAATGCATCAATATTTTACAACATGCATTGAGAGGGGGGGATAACTTTAGTTTTTATGAATATATATGGATTTAAATTGATATTTGTACATTAGAGTAATAATTATGCTCACATGTGACATACACATATATGTACATACATGCATGCATACATACATACATTGATATCTATGCACATAAACATGTATATACAAATAAATAAATATGTATTCATGTATTTATGTAAATACACACAATACACATATATAGATTTGTATGTCAGAATATAACTTATATAATTCTACATACATGTTTGCATCTAATATACACATTTACATGTTTATATTGTGTGTACATACATACATACACAAATACACACACTTGACAAAGCTATTTTCTCATTTTCTTGCTCACATTGCATGGCTTGAGATAAAGTGAGTGCAAGTGTGTGCACACCATGCTCCTACACATTTAAATCGGGACATATCACTAGTCACAATAAAGATGGTTCGAATGGTGGACTTAGATATATAAGTAAGTAAATAACCTTCACTACCATAGTATAACATGACCTTGACCTTAATTCCAATTGGTAACCCCAAGCTTGCACACGGCCCAATATAAATTGGTCGATACTTTGAAGGACGAAACCCTTGTGGTACTTGCGTGTGTGTATGGTTCTAGAGAAATATGAATCACACCTCTAGAAGGAAAATAACCTCATGTTTCAATTTGGTAATGTAGACGAACAACATCGGCGACACTTTTAGCGAGGGCACCTACACGATCAACAGCAAGTTCATGGAGCGAGCTGTGCTGGACTACTATGCAGAGCTATGGCACGCCCAGCACCCCCATGTTGCTGACCAGCCTGAGTCCTACTGGGGCTTTTGCCTCACCATGGGAAGCACCGAGGGCAACATGTATGGCATGTGGAATGCCAGGGACTACCTCAGTGGCAAGAAAATCTTGATTGATAACTCCTTAAAGATTGTAAAGAAGAAAGAGGGCACCTCCAAGCAGCTCATCCTGCCTCGTTTTGTGTACCACTGTGCGCCGAAGCCCGTTGACAACCTCCATGCCTACACCCCCATCGCTTTCTTCTCCGAGGATACCCACTACTCCCTCTCCAAAACCATGACCATGTTCGATGTTCGTACCTTCTATGCAGAAGGCAAAGAGCATTACGACGGTTTGTGCCCTCTCGAGGACTCGCAAGGCGAGTGGCCCATAGAGGTCCCCTCCCATGAATCCGGTGCCATGGACCTCGATTCCCTCGCCACGCTCGTTGAATTCTTTGCTTCTAAAGGTATCCCATCATTATCTGCTTCAACTATGGCACAACCTTCAAGGGTGCCTATGATGATGTGGGCACTGCTTGCAACAAGCTCCGGCCAATTTTGCAAAAATATAAGCTGCTGGAGAGGAAGGTACACTATAATGAAGATGATCCAAGCAAGTTTGATGTAAGGACGGGATATTGGTTTCATGTGGATGGTGCACTTGGGGCAGCATACATGCCATACATAGAGATGGCATTCTATGAAGGATTGGTGGAGAAGAAGGGTCCACCTTTTGATTTCCGTCTGCCGATGGTACACTCCATAGCCATGAGCGGGCACAAGTGGATAGGGGCGCCATATCCATGCGGGGTGTTCATGACAAAAACCAAGTATCAGATGTTGCCACCAACCATCCCAGACTACATAGGCACCCCAGACACCACCTTTCCTGGCTCTCGCAATGGCCTCTCACCCATGTTCCTTTGGGACTACATCGCGCGCACTTCCTATGAAGACCAGATCTACAAAGCCATTCGCCTGGAGAAGCTCGCTGTGTATGCAGAGAATCGCCTCCTGTATCTCCAAGAAGAGGTTGTGAAAGAGGATATTTATGTAGAGCGTAGTCCACTTGCCCTCACCGTTCGCTTTAAGCGTGCCAATGACGACATCTGCCTCAAATACACCCTCTATAATGAGGACCGTAACGATCGTCAATACTCGCACATCTTCATGATGGAGCATGTCACCATGAAGCTCATTGATGACTTGATTGAGGACCTCTCTAAGCCAGGAGCATTCTCCAAAGATGCCACTATCTCGATCACTCCCGTCACCGACATCGCTGTGCTTGCCCCCAAAACCCATAGGCTTGCTCTCATACCCAGCCAAGGCCGCGGCTTCCGCTAGCCTTGCCAGCCTCACCCCGTCTGGTGCTCTCAATTCTCTCTCTCTCTCTCTCTCTGCGAGTTCTAAGTAGGCAATAATGTGAGAGCAGCTAGATAAATAACTCTCATAAGCTCTATAATTTCACAACCAGCATTTCAATTTGTGTAGCTACAAGCAAAGAAAAACCAAGCTATAAGTTTGAGGTAAAAGATGCTATTTACTGCAATATTGCTTTGATTGAGCTTAAAAACTAGAGGAAGCTACTCTCTTGGAATGAGAGAGAATAAGGGAGGAAATTTACTTCATAACAAGTAGATTGGAACATTTTAGTCATTTTTTAACTCCCCTTAGAGAGAACGTATTTTCTATTGTTGCCATGCTATCCTATTTCAAACAATCCACTTATGTCATGGGGTACTATTCACAAAACCAATTTTTGGCTTGTCCTTAGAAGGCCTTAGTGGTAGCTATATGTTTTTGCTAACCAAAAATTCCAAAAGGTGAAAAAAAATATTTTATTTCATTGGTTGGTATAATTATCATGAATGGGACTACTTCACTTTTTCCAAGCTAAAGAATGCTTTTTTGACATCAACTCACTCAATGGGATTATTTCAATTAATGAATGCTTTCTTTCACACATCCCCCTCTCCCCCTGTTGGAAGGTTGGCGATTTCGAGCGTGTGATCTATGGCTAGAAGGTGCCTTGGGTTATCCCATAAGTGGAAGCATGGGAAGTTGAAGAGCCATATGTAGGCTAGCGTGGCACCTTGTCATAGTCATCTCCTCCGGCCGGTGTTTTGGTGGGCAGCTCACCGGGAGATGGGAGCCCGGTGGAGGGATACTGCAGTGCCCGTTTTGGGGGTGCTCGTGGTGCTCGATGGTGATGTGTCTCCTACGTGCGTTAGTCTTCCGTTGCGCATTCTGACACCCCCCCTCTCTCTCTCTATATATATATATACAATAGGTGACCTTCATGTGATGAACCAACTAATCACTCTTTCTTTCTTGTCACGCGTGTGACCCAGATTCTCACTCCTTGCCAATGATGTCAAAAATGTGAGCTAATTTATTGCTAGGGACCTGCAAACCACCACAAGAGAGCACTAGATACTCGAATCTTATTACTAATATGCCATAGCAAGCTCGCAAACATACACAATGCAGTCAAGATGTGTCACTTGCCTTGTGGTAGATCCATCCATGAGCTTCTTGTAGGTAGCAATGGAGAGGAAGCACTCAAGAGCTCAACCTCCGCTTCACTGCCGCACACTTGCCATAGCTCAAATCGCTTCACTCGTGTGGAGCACTCAAGAGCTCACATAGACTCAATCTCTCACACACACTCAAGCTAGAATGGAGCATGCAAGAGAATCACACACAAGCAAGAGAGCAAGATCTTACTTTGATTATGCACAAGATAATAGCCTACAAGTTTGGGTTACATTGGCTTTTAGACAAGGCCACAATGTTCACACTCTGTCTCAAGACTCCCTCAACACCACCCCACACCCCACTCCCTGTTACAAGACCTTACCCAAGTACTTGGAGAAATTTATTAAAGCTCATAGAACCTTCAAATAAATTAAACTAAGCAAAAACTTCAACCCAAATTATTACGTAAAAGCTTGACATAAAAATATAAAAAGATTTAAGAGATAACCATTTCTTCAAATTGCGTGCAGGCAAAAATATTACCATAGACAAAAGATTGAAGAAGACCTGAAAATAGAGTGCACGACATTGGGTCCAATCTGCCCCCTGAAGTTGGGTGGCTCACGCTTCCCCAACTTGAGTATTTATGCTTGTTTCATATTAAAAATAGCTTGAGCCAAGAATACATTTTGCTTTTCCACTTTTAGGTTTAGTGGATAATCATTCAAATTATCTTAGCCCTTGGGTCACTTTTACAAAAATAAATGAAAATACATGTGCAATGTGCGTACATGGTTTAGGCCTCCGCACAAGGCTCCTAAATTAATAATTCTTTGTGTGCTAGGCTCCATTTCACTCGTGCGCACATGCTAGCACCAACTTCCAAACATATTTGCATAAAATAAATGCATATAACTATTTGCATAAAAATGAATGCACAATAAAATATTAAAATTTATTATATACGTAACAGTCCTCCCGTTTGGAGAGTAGCTGACCTTAGTTGCGTAAAAGAATCATCAACTTCACAAGGTCAAATTCAAATACTTAAATACAATTCCATCGCCAAACCATGGCAATACTTCTTGTGTTAACATGCATCTTATTCCAATAACACTAGATGATTAGTATTTATTGTGGAGTCACCCACGATACGTAATCACTAGCATGGTATGTCTTGTGAGGACCCATACGACACCTCAATCAAAACCCTAGTATGGTGTAACACCTCAATAGGTGACCCTCGCATAGTGTGACACCTTAATCGGTGACCCTCACACTAATCCTCACCTATGCAACACCTCAATTGGTACCCTCGCACAAATCTCACTCATTTTACACCTCATTCGGTACCCTCACACTAATTTTCATGGCTGAGTTGAGCTGCCTATGGAAATCATATCTCTGTATAGTCTTCAGATCATTGGTACAACATAGGGAAGGTCATCTTCAGACATGGCCAGTAGGTGGCCATTAAAGAATACAACTCCGGCATTGGCAACACCCATGCCCTTGCTACCATCCCGGCTAGACCAAACTTGCTCCGAGCATAGAAGATGTGGGCATCTTCTCCTTATCATGCACCACTGGTGAACCCCCAGTTAACATCTCTTGAAGCCCCTAAACACCACTTGCTGGTCCGAAATCACCACATAGTTCTCAGTTATGGTAAAATCATGCATCATTGTGGGCTCTTTCACTGAGATGGTCACCTTCCGTCCCTTCCATCCGAAGAGAATTTGAAGTATCTAAGATAAGCCTTCTTAATGACATTATAGCTGACAGCACAAAGCTCTCTAGTTTTGGCATCCACCTTGGGGTGAGCTATCATCGTTGAGTTGAGCTGTCTAGCGAAATCATATCTCCCTATAGTCTTCAGATCACTGGCATTATGTGTATTTGTCAAAGTTTAATATAACCTTCTTTTTTCTTTTGCCTATTGTGGCTTGGCCAAGCCACTCTTTACATGCATTGATCTTTGCAAAATTTGTGTGAGTGAAAGTTTGTAGAAGCACATGAGTAGTTAATAATTTGTGCTTTAGACTACACTCGATGTGCAAGTGTGTTAGTGTATACATGTCTCATTCAATTCATTAATTCCAATGTGAGTATCCATGTGTGATGTGTAGTTATAAGCAAAGAAAAACCAAGCTAAACATGGAAGTGCGGGTTTGGTATGAAAAATTATGAATATATGTGAAATAAAGGTGGGACATGATTTCTTTGATTTAGTCCCTCACATTAAATTTTTTTAAAGTTATGTATATATTAAAGTTTGAGGTAAAAGATGCTATTTACTGCAATATTGCTTTGATTGAGCTTAAAAACTAGAGGAAGCTATTCTTTTGGTATGAGAGAGGGAATAAGAGAGGAAATTTACTTCACAAGTAGATTGGAACATTTCAATCATTTTTTAACTCCCGTTAGAGAAAGAGAGTATTTTTCTATTGTTGCCATGCTATCCTATTTCAAACAATCCACTTTTGTCATGGGGTACTATTCACAAAACCAAATTTTGGCCTGCCCTTAGAAGGCCTTAGTGGTCGCTATATGTTTTTGCTAACCAAAAATCCCAAAACGTGAAAAAATTCTTTTATTTCATTGTTGGTATAATTATCATGAATGAGACTACTCCACTTTTCCCAAGCTAATGAATGTTTTTTTTGACATCAACTCACTCAATGGGATTATTTCACATAATGAATGCTTTCCTTCACATCCCCCTCAATGGGATTATTTCACATAATGAATGCTTTCCTTCACATCCCCCTCCCCCCCAATAGGCCACCTTCATGATGAACCAAATGATCTCTATTTCTTTCTTGCTTGTCACGCGGATGACCTTGATTCTTGATCCTTGACAATGATGCTGGAAATGTGAGCTAATTCATTGCCAGAGACACTTGCAAACCACCACAAGAGAGCGTTAGATGCTCGAATCTTATTCACTACAAGAGGCGAGGCCATTATCCATGCTTTTTTCGACGCTTTAGAACTAACTTGCTTAAAATCCCCGAAACGTCGAAATATGCGTCAAAATGGAAACATCGAAATAAGTGCCGATATATGCGTTGAAATACGGGTCGAAATAATAATGTTTTCCATGTTTTTTTCGACATTTTTTGACACTGATTTCTACTCACAATTCGACCCTGATTTCGACTGACATTTCGACGAATGCAGGAGACTTTCGACGTTTTTTTCGACGGTTATTTTGACGATTTTTCGACTGTTATTTCGATGCGTGCAGGTATTAATTTTTTTTTTTGGCATAATGGTGCATCCAGTTGTAGTCTTGTTAGCTGGATGCACTATTATGCCAAACTTATAGAGTACCAAAGGCAACTGTACTCTGATGTGAAGAACGAAGCGAATTTGTTGAAAAAGTTGAGTACCATAATATTTTCGACATTACAAAGTAGGTACACAATTTACACAAGTGCAAACAATGGCCAAATTATATTGCAAGATGTGAAATTTACATATCAAGCTCTGATGAGATAAGCTAAAATTGCATAAAGTAGTTGCATAAAACTGCATACAAGCTCAAACAGAGATGTGAGCTGACCAAAATATGTATGTACAAGAGGAAAGACATGGGCAAGGCCACTCTATGCGGAGCCCTCACTCAGGGTTAGGTATTGGTCCCTTGCGAAAACCATACAAGACACTTTTTTTGGTATACAAAACAACGATCTAACATGACATGGCAAAGCAAGTATACAAATCATAAGGTTAAGGCTTGCCGCACTTACCATATCTGTAATGCGCCCCCAATTGAGGTTGGTGCCTTCTCACTGAAGCTTCTCCAAAAGAAAGTACGTGTTATGGCGGCGGTGAGTAATGTCCTCCTCTTCTCCCATTGTCGGCCGACCAACCACTTGATTCTAAAAGTACCAAAACAACAAGATAAGCATTGATACTTACAAAGTAGACATAACATTAAATGAAACATATAAGATAAGTGTTGATACTTACAAAGCAGACATGGAATGCGTCCCAACCGCCGCTTCCAAGGTGAAAGCTTCCTACGCTCTCCATTTGGGCTTTGGTTGCATCCTCTTGTTGCTTGTAGCATTGGGGATTTCCAATCCTCGGGTGCTCATGTACCAAGGTTTCTCACCCCCTGCCTTCACTCCCCTAGTCACATCTCCCCGCCAATGTTTCATGACGTCCACCATGTGGTCCTTTATCCACCTTATAGGGACGACATCATCACTATCGCCGACTGGCTTGTACTCATCCTTGATTTGATTTATGACTCTATATTTCTTATCTTTATCCAACTTTGGCCATAAAGTCATAAAGTCATTTACAAAGACAATGTGGCAAAGCTCACGGATGCGGCTCTGCATCTCTTGCCCGACATTATCCAAAACCACATTGCCATTGACAGACTGTGTAATATTTTTTCCCATCGGCGGTGTGGGCTATGTGTCGAAATGTCGCAATGTGGAAAGGATTAGTAATGCACTTACCTCTTTTTCGTGATGTTAAAAGAGAGGATTAGAGGATCTACAAAACCAACAAAAGGGTGAGGAAAAGATTGGTAATACATACATACAAAAGCTTATGCAAGCTCTGGTAAAGCTTATGCAAACTATGCCGCTATGCAAGGCTTATGCAAGCTATGCTAAAGCTTATGCATAAAGCATGCATGAGACCTTATGCATAAAGCTATGTATGAGGCTTATGCATAAAGCACTATACAAGCCATGTTATCCTAAACTAAACCGTACCCTAGCACTATGCATTAAGCATTATGAATGCATGCATAGAGCTTAATCTATGCATTAATAAGCTCTACAAATAGAGCTTAATGCATAGATTAAGCTTTATGATCTCGGGGGGGGTACACTTCTAAAAAATCATATGTATCACGTGCGTTCAAGGGGCATTTAAAAAACCCCTTAACTAAAATTTTTCTCCCAATAAAACCACCCCACTTTACTTATGAACTAACGGATTTTTTTTTGAAGTTGAATTAAAATACCCCTCTTATTATTGTAATCCTGTTAAATTTTTTTCAAAATTTGAATTAAAATACCCCTCCTTTTGATCGCACGTGGTACACTAAAGTTTTTTGAGGTGAACCCCCCGAGTCGATGCTTAGAACTCTATACATGCATTAAGCTCTATGCATAGAGGACCTACAAAACAAAACCCCTCTTTTTGGTAGATAAAAATAGAGGAAAGAGGATAAAAAGATAGGAAAGAGAGGAAAGCACTTACCTCTTTTTGGTGATGTTGAAAGAGAAGATTAGAAGACCTACAAGACCAACAAAAGGGTGAGGAAAGAACTAGTAATGCATACATACAAAAGACCTAAAAACCTAATACATACATACAAAATCGAAAAGAGAGGAAAGAGAGAAAAGATTTTACCTCTTTTTGGTGAAGTTGAAAGAGAGGATTAGAAGACCTACAAAACAAAACAAAAAGTTGAGAAAAGAATTAGTAATACAAAACCCTAAAAGTGTGAATAGCATGGACACACAAGGAGGTTTATCCTTCAACACACACACACACACACACCAATTTAACAACCAAGAGGAGAGGAGAGGAGAGGGGAGGGGAGGGGAGGGAGGGCAAAGAAGGAGGTGGAGAAGAGCTTGGGAGAGAGAAAGAACTTGCAAAACAAATGAGAAAGCAAAAAAATAAGAAAATTACCCATAATTACATACAGACATTTTACATCACACGTACATGTAACCAAGAGGAGATGGGAGTGAGGGAAAACTAGGCATACCTGGCGAGGAAGCAAAACACATGCGCATGAAAAAAAATGCAAAAAAAGAGAGGTTCTGTTTTACTGTAAAAAACTCTGCCGTCGATATATGTGTCGAAATAATCGCGGGAAAAAGCGTCAAAATCATTGTCGAAAAAGAGTCGAAAAGTGTGTGGGAAATAACATGGAAATAAAAGTCAAAAAAATAAAATTCCCATGCTCTTTTCGACAGATATTTCGACGACCTTTTCGACGATCGCTACTTTTCATTCAAATTCAAAAGGTTTATTGTTCGTCCCTCTCGTAGTCTAACCAAAATCATTCGGTTTAGTTCTAACAAGGATTTTCTTCAGATAAACATCTCTTTTTGGGTAAATACCAATTTAGTGATTTAACCACATCAAATATCTAAAGATATTCTTTCTACCATTTAATTTCTCAACCTTAATTCCCTAGGTGGAATTATGGTGCAAAATTCTTCTTTTGTCATTAAAATTTAATTCAAATCTTTCTCTACTTAAATATAATAAAAATTCTTCTTTTAATTAAATATAATTATCCATTTTTTAAAATAAGCTTAAAATTCCTCTTTTTCTCATTTAATGAGTATAATCCAAATGTCATGGGACTCTTTTATCATAAAATAAATCTATCTAAAATTTCTCTTTAAATTAAATAAAAATATTCAATATTCCAAATATACCAAGAATTCCTCTTTTTTCATTTAAATGATTGAATTCCAAATATGATGGGAATTCCTCTTTCATCATTTAAATTCATTCATGCATAAAATAATTTTAACTAAATTTTCTCTTAAAAATTAAATAAAAATATCCATTAATCCTAATATGACAAGAATTTCACTTTTTCCATTTAAATTATTGAATTCCAAATATGATGGGAATTCCTCTTTTATTATTTAAATTTTTCTTATCCATAAAAATAAATTTAACAAAATTTTCTCTTAAAAATTAAATAAAAATATCCATTAATCATAATATTATAAGAATTCCACTTTTTCCATTTAAATGATTGAATTACAAATACGATGGGAATTTCTCTTTTATCATTTAAATTTTTCTTATGCAAAAAAATAAATTTAACTAAAATTTCTCTTAAAAATTAAATAAAAATATACATTAATTCCATTATACTAAGAATTCCACTTTTCTCATTTAAATGATTGAATTCCAAATATGATGGGAATTTCTCTTTTATCATTTAAATTTATTCATGCATAAAATAATTTATCTAAAATTATTCTTTAATTTTAAATAAAATATCTATTATTTTAATATTTTAAATTTTCTCTTTCTCTATTGGAATACATGGATCTCCATTATCATGGAAATTCCTCTTTTATCATAAAAATTAAATTACTAAAAATTTCTCTTTTTCTCTAATTAACTATTTATACATAAACATTAAAATTAATTTTTCATGGATATGATGAGAATTATTAATTTAATATAGGATGACTAATCCTAGAATATGGTAGGAAGTCCTCTTTTCCCATTATGCATAAAAATGATTTATGTGTTAATTTTTAAAAATTTTGCCATAGTTTCGCTGCTATTACTGATAATTTTTAATAATTTTGAAAAGCATAAGACTTAGTAATACACTTATGATAGATTAACTATCAATAGATCTAAATCCAATTTATGGATATAAATCATAATTTATGTAACATAAAAGCATTAAAAAGCCATTTCTTTGGCCTCTAGCTTGGCTAGCATAGAGTTTGATTTTAGAATTGAGAATTACTCCATGAGAAGCATCATTTGAATAGAGAATTGGTCATAGGAATGACCATTCTTTGGGGGAGAGAGAGATATACATAAAAAACATTCTAATTAAGCATAAATGTAAACTTTTTGTGATTAATCATTAGAATTCTTTGGAGAGCTTCATTTGCATTTCCATTAGTGTCATAGATACATGATACCAACACTCCAGCAGTTGCGTGGCAAAATCTGGTGTAGATATTCGAGACCAAACACAAAGGCAAGGAAATTGCAGCTAAAGCAAGAGCTGCACACTATGGAAAAGAAAAGCATGTCAATAAATGAGTATGCAGTTAAAGCAAGAGCTGCACACTATGGAAAAGAAAAGCATGGTAAAGAGTACAAGACGTTCAAGACCTCCATTGCAGTCAAGGAGAATATTTCCAACTTTCAGGACTTGGTGTCTATGCTAATTATATAAGAAAATTCTTTAGGTGAGGAATCTTCTTCACAAAGCAAGAGCACATCAGAACATGCCTTCTACTCCAATTAAGGTAGAGGTAGAGGTAGAGGTTGTGGTCGAGGACAAGGTGGTGGAGCCGACAAGGAAATCAGAATTCTGGATAACAATAGTCCAATGATTCACAACAGAAATCATACACAGGTGGGAGCCAAAGCGGCCGAGGTGGTTGGTGAAGAAATCAGAATGCAAATAGCATAGAGTGCTATTGTTGTGGAAAACCACGGCACATGGCAAAGGACTACTATAAAAAGCAGAATGACACTAAAAGTGAAAAGTTGTAGCAAGGCAACTATGCATCATCTAGTAAAAAAGGAGGTGATGATAGAAGTGAGTAGCTATTTGTGATGCAGCATATGCTCAGTTCCATAACAGGAGATGTGTCAAGATCTCAAGTTACATGGTATGTGGATTCTGGTGTCTCTAACCACATGACCAGTCATGTTGAGTGGTTGAGAGACATGCAAAAAATAAAAAAACCAGGTTATGTAGAAACAAGTAATGATACTGTGCATCCCATTGCGCATGTTGGTAAAGTGCCATTATCTATGCAGGATGACAAAATGAAGTACTTGGCAGATGTACTTCATGTTCCAAATATTACAAAGAACCTAGTTTCTATTGGACAGATGGTTGAGTAAGGTCTTTAAGTGAGGTTTAATCCTCAAGGATGTTTTAGGGAAGACTTCAAAAATCAGTGTCGCTTGGTTACAAAGGGTAACAAAAATGGCAGGATGTTTACTTTGGATGTGAACATGCCTAAAGTAAAGGCAGCTATGTTTGCGCATGGAACATGTGTCATTGTAGATATTGACATATGGCACAAGCACATTGGTCATGTGAATGTACAACGACTAAAGTCTATGTAGGCCCAAAATATTGTTACAGGTTTGCCAAAGTTTAAGGTTGATGGTATGCACAAGGTATGTAAAGGATGCTAGCTTGGTAAGCATGCCAAACATGATTTCCCACATGAAAAGTATGTCAGTGTAAGGCCATTAAATGTCATACATTCAGATTTGTGGGGGGACCGACCAAGATTGCAACAATTGTAGGTGCTATGTTACATTCGTTGACCACACTAGGAAAGTGTGGGTTTACTTCATGAAGGAGAAAAGTGAGGTGTTTACTCACTTTCAGAGATTTGAAGCCTTGGTCAAGAAAGAAAAAGGTATGCAAATAAAATGCTTGAGATCAGATGGTGGGGGAGAATATTACTAAAATGTGTTCAACGATTTCCTAAAGAAGCAGGGAATCAAGAGAGAGTTTATATGCAGGTACACTCCGCAACAGAATGGTGTTGCAGAAAGAAAAAATAAGCACATTACAGAAGTGACAGGTGCCTTGATGGCTAAAAACAATATGTCACATTAGTTTTGGGAAGAAGCAGTAGCAACTGTGTACATTATGAATAGGACACCCACTACAGCTATTCATGGTATGACAGATATACAACCCATTATTATGATTACATGGTTAAAGCAATACAGGATTTGGAGCCCACTTGTTTTGAGCGGGCACTTGGAAATAAGAAATGGGAAGATGCCATCAATGAGGAGATGGCATCATTGGATTTAAATGCAACATGGGAGTTAGTTCCTTTGCCTAAGGAAAAGAAGGCAATTGGATGTAAGTGGGTGTATAAAGTTAAGCGTAATGTTGATGGTTCAGTGAACAGGTATAAGGCAAGATTGGTGGCCAAAGGCTATGCACAGACTTATGGCATTGACTATGAAGAGGCATTCAACTTGGTTGCAAGAATGGCAACCGTGAGAGATGTCATTGCTATGGCTGTAGCAAAGGGTTCATCTTTACATCAGATGGATGTAAAGAATGCCTTCTTGCATGATGATTTGCAAGACGAAGTTTACATGATGCAGCTACCAGGTTATGAGAGTGATG
The DNA here is from genome assembly GCF_041138505.1 of Cibotium barometz. Lineage (NCBI taxonomy): Eukaryota > Viridiplantae > Streptophyta > Polypodiopsida > Cyatheales > Cibotiaceae > Cibotium > Cibotium barometz. Next base: position 32,407,620 of record NC_141053.1, on the reverse strand, counting down.
CACACCCAGATTTTGTGTGCACGTTACGCAAAGTCTTATATGGCTTAAAGCAGGCACCCAGAGCATGGTCAAACAAGATTGGGGAGTATCTTGTTACCATTGGATTTTAGATATCCAATGTAGATTTTTCACTCTATATGAAAAAGACAAATAGAGGGATCATGCTATTAGTCATCTATGTGGATCATGCTATTAGTCATCTATGTGGATGACTTGATTATCATTGGTGATAGTGATGTTAACATATAGGATGTCAAGAGGATTTTGAAGCAAAAGTTTGAGATGAAGGATTTGGGTGAGTTGCGATATTTTTTGGGCTTAGAGGTGGTGAGATTACCTCATGGCATTTTGTTATTGTAGAGGTAATATGGCTTGGACATGTCGTCCAAGCATGGTATGACAGGATGTAATCCTATTTAAGTGCCATTGGAGCAGAACACAAATCTTTCTGTAGATACAGGTGAGCTTTTGGGAGGACCCCACTACATACAGGCACATAATGGGTAGCTTGATCTATATGACCATTACTAGGTCAGACTTGAGCTATGATATTAGACTTGTGAGTCAGTTTATGTAGACCTCTAGGAAGCCACACTTGGATGTGGCTAGACGGATTCTCAGGTACAGAAAATCCACAGTTGATTATGGACTTTTCTATGAGGCTAGTATAAAGATACCATTAGGGAAAATGTGGACTCATTTTTGGGCCCTCTAAGAAATGCCAAGTCATCATTCTATTACGAAAAGGGGGATCATGGATAACTCTATCCATAGAACCTCAAAACTATATCATGTAACATATCATTGGAAAGATCTTAATGAGAGGATTCTAACGCACTAACCTCTGACAAATTTTGAGTTTTTATGCTCAAGTTATGGCCTCCCCACCAAAAAGTAACCTCAAAAGTTCCGTAACGGAAGCCTCACCCTCATTGGTCCTTATGGAATATTCCCTAGAATCTAAAAGAGCTTAAAAGGCCCAAATGTGAGTCCACATTTTCCCTAATGAACTACATGGGTACATGATGCTGACTGGGCCATCTACCAATGGTTTTATGTTCTCATTTGGGAGTGCTACTATGGGTTGGAGCAGTAAAGCCAATAGTTTCCTTCTAGAGTGCAAAGGCAGAGTACAGGGGTGCTGCTATGGAAGCTTGTGAGGTAGTTTGGTTTCAGAATCTACTTGGTGATATGGGTGAGCCCGTGGATAGGGCAGTTGTCATCTATTGTGAAAACGTGAGTAGCATACATTTGGCTAGTAACCCAATATACCATGCTAGAATGAAGCACATTGAGGTGCCCTTTCAATCTGTGAAGGAGAAGGTTCTAGGAGGTGATGTAGATTTGGTATATGTCAGCATAGAGGATTAGGTGGCTGACATCTTCACTCACAAAGCAATTGGGCATAGAGAAGATCCATAGGTTTAGGAGCTTACTTGGAGTGCACTGTGTAGAGTTGAGCTTGACGGAGAGTGTTGAGATATCGAGCTTAACTAGTGCTACAACGGACATTGATGACCCCCCTGGGTGATAACTTCCGCACTTATGTCACTGTGGCACAATTGGTGAGATTATGGTTGATATATTGCCAGTGGATAACAGGCTATGTGACAACCACTTTGGAGTACTAGAGTTATGGCACAGTTATAGTGCTAGCTCATATAGTTGGGTTCACACTATAGACCAACTACTTTGTATGTTGTTGTAGGAGAGTACTTTCCCTTTATGTATGTACTCTTATCTTTTAATTATATGGTTGGAGAGAAGAAAAGAAGAGAAAAAAATTTAGCCATCCATCTATCTTGTGTCTTGCACTCTTTTGTGTATGTGTATGTGTGTTTACTTGCAAGGAACTCAATCTCTCTCTCTCCCCCACATTCTCTTTAAACACCACCATTAACTTTAGAAAACATACAACAGCTACTATATTTGGATCCGAGATTCTGTGCCATGCTCTTATCCATGAGCAATTATTGTCTTTGACTTGTAATATCTTGGAATGTCGATGGCATGAAATACAAGAAGTTGTACAGCAGCACACATGAAAATCCCATTTCTTGGCCTCTTGGAACTGTAGTGGAGTTAGGCGCCTTTTGAGTGGCATGAATAAAGGATCGACTCGTAGTGCTGGGGGGTAGGGAGCTCTAATACTGATAACTGTATTCGGGCACTGTTAAGTACTCCTTTCGCCATTCCGGCTGTATGCCAAAATCTACCAGATGGGGGTTGGTATCACCTCTGTGGTGGATAGCCTCCCCTTGTATGCACTCAGTGCTGCTTCCGCCATCTACGAAAATAGTAGCTGATCATAAATATTACAATTCTAATTTCCAGCAAATCATCCAATTGCGGATTGGTCAGCTTTATGTGACGCACCACATTCTCCCATAATGTCCCTTCTTCGCCCATTGGTAACATTCAATTTACATCACATCTCATCACATCCATTTCACATCACATCTCATTCATTCACATCCCGATTCACAACACATCACATCTCATCCATTGAAAATGTTAGTCTCCTTAAATGGAATTTATGCATAAATAAATGTGTAAAGAAATCTTATATCAAATATAAGAATTCTCTTGTATTCTATAAAAAGATATGAAATGTGATAAGATGTGATAAGAGGTGTATGAGATGTGATAAGATGTGATAAGATGCGTATGAAAAGTGATAGGATGTGATAAGAGGTGTATGAGATGTGAAAAGATGTGATAAGATGTGTATGAGATGTGATAGGATATGATAAGAGGTGTATGAGATATGATAGAATGTGTTAAGATGAGTTAGGATGTGTTAAGATGTGTATGAGATGAGGTAGAGAGTGTATCTGATGAGATAAGATATATATGGGATGTGTTAGGGTGTGAATGGATGTAATATGGATGTATGAATGTAGATATGGATGTATGAATGTGAATATGGATGTGTGGATGTGTGGATGTGGAAATGGAAGTGTGGATGTATGAATGTGGATGTGGATGTATGCATGTAGATGTGTATGTATGAATGTGAATGTGGATGTGGATGTGGATGTGGATGTGGATGTAGATACGGATGTGTATGTATGTATGTGGATGTGGATGTATGAATGAGGATGTGAAAATCGATGTATGTATGTAGACGTGGATGTATGGATGTGAATGTGAATGAAGATGTGGATGTGGATGTATGGATGTAGATACGGATGTGGATGTATGTATGTGAATATGGATGTATGAATGAGGATGTGAAAATGGATGTATGCATGTGAATGTGGATGTATGAATGTGAATGTGGATGTGTGGAAGTGGAAATGGAAGTATGGATGTATGAATGTGGATGTGGATGTATGCATGTAGATGCGTATGTATGAATGTGAAATTGGAAGTATGATGTGGACGTACGAACATGGATATGTATGTAGAATAATGAATGTGAAGCTGTATGTGAAATAATGTGTAGTCTATATGAGTGAATGGATGAGAATGAGTACACATTGAATGAAATGTGGAATAAGTAATGTGGTCCGAGAGTGGATAATGTGGAAAGACGAGAGTTCGTTATAGAAACTGTATTTTGTGATGACTGTTTCTAAATGACTGTTTTATGTCAAGAATGCTGGGGAAGCATTTTGACTATCTTGAGGATTAAGGTCATGAAGACCGAATTGATAAAGTTGCAACTGCTGCCATTGACGGAGAGTCAATGGAGGACGTCTCGCGTAGCAAGGTCGATCGAGGTCTTGACCAGCCTTGGTTCGATTTAAATGGTGAGCTTCCGGTACGGTGGATGAGGGAGCAAGGAAGCGGCCTATGAGTGAAGCGCTAGGTTACCTGCGAAGGATCCTAGAGGGTGCTGACCATACGGTGCTCGGGCTCTGGGTCGCCGAAGATACCCACACGTGGGTTTTATAATACACACGCCTAATGAAGTAATTACATATTTGAGAAAATAGAGACCCCCATATTTAGACCCTTATATAAAATGAAATATTTACACAAAATGGGCCGTAATAATTTTATTTATTTTTGATGAGTAGCTAGCAAAAACTTCTTTTTTTTTAATAATATAAAAAATTTATAGAAGATATGGGTAAAGTCCTTAATGCACACACACCTATTTACAGTGAAAAGGTATTTATGACAAAGAGTTTATGTGATTTTCCTTGGTCGAGGTAGCTCCTTGTGGTAATGTGGATAGCCGAAAAAATGGCTATCATTTAGCCCTCCCCCTAGATGATGGTATATTCATGTACCATCATAATGTAGACCTTCTAAAGCAAGTGGTGTAATGTGGTTCTCTTGTCCATCTTTCTTCTGTTCCTTGTGTTTTGCACCACATCCATCACTCAAACCACATAACTTACATGCCCTTTTATCTCCTTTTTGTGGTTGCTTCTGTAAGTCTGTCGGTAGAATGCAACTCAAGTATGGCTTGAGTCTGTAGCCGTTAACCTTCTTAGAATGTTCTTTGCCATCCAAATCCATGAGCTGATAATAGCTAGAGTTGAAAACCTTCTTGACAATGTATGGTCCCTGCCATCTAGTTTCAAACTTGGCATTAAACCGATTATCAAGTCGATTGTCATACCTTAGCACAAGATCTCCTTCTTTGATGCCCTTGTCTTTCAAAGTTGCATTGAACTTCTCTACTGCTTGCATGGCTTTTCTTCTATAACACTCGTATGCAGCTTCTCTTTTCCACTCTAGCTCAACTAAAGTGAGAAGTTGATCTACCCATGCATCTTGATCTCCTAGTCCACCTTTTCCATGTAGCCGCATTGTTGGAATGTTGAGCTCAATAGGCTGCAATGCTTCTTGACCATAAACCAAGTGAAAGGGCGTAAACCCCGTTGCTTCTCGGTAGGTAGTCCAAGTATGCCCATAGTGCTCCATCAAGAAACTCGTCCCAAAGCTTCGTCTTGTTCTCCATCATCTTCCTTATGATTCCTGCAATGACACCATTAGCCTTCTCTACTAACCCATTTGATTGGGGATAGTAGGGTGTGCTATGATGATGTGAAATATGAAGCTCTTCACAAACTTCGGTGAGCAAACCTTTTCTAAAACCTGGACCATTGTCAGAAACAATCTCCACGGGTGTGCCAAATCTGCAACATATATGAGTGTAAACAAATCTGCTTATAGTCTTTTCATTCACCCTTGCCACACTTTGAGCCTCCACCCACCTAGTCATGTAGTCTATGGCCACTACTAAGATGTACAATTTTCCATTTTTAGTTCTAGGTAGTGGACCCATAGCATCAATGCCCCATTTTTCAAATGGACCACTTGCAATGACTAATTGGCGTGGACCATGTAGCAACCTCTTATTACCATTGACTTGGCAGTTATGACAGCTCCTACACCAATGTTGGACATCCACATGTAAGCTTGGCCAAATGTACCCAGCAAGCAAAATCTTTTTCACTAGTTAGTTCTTGAGCAAAATGGCCACCACATGCTTCTTCATGCAAACCCTCTGAAATGGCTGGAATCTCCTTGGTTGTTGGTACTCTTCTACACACTGGATCTTTTCCTTTTTGGTAGAGGGCACCTTCTAAGAACAAGAAAGAACTTGCCCTCTTCATGAGCCTCCTCTTTTGTGCCTTTGTGAAGTCTTGTGGGAATTCACCTTCCAAGATGTAGCTCACTATGGGAGCCAGTGCCTCCATTCCTTGGTACCGTGGTTGCTTAATAGCCAGCCAAGACTACTACTTGCATTTCCTTCTTAACACATGTAACAGCTTGTTGTGCAAGTAGATCAGCATCCTCATTTTGTTTCCTAGGAATATGATACAATTGCACCTCCTCAAATTGATTAAACAACCTACGGATAGCATGAACCTTTTGCCTTAATCTTTCATTCTTGCATGCCCAAATGCCTAAAATTTGCCTTACAATAAGAAGTGCATCCCCTTTTACCAGGAGACGTTGTATCCCTTGGTTGATGCACACCTTCAAACCATGAAGTAGTATGTCGTACTCTGCTTCATTGTTGTTGGTAGAACTTGGCAAGTTGACCTTCTCCTTCATAACCACCTCTCCATTTGGGTTGAGCAGCACCAGCCCTCCCCCTGCTTTACCTGTGGCTTTTCTAAAAGCTCCATCAAAGAACAAGGTGAATGCATTAGGTATAGTTTTGGGTGGTGGCAATGGTAGGGTCTTTACTTCAGGCACCTTAATCTCCTTTTCATGCATTCTATAAGTGAGAATCCCTGCCAATTGTGCACGCACACTATCTTCTACCTTGAAAGAGTATTGAAATTCTTGCAATATTACAACCCGCTTTGTGATTCTAGCACTGATAGTCATTTGAGAAGACACCCAAGGAAACAAATTTTATGTAGTGAGAATTACAAAAGGTTTTGGTAACAAGTAGGATCTAAATTTTCTCACCACAAAGATGAGAGCAAGCATCATGAGTTCTGCTTCCGTGTAGCCGTTCTCCAAGACATTCATGACCCTACTAACAAAGTAGATGGGCCGCATCCTAGTACTGTGGGGATCTTGCTGTAACAAAACTGCACCCACTGTTTCCTTTCCAACACTAGAGCTAACAAAGAAAGTGTACTCCCAACAAGGAGGCATGAGTGTTGGTAGCTCTGACAAAATGACTTTAATGTTACAAAAGTACTCCTCAAGCTCATTAGAGCATGCAAACTCTACTTGTTGAGTCAATTTTTGCAAGGGGTGAAGTAACTCTACGGCTAAGTGAATGAAGCGTGACATGTACTTCACCTTTTGAATGAATGAGATGGCCTCCTTGAGACTCTTTGGAGATGGTAGGTCGATAAGAGCCTTTGCCTTTGTAGGATCCACCTCAATGCCTTTGGAAGAAACCTTATGTCCAAGCAAGATTACTTCATCCTCACCAATATGACATTTGTCGGGATTGAGTTGGCCCCCCATGTCGTAGAGTTTCTTCAAGCCTTCTTCCACCCTCTGCACATGCAATGACTTAGAGCTATAGATGCAAAAATCGTCTATGAACACTCTAATGGATTTCCCAAAGAATGCTTGAAACACCATGTTCATGAAACGTTGAAATGTTGCTGGAGCATTGGTTAAACCAAACGGCATGACTCTGAAAGCATAACAACCCCAAGGAGTGATGAAGGTTGTTTTCAATTGATCCTCCAATGCAATCCCAATTTGAAAGTAACCCGAGTAGCCATCACATATTGTATACTTCTCATGACCTGCTACCTCATTTAGGATCTCATCTTGAAATGAAAGAGGAAAGTGGTCCCTTTTTGTCGCCTCGTTGAGTGGACGATAGTCCACACACGCCCTCCATTTGCTGTTCTTCTTGGGAGTGACCACGACGGGAGAGACCCACTCTGAATTTTCTACAGGATATATGAATCCCACTGCTAGAAGCTTCCTCACCTCTTTGAGCAGTGCTTGCTCCTTGATGACTCCTAGTCTTCGTAGCTTTTGTGCCTTAGGTTTGGCTTCTGGCTTTAGCTCGATCTTGTGTTGAATGGCCTCTATGCCACGCACATCTGTGTAATCTTTAGCAAAAAACCTAGGAAATTTCCTTAGTACACATTTAAACTCCTGTCCTTCCTCCGATGTAAGTGTTTTTGAGAGCATAGCATCAAACATTTCTTCATCATGCACAATTTGGTCTTCTTGAGAGCCTACCTCCTCCAAACCTTGACAGGGTGTCTCTTTGTCTTTTGCTCTGAATCTTACCCCCATGACTTCAATGGAAGACTCCTCGTCCCCATAGTGCTACTGCTGCTTTCTTCCTCTGAGGCGTCATCAGTCCAATCCTCCTCTGTTTCGCCTTGAGAAGATTCTTCATTTATCTCCTCTTGTCGTTGCTCCTTCATGTCAAAGATAATCTTCTTACGATTTTCATTCCTGCAAATTAACTTTCCATTTTCCCAATCTTGCAAAGCTCGCATTCTCATTAGCCATGGTCTACCTAGGATAAATGGATAACCACTTCCCTTGGTAGACATAACATAAAAATCAACAACCTTCTTAATGCCAAAAACTTCCACAGAAACATTCTTACAAATCCCAAGACACTTTGCTTTGCTATTGTTTGCCATTTTCACCTTAATTTCAGGTGTTTCATGAATATGCATGCCTAGTTTTTGCATAAGGTCGTCTGTCATGATGCAAATTTGTGCACCCCCATCTACTAGACCCTTCTTAACTAGCCTTCCCTTGATGTAGCAATCTAATATAGGTGCAATGTCCTCATCCATCTCCACTTGTGAAATTTTTACAACAGGCACATTCTCTTTTGTTTTTCTCCTAGTGCTCACGGCCTTTGTTAATTCCCTCCTAACTTGTGGACATAAGGCTAGAAATTGAGGCCACGAGATATCAGGACCCTTACCTCTCATGTCTTCCAAAAGGTTGTATGGAGCCATACCATGTCCAAGGGGGAAATCTTGGAGGTTTATACGACATCGTCTCCTCTTGACTTCCTTGTTTTCCTTCACTTTCTTTCCTTGTCCATGGTCACTTTGTGATGCCACACCCTCCTTTTCCTTCTCTTTTCCACGCCCTCGTTTGACACCATTTGCTTCAATATCTACCTCCTTGCCTTTGTTACCTCTACCACATGTACATTTGGGTCCGGCAAGGGCGGCATTCCTTCCACTCCTCGTGGAGGTGGTCTTGTTGCATTAGGCCTCTGCAAAATCATCGGTTGTTGTTGACTAGTGCCTTCACCTGCATTCATCACTGGATAATTCATGTTAGGCTTCCCTGGCTCCCCACGAGGCCAAGGACAATCATACATCCCATGCCCTAACTCTCCGCAATTCCAACATTGCAAGAGTCGCCTAGGTCGTTGCTCTCGTTCTTCAACCCTTTTAGCTTGGCCCTTCTGTTCCACAGCTTGTGTAAAGTGGATAGACAAGTTATTTAAAGACTCATTTAACTTTTCTATCACCTCGACTGTGACCTCAGGTAATTCTCTACGAGTGCAAGACTGTACCTCTTCCCTAGGCTTTGAGTCATCAAAGATAAAGCCCCCCCCCCACAAGCATACACCTCATCTTTCGGAGTTTCTTGGTAGTCCTAGCCTCAGCAGCATCAAATGTTGTGGGCTCTCCTGACTCTACTTGCAATTTTAGTGATGGGTACATTCCTGCAATAAATCTCTCCTTCTTCAAGAATTCTGCACCATCTCTAGGGTTAGGAAGACTACACAACCAAAGAGTCCAAAGACGTAAGAATTCTTGCTTATAACTCAAGTAGTCCTCTGGATCCTTTTGCTTATGAGCAACTATTTCTTGCCATGGCTTTTGTGTGTTCAAAGGAGTGAAGTAATTGTCTCTAAAAAGTTGCATGACCCCCTTGTAATCTACTCGTGCGGGTGCAGGTAGAGATTAAAACCAAGTGGAAGCAACTCTTCGTAGGACCAACTCAAACATGTCTAAGCATTCTTGGTCTCCTACCACTCTCTTTATGTGGAGTGCCATTCTAAAATTTGATAAGAACAACTCGGCATCCTCACCGGGCTCTCCAAAGAATAAGGGGTAGCCACTCATTTGCCTAGTTGTATCCATGCTTAAAAAAAAGAAGCACAAATATGATTACACAAAGGTCTTCCTTCACTCTCTTTCTCTCTCACTCCTTTTTTTCTTTTTCTTTTTTTTTTCTTTTTCAAAGTAGAATGAAAATGTAGACGTCAAAGCTTATGTCATAATGAATCAAAGGCAAAATAAATGGATTAACTGAGGCATTAATGGCTGCTACTTGCCTAGGTCCAAACATACGACGAATGACACGTTGAAATTGTAACTTACTACCAACAACTATGTGTATTTTTTACCTAGCATAAGAGATTGGCCTACGGTATAAGTCTTCTTGATTCATAAAACTAAGCTAAAACAAGATGAAAATATGTACATCAAAGGAAATGGTGTAATCTACAATGGGAAGTATGACAGAATTAGGTGATGCTAAAATCTCACTTAGTCTTTCTGGACCAAAAAGAAGAACCATGCGTTGTTGGTAGAAAATTTTTCTATCTATGCAAACATTCACTCTAATGGAGTGCACCCAATGAAATTGGTTGAATTGAATCCTAAGAGGATTAGGAGGAGGTGGATTGTTCATGAAAGATCACACAAAAGTACCACTTTCCTTCTTAAAATATGATACCCAACAAGCAAACAAGGAAATTTATGTGTTAGAGAGATCGATTTACCTTAAATATCCATTCAAAAACTGCTCGTTCCTCAGTGGGGGCACCAAAATTGAGGCAGTCTGGGGCGGGCAACAAGAAGAGCGGCCTCTAAACACTCCTCAAGGCTCCCGTGTTGCTCAATGGGCTTGGGGCACAACGCAACACAAACATAAGAATCCCAAAACGACACACCCAACAAGAAAAGGGACACCACCTAGTTATGTGTGTGAACTAGGACACCAAACATCTTTCCTTGTAGCAAATCAATACAATCTAACCATAACATAAATCAAAAGGCACACACACCCTCAACAAACACTCATAACATATGATATTGTGTGTGGAGGAGACTAGCATAACACAAATAGATGCACACCAAACTTGGAGAAGAGCTTAGAGAGAAAATATAAACTTGATTTTGTTGTCGATATACACATGGTCTTAAGATTACGGGAGCCCTCTCACCATACAACTCTCTTACCATGGAATGAAGGCAACAAATCAAAAATAGGCCCTCAAGCCGCCAAGCATAAGATCACACCACAAAATACAAGGATCGAATTTACCTTAAATCAAACATCGGACCGCTTTGCTAAATCAACTTTGGAGATGTAGGAGTCCAAGATTTTGTACACAATTACATCCAAACTACTAATCTTATTTATGCACAAAGGCAAGTTACAATTATGATAGGGAGTATGGCATCACTCAAGCCCTCACAATGACAAAACTAGCTTCAAGCTTCAAGCTTCTCTATGCAATCAAAGGTATTGATGTATAGAGAGAGCTCACAAGTTCACTATCTCCTTACACACTAGAGTTAGGAGTGGTGTACAACGTGTGTAATCTCTCTTCTTACAAGGAATGGAGGGGGCTCTATTTATAGGTTTGAGAAGCCCTAATTAGGATTAAGCCTAATCAATCTTATTATGGGAAATCATAGATTATGGATTTTTTATTTTGAAATGAGAGTGGGCCTCTTCTTATCCCTTGAGTCACATGGATGTGGGCTCAAGGTGAGAGAATTATTGAAGATGAGAGGAGAGTGTGATGTAGAGGTTTGAGCAAATAACTTGTAGTAATGCCTACTCCAAAAGTAGTAGAGTGGGTGCTTATTTACAAATGTTAGTGTGGTAGTAGTTAGTAATCACTATAAAAGGTTAGTAATACAATGTAAAAAATGGGTGAGAAGGGCTGAGAGGTTGAGTGAGAGGAGTAAATATTTGGAAAGATCCTTTGTGTGGTTGAAAGCTCGAAGAAGCTTGGATTCTCCCATGTGTAGATCTTTAAGTTAACCGCCAGTCTCCTTCTTACATTTGACGCCACAAAAGTTGATTGAGGTGAAGAACATGGGGGTTTTTGTAGATGGAAACCCCATATTTGCAGAGGTTAATATGATACATTCATGCTGAATTTTTATGTATTTTTTGAGATTGGGAAAAAAATTTAGTAATATAGGAGTAGTAGGGAGAGAAATGGAGATGAGGTATGGGTGTAGGGTAGATATGAGAGCAAATGGAGATGGAAGGAGAGGGAAAAGGTGGAGAGGGTGAGAGAGGACATGAAGTTTGCAGGTTTGATGGAGTGAGAAAGGAATGAGTAAGTGTGTAGGTGATGAATGTGTAAGGGAGGTGAGAAGAGACTAGGTGTACCTTGCCAAAAAGTGGGTAGACTGGGGTCCAATAAAAAATTTATATCTCACCGCCATTAGCTCCAAAAATTCTCAAAAACATTGATCATATTCTTGAGCTTGCAAGCTAACTTTTGTCTTTTGATGACCAGTCCAAATTCGGAGTGGAGGCGGGCGTAAAAAATTCAGCAGAATCATGTATTTTCTGAATTTTAAAAATCTTTGTGTGGGTCCCCATTGATGGAATTTCTTGATAGCTCCAAGAGTGAGTCCCCCAATACATCATACCCTGACCTTAGAGACTCAAGTGTATGTGGACACTTGCATCATGGAGGAGATTTTTTTTCATTTTATAAAGGATTTACATAATAAGAAAAAACAAGCTAGTATTTAACTAGTGAACATATCATGACAATATGGTTATTATGATAGGAAAATAAAATAAACAAAGAATATAATTGTGAATAAAATACTAAAATAAAATATACAAAAATAATTGATATATGAAAAAGTATTTAATAAAAATATATAAAATATTTAATAGTAAAAAATATATACAAAAATACTAAACTATGGAAGTCAAAAGGGAGGGAGACCCTCATTTATTTTAGGGTAGATGAGAGAATAAAAGATAAAATAGTCTAAGGGGAAAAGTGATTTGGGTAGTAGGCTTTCTACATGGTGTGGGTAGAAATGTGAGGGCATAGGATTTACTTATGCATGGTGAAGTTGAAGCATATGTACAATGATGGTCCAAAAGTATTATGAAGAAATAATAATAATAATAATAATAAATAAATAAAATATACTTAGGTTTTATAATACACACGCCTAATGAAGTATTTACATATTTGAGAAAATAGAGACCCCCATATTTAGGCCCTTATATAAAATGAAATATTTACACAAAATGGGTCGTAATAATTTTATTTATTTTTGATGAGTAGCTAGCAAAAACTTCTTTTTTTTAATAATATAAAAAATTTATAGAAGATATGGGTAAAGTCCCTAACGCACACACACCTATTTACAGTGAAAAGGTATTTATGACAAAGAGTTTATGTGATTTTCCTTGGCCGAGGTAGCTCCTTGTGGTAATGTGGATAGCCGAAAAAATGGCTATCACTACATTGCCTGCCGCCATTGGTTGCATGACTTTGATGTTGAGACAAGTTTATGGTCTCTTTTGAAGTCATTTGGCAAGGCTCTGGTATGTGAATTGAAATTCTATTTACCTCTATTTTGTAGTAGCTCTCTTTGAATCATAGGAACACTATTGCAGATAGCACGAAGTGGATAATCAGTCACCTTAGTAGGCTTCAACCTTGTTACGTTTGGTGCCTAATGAGCCGCTTCCTGTGCTGCCGACTTGCTAGGGCCTTTTGTTAGACTTGGCCTTGAGCTCATGGACTCGTGCTATGGTCTCGCAAAAGAACGAACCATCCCATAATGCCTACCTGATGTCTACCCTGCCTCTCCTTCGTCTATGCTACCTCTTGCACCATCTACCTCTGCTGAGATCCTTGCAACTCTGAGTGTGTCCAAATTTCACATAGTAAATATGTATGCTTTTCTTCAATTTTTGTCCTATATTTTTGTGCCTAAGATTGCATATGTAAATATTAATAATACATATCCACTCACCAACACATCACAATTTGCAATTATACATAAATGTAATCAAATATTGGTGGTTGAAAATTAAAAATAACTAGCCATAGCAAAGCAATTTTAAAAAGACTTAGAACATTTATAGAAACATGGGATAAAATTACTATTATCTAGAAAATATTAACATACCCAACTCTAAAAGCAAAGTAGAACTCTTGAAGGGAAGCTTGTGAGCTTGACTGTGTATATTATTCTTATACATCCTCCCCCATGAGTTGTAGTTCAACTTATTTATCATCCCTGCTTGGATTTTCATAAAAATTTTGTGACTGGAAAACACAAATCAAATAAATACAGAAATAAAAATAACTTATGTTAAAATAAAAATAACTTATGTTAAAATAATGCACAAATAAAACAACTTAACTTACTTAGTGAGCTCAGCACCCACCTCATCAAGAGTAAGCTCCTTTCCAATCACCCACACTAGGACATAAAGAATTACTTTCACATCCTTAATACCTCAAAGGGATTGCCAAGGCATCAATTTCATATCTTCAGGAAGCTCTTCTATAGTGAAGCTTACCTTTTTATTACATGCTTTTGAAACAAGACTTGAATCATCAATTTTCTTTGATGATTTTTTGTCTTTCAATCATTTGCTTTCCCACATGGCAAAGATTCTTTCTTGAGCATCCCAAATCTCACCAATACAGAATGCTAGTTGGAAAAGTGGATCATACTTTCGTAGCCCATTTGATTGCTTCTCCTTCGAACACGATAACTTCAACTTCATGAAGGCAATTTCTTCTAAGGATAGAGTCTAGTTTGCCATGCTTCTTAATGTAGTCCATGTACCCATGGTAAAAGAACCTTATTCGCTCAAGGAAAGACATCTTGGTCCGATAGTCATTGTCGTTGTTGTGATCCCATGCCTATAGCATTGGTTCATCAACTGTAAGCCCCACATACACTTTACAATATGCTCGAACAAACAAGGGGCTATCTTTGTTTTCCATATGCAGCTATTTTTTCACTTTAGCATAGTGGGAGCCCCTAATGACATAGTAAGTGTACTCGTTAATCTTTGAAATATCAATAGATTGTCTACCAAGACACTATGCGCTCAGTTGAAAAGTATAATAGAAGGAACAATAGAAGCATATGGATTTAGTTTCATCTTTTTCTTTAAATTCTCCACATGGACTATGTGTGGCTCTCTAATCTCCATTAACTTTCTTCCTATAAGTGTATCAATAGGTGCCTGCTCAATCTTTTGAATGTGAAGATTAAGAATCCTATCATCCTCCACCACTTTTTCTCGCTTAATTTTTTTCATGAAATTTTGTTGTGATGCTATAATACCCGAGCTCAACTTTTCCTTAGGTGATAGGAACGTTGTCTTCATCTTCATTCTCTGAGTTGAAAGATTCTGGAGATGGTGATCAAGCTTTGAAATCATTTTTAGAATAATTTCTACCCCTAGATGAAGCTCCAATATCTTACTTACTTTGATAAGTTGGTGTGGCAACAATTGCTCGTTGTTTGGGGGTGAAAGTTTGACCTTTGTTGGAACTTTCATTGGTTGTGCTTGTAGAAAAAGTGCCAAAGCAACATATAGATTACCTGAGTTCTACAAAAAGCAGTAAAGAGAGTTGAAGGCCAACATTGATTGATCTGAAGGTTTCCTTACTACATAAGAAAATCAATTGCATGATTCTTTGCAGCAGTAACTATAAAAGAAGAACATGTTCTCCTTCATCTTCTCCTGTATACTGAGCATTCAAGACTTTTCCACAAATCTTTGACCTTATTTAAGCTTATGTGCACCACTACGTTTTGAAATAATAAAAAATAATGAGTTATCTTGAAAAGTAAGAGACCACTCATGATTTGGATATGAATGCCTTGATACATCAGGGAGGGTATTTGAGGTGGAGCATTAATGAAAAGAATAATTGCATTCCAAGAAACCTCGCATTAAGAGTTAGGTTATAGAAGGCAGAAATCAGCCAAAAACATATCAAAAACACTAATGGCGAAACTTTTTCATTGCATATATCATGGAAAAACCTTCTCTTTCTATTGTGGTATAATTCTTCTCAGCATTGTTCAACTAGCATATGAGATTGGGAAATCCTTATTATCTTCTCCCGATTGAGCCAAAATACATCCAATTGCAAAGTTTGAAGCATCAATATGGACATGAAAGATTTGGTTCCAACAGGTGCCCGTAAGATGGGTGCAGACACTAATGCTTGCTTCAACTTTTCAAAGGATTCCTCACACTCGTCAGTCCAATTAAACTTTACAAGAAGAGCATATAATGGTCTGGCTAGGACAGCGTACATGTAGATGAATCGACGATAATAGCCACAATGTTCCATGAATATTTGTACCCCTTTAGGGTTGACAGGTCGAGGTAATGAGACAATGACATCAATTTTATCCATATCTGTATACCATTGTGAGAAACAATATGGCCCAAAATCTTCCCTTGTCTTACCATGAATTTGCACTTGTCAGGATTTAAGCATATACGATAAACTTGACACTTTTGAAACACAAGTCTGAGGTATTATATATGATCATCACGCTCTTGTGAGTGAACACATAAATCATCCATGAAGAGCTCAAGAAATAGCCTAAGGTACTCCTTGAATACATGACTCATTATCCGCCGAAAGGTTGCAGGTGCATTTGTTAGACCAAATGGCATAACACGATAGGCAAAGATGCCATCTTCAGTAGCAAAGGTTGTCTTGTGTTGATCCTTCGGATCAATTGACACTTGATTGTAACCGGAGAATCCATCCAAGAAACTATATGCCTTTTTCCCTGTAACACATTCCAAAACATGATCCGTGATTGGAAGTGGGTAATGATCACGTACAGTAGCTGCATTTACCTTCTTGAGGTTTACACATACTTGAAGTTTTCCATTTTTCTTGGACACCACTACAATAGGGGAGACCCATCAGTGTGTTCAATCTCATAGATAAATTTTGCCTCTAAGAGCTTGTTTATTTCTTCTTTTATCTTTCATGCAAAATTCTCATTGTAAGTATAAGGACGTTGCTTGGAAGGATTTGCATCCTCTCGCAATGGTATTGTATGCTGACATATGCTTGGATCAACTTCTTTGAGGTCTTTATAACTCCAAGCAAAAACATCGCGATACTCCTTTTTTTGTTTGAATTAATAACTTCTCCTCATCTAAGGGCCAAAGCAGAAAACTCATAGCAGAAACGTGATGCACAGACAGAGGGTTGATAGAGTAAGGTTACACAAGAGATAAGAAAAGAACTCCAAATTCTGCTTGATTCACTCTCTCATTACATTACTTCCCCTTCTTTTCTACTTTGCTCAAAACGTTACTCTTTCCAAAACGTTCTTAAACAATCGTTACCTATCTTAACTTCCAAGATTACCAAGAAAGTCATCAGATATTCCTACCACTTGAGCATATGTCCGACTTACTAAATATCCGACTGCTTACATATCCGACTTACTACATTCCGACTTCTTACATATCTGACTGAGCAACATTCTGACTATAGGGAACTATGCCTTCAACAAGCAATGTGTTGCCACCTAGTATGTTTTCACATAGTTCCCAAAGGGTCCCCTATGCAAAAAATATTGATTTTGGGTGGGGCATCATCATCATCTTAGGATTTTTGATGGTGGTGAAAGTTTGTAAGTCCATGGAGATTCTACCCCACCACTCGTAAGGTTTCACCACCATCGGATGCCCGATGGGCAGGACGGTGTGTTGCCATATGCTATTTTTTCACATAGTGTCCAAAGGGTCCCCTACGCAACAAATTGCAGCTTTGGGTGGGGAATCAGTATGATACAGTGTTCAATGGTGGTGAAACTTTGTGTGTGGTTCCAAGGGGCTCCTACCCCACCACTCACAAAGTTTCAACACCATCAGATGTCAGATGGGAGGGACATTGCGTTGCCACCCGCTATTTTTTGCACAGCACCCAAGGGGTCCCTATGCAAAAAACAACGGATTTGGGTGGAGCATCATTAGCATACGATGTTTGATGGTAGTGAAACATTGTGAATGGGTCCAAAGAACTCCTACCCCACCACTCACAAAGTTTCACCACCATCAAACGCACCGGTGGATGGGCAGGATGGGGTGTTGCCACCTGATATTTTTCCACGTAGTGTCCAAAGGGACTCCTATGCAAAAAATAGCGGGTTTGGGTGGGGCATCGTTATCATACGATGTCTGATGGGGTGGTGAAATGTTGCGAGTGGGTCCATGGGGCTTTTACCCCACCATTAACAAAGTCTCACACCCACTATCAGATGCCAAATGGGTGGGACATTGTATTGCCACCCCCTATTTTTTCACATAGTGTGCAAAGGGTCCCCTATTAAAAAAGAAGTAGGTTTCGGAGGGGGGTCATTACCATAGGATGTTCGATGGTGGTGAAATTTTTGGAGCCGATCCACACGGCTCCCCCTCCATTCGCAAAGTTTCACCACCATCTGTTGCGTGCCACTAAAGGTTCCCTCTACAAAAAAATAGGGGGTTTTTGTGAAGCATCATTATCATAGATGTCCGATGGTGGCAAAAATTTACGACAAAAAGGTCCAAAGGTCTCCTATCCCACCACTCACAAATTTTCACCACCATAGGACACCAGATGGCTACGACGGTGTGTTGCCACCCGTAATTTATTCACATAGTGCCCAAAGGGTACCCTATGCAAAAAATAGCGGGTTTGGGTGGAGCATCATTATCATACAGCATCCAATGGTGATGAAACTTTGTGACCGAGTCCAAACGGCTCCTACCCCACCACTTGTAAAGTTTCACCACCATTGGATGCCGGATAGGTGGGATGTTGTGTTGCCACCCGCTATTTTTTCACATAGTGCCTGAAGGGTCCCCAATGCAAAAAATACCGGGTTTTGGTGGGGCTTCATTATCATATGATTTTCAATGGTGGTGAAACTTTGGGAGAGGGTCTAGAGGGCTTTTAGCCCACTACTCGCAAAGTTTCACCACCATGCCGGATGGGTGGTACGATGTGTTGCCACTCGCTATTTTTTCACATAGTTCCCAAAGGGTCCCCTATGCTGAAAATAGCGAGTTTGGGTGGGGCATCATTATCATACAGCATCAAATGGTGGTGAAACTTTACGAGTGGGTCCGCTAGGTCTCCACCCCACCACTCACAAAGTTTCACCACCATCAAATACCAGATAGGCGGGACGTTGTGTTGCCACCCACTATTTTTTCACATAGTGCGCCCAAGGGGTCCCCGATGCAAGAAATAGCGGGTTTGGGTGGGAAATCATTATCATAAGATGTCCAATGGTGGTGAAACTTTGCATGCAGGTCATGGGACTCCTACCCCACCACTTTCCAAGTTTCACTGCCATTGGATGTCGGATGGGTGGGACGTTGTGTTGCCATCCACTCTTTTTTGCATCATTGCCCCAAGGGGTCCCCTATCCAAACAATAGCGGGTTTGGGTGAGGCATCATTATCATATGACATCCAATGGTAGTGAAACTATGTGAGCGGGTCCATGGGGCTCCTATCCGAGCACTCAAAAAGTTTCACCACCACGATCGGACATTGGATGGGTGGGAAGGTGTGTTACCACCCTCTATTTTTTCACGTAGTGCCCAAAGGGTTCTCTCTCAGGGGGTTCATTGTATGTAAATCCTCTATATCATGTGCATTCAATGCTTGTTTTAAAAACCCCTTATCTATGAATTCTCCATGAATAAAAGATATCCTTTCTCTATTTGAACAACCCGTGAATACTCCCTTTAAATGGTATCCTTTTGTATGTAAAAAATGTGTTAAAAAAAGATTTAAAAAATCCTTTTTGTTGAACCCACGTGCTATGCTTACATATTTGTGAGTGACCCCCCCGAGGATTCTCTATGCAATAAAAATAGGGTTTGGGTGGGACATCATCATCATCATCATACGATGTCCGATGGTGGTGAAACTTTGTGATCAGGTCCAGAGGGCTCCTACCGTGCACCTTGAAAAGTTTCACCACCATGGATGGTCATTACGGTGTGTTGCCATCTGCTATTTTTTCACATAGTGCCCAAAGGGTGCCCTATACAAAAAATAGCGAGTTTGGGTGCGGGCATCATTATGATATGATGTCCGATGGTGCTTAAATTTTGCAAGCCGGTCCACAAGGCTCCTACCCTACACCTCAAAAAGTTTCACCACCATTGAATGTTGTATGGGCGGGAAGGTATGTTGCGACACCTGCTATTTTTTCATATAGTGTCCAAAGGGTGCCCTATGAAAAAAATAGCCAGTTTGGGTGGGGTATCCTAATCATACGATGTCCGATGGTGGTAAAACTTTGTGAGAAGATCCATGGGGCTCCTATCCCATACCTCGTAAAGTTTCACGACCATCAGACGCCGAATGGGTGGTATGACATGTTGCCATCTTTTTTCACATAGCGCCTAAAGGGTCCCCTATACAAAAAATAGCGGATTTGGGTTGGGCATCATTATCATACCATTTCCAATGGTGGTGAAACTTTGTGATCGGGTCCTTGGGTCTTCTACCCTGCACCTCTCAATGTTTCACCACCATCAGCGGATGGGTGAGACAGTGTGTCGCCACCCGCTTGTTTTTTACATAGTGCCCAAATGGCCCGCTATGAAAAAAATAGCGGGGTTGGGTGGGACATGATTATCATACAATGCCTGATGGTGGTGAAACTTGCGAGCAGGTCCCAGGGCTCCTACCGTGCACCTCGCAAAGTTTTACCACCATCATCGAACGTCGGATGGGTATCGCCACTCGCTTTTTTTTTACATAGTGCCCAAATGGCCCCCTATGCAAAAAATAGCGGGGTTGGGTAGGACATGATTATCATACGATGTTCGATGGTGGTGAAATTTGCGAGCGGGTCCTAGGGCTCCTACTGCGCACCTCGCAAAGTTTCACCCCACCATCAGACGTCGGATGGATAGGAGAGTGTCTTGCCACCCGTTATTTTTTCACATAGTGCCCAAATGGTCCCCTATGCAAAAAATAGCGATCTTATGTAGTGTTGAATATCTTATAACTAGACCTCAAATAAGTATCTTGAGATTATGATAACTATGAGCATGTGAGCATATTGGAGATCCTGAGAGTTAGAGATTCTGTGGATTGATATTATAGCCTCCTCCCTCTTATTTATTATACCTACTGCCCTTCATTTTGTATCTATATCTGAGTTTGTATCTTCTATCCATATATATTATGAGTTGGCTTTTCAGTTGTTGTGCCCAAATATTTTGTATCCTTTTGTTCATGGTTTGGGGGTGAAACTTTGCGAGCGGGTGGTGTTCGCGGGTGGTGAAACTTTGCGAGTGGGCCCACGTGACTGTTATCCCTCCACTTGCAAAGTTCCACCACACCATCACACAACGGATGGGTGGGATGGTATGTTGCCACCCCACTTTTTTTTGCATAGTTGCCCAAGGAGTCCCCTATGCAAAAACAGTGGGTTTGGGTGGGGCATCATTATCATATGATGTCCGATGGTGGTGGAGCTTTGCGAGCGGATCCATGGGGCTGCTACCCCCTCAACTTGCAAAGCTTCACCACCATCGGCGGATGCTGGATGGGCGGGACGGTATGTTGCCACTCCGCTATTTTTTTGGATAGTGCCCAAGGGGTCCCCTATGCAAAAAATAGCAAGTTTGGGTGGGGAATCATTACCATACAATGTTCGATGGTGGAAAAACTTTGGGAACAGGTTTTCAGGGCTCCTATCACACCACTCACAATGTTTCACCACCATCGGACATCGTGCGGATGGGTGGGATAGTACGTTGTCACCCGCTATTTTCTCACATAGTGCCCAAAGGGAATTGGGCATCATTATCATACAATGTCTGATGGTGGTGAGAGTTTGGAAAGCTCCTATCCCATCACTCACAAGGTTTCACCACCATCGGATGCCGAATGGATAGGATGGTGTGTTGCCATCTCCTATTTTTTCACATAGTATCCAAAGGGTCCCCGTACTCAAAACATTTTGGATTTGGGTGGGGCATCATTATGATACAGTGTCTGATGGTGGTGAATCTTGGTGTGCGATTCCAAGGGTCTCCTACCTTGCCAGTCCAAAGTTTCACCACCATTAGATGCCGGATAGGAGGGACATTGTGTTGCCATCCACTATTTTTTGTATAGTGCCCAAGGGGTCCCCTATGCAAAAAATAGTGGATTTGGGTGGGACATCATTATCATATAATGTGCGATGGTAGTGAAACATTGTGAGAGGGTCCACAGGGCTCCTACCCCACCATTGTGAGAGGGTCCACAGGGCTCCTACCCCACCATTTGCAAAGTTTCACCACCATCGGCGGATGGGCGCGGGACAGTGTGTTGCCACACCCGCTATTCTCCGATATAGTGCCCAAAGGGTCCCCTAACAGAAAAAATAGCGGGTTTGGGTGGGGCATATATCGATGTCCTGATCATCCTCATCAACATCACCATCATCCTCAATGGTAGGGTCATTCTCATGATCATGAGAAATGGCACGCTCATCCTCATTATCATGATCATCTCTTATTTCTTGATCATCGATCACAACATCTTCATTGGCATGTTCGACATCATCTTCATTGCGGCTTGTTACATCCTCCATATGCTCCATATCAGTGAATGTATTATACATCACTTTGGAACGTGGTGCAATAGGGATGACGTACCACCATTTAATGTCATGCACCATTGGCAGATAGATAACCTACTCAAATACACATACTGCAGTAATTAATTAGCATATCAAAAGTCAAGGGGTACGCGAGCTTAGATATATATGTACATGAAACACATTAGTAAAAAAATGCATACCTACTCACATTGTTGTGGCAATACGAGCCTATCTTTCTTTGTTTGCCAAAACTTTGTAGAGTCAATAGTTACATAGCCACTTGCATGGCGTTTTATCGTTACATTAGGCCCTTTTTCCACCATATTCATTTGCCATTTGACATCCAAAACATACACAAAGAAGCGACGAAAGTCAAGCCTAAATATGTCTTGGATTGTGCCACAATAATCATCCATTTTTCCTGTAGCTCCCTCAAAGCTACTAATGACACTGCAATCTTGTGTATTCCTCTTTTCATCAATTCTTTGTGTTCTAAAATGCTTGCCTTCACACCATATAGCATTGAACATAGTGCACTGGACCAAAATAGAAGCAATATTTGTGTAAGCAATGTGAATAAATATTAAAAGCAAATCACTTACAACAACTAATGCAAAACATTAGTTGTATGTACCTTTAACATGCATCCTCATGCATACTCCCATTCTTCCGCCGTGATATGCAGCCCTTTATCGCTCTCTACTCTCTCCATTTCCTGATGCAACCAATCAACATGGATATCATTCGGAAGTGTTGCTAGATGCTTAGGGTACGCCTTACGAGAGCCATGTTGCTTCCGAAAAGAGAGCTCTTTCTGCTTGCCTTTTTGTCTTTGCATCCTCATATCTTGTAACCCATCTGCTCATCACATCACTATTAAGGATGCAAGTGAAATTGAGATCATCAATCAATGTTCTGTCAATTACTTTACTCTGTCCTTTTCCTTGAGGCACAATAGAGGTCATCCTCAAGTCCTCTTCATTGCTCCATAGTCGCGGCAAAGATCTGTCCACCTGACCAAGAAATTCTGAAATATATACAAGAGACTCTTGTATCAACCAACCCTCGGCCATGCTTCCTTCGGGCCTTGCACTTTGCCTCACAAAGTCTTTTAAGGTCTTCATACAGCGCTCTAGGAAGAACATCCAACGTGCATGCACAGTGCCACACATAAAGCAATTTTGTCCACTAAATGCACAATGAGATGTAGTTGACTTGTGAGAATGGTTCGCGGAAAAGTCTCCTCTACCAAACAAACCACCTCCACTGCCATAACACGTGCATCATCCAACGTGGCTGGATCAATTGCTTTGGAACTAACATATCTGAAAAATAAATGAATAGTACGTTATACCTCATGCACGTTCATTTTGCAAGGTATAATGAAGGGTGATCTGACATGGATTTTACATACCTCAAAAGCTCGCCCATCTTATAAATACATTTTTTCAAACTCTTATTTGCACAATGGTCGATGCTAGTAGGTAGTATGAACTGTGCACATAAGAGCACATGTATGTATGGTTTATGGCATTACAAAATTTAATTTCAACATACAAGACTTGGAAAACACTTACTTGGAGCATCTTGTGCCAATCGTGGGACTTCAGCCCATATAGTTGCTCAACGCCTCTTTTCTTAGTGGTTGTAAAGGCTCCCTTCAATGATCTCATGCATCCAGTGGGAGTACCCAAAGTGGTGATGGCCTGCTTTACCTGTTTCTCCTCTTTCTTTGATATAATCCATGGTGCAGGTGGAAGATGAACGTGCCCACCCTCCTCTCGTGGCCAAGCTTGACGCATACGTCCTGCGACCCGCAAGTCCTCCCATACGCTAACATTGTCTCGTTTACCAATAACATGTTCCCAAATACCAAATCCCACATTCTTGAAGATGTGCATGGGAGATCAAGAAGATGGTTGATCTTAAGATGGGTCCAATATGGCAGCCAAAAAAAAATGGAGTACCTACACAAGGGATTGCTCTATGTGACCTGTAATCCAATTAGAGACTACACAAAACAAGATTGAAAAACATTACTATACCTGTTCATGCCATCTAGAGGAAGAATATTTGTAGACTCCCAAATACGCTTCCAATCTTTTGCACGAAGTATTTGTGGAGGAATGTTACTCTTACTAGCAACATATTTAGGATGATCTGACGGGAGAAATCGATGATGATTATCGAATATGGTCTTACACAAACCGTCAGCATACTCATGTACTAACGAAGGGCCATAAACAGGACATGCATGTTTACCTGATGTTTTCAAACTTGTTAAAATATAAATAAAAGTTAGAATAATAAAGTCAATACATTGTCCACATCAACACTGCTTTTAAGTCGAAGTGTCGAGAGGAGGGCGGCCTACTAATGTCCACAACCGCAACACCTCTCCATAGTTCCTCCAACTCATCAATCAACGATTCGAGATAAACATCCATATGCTTGACTTTATGTTTCCCTGGAATTAGAAGGGATAACATAAGATGTCCCTTCTTGATCGCCATTGATGGTGGAAGGTTGTAATTCACCAACACAACTGGCCACACGCTGTATGCGGTGCTTTTGAAACCAAATGGATTCACTCCATCCATACCTAGGCCAAGTCTCAAGTTTCTGGGCTTTGTTTTAAAGCTCGGCCACTCATCTTCAATATGTAGCAGGAGTGTATGCGGGAATTCTCCACATGCCATCATCCGATCGATGTGAGGAATGCCATGACATGAGCTCTGCTATGGATTTGCACTTGAACATGTGTTTGATGATGCGAGGAATTATAGGAAAGTGTCGCAAGACTTTACGAGGTACATCAAAACTCTTTACATCTGTTCTATACCTTGCTTCACCACAAGTGGGACAATGTCGAGCCTCCTTATGCGTCCTACGAAAGAGAATGCAATCATTGATGCATGCATGTATGCGATCATAATCCAATCCTCCAAGAGATGTCACATAGCGCCATACTATGTCTCTTGAGGTGGGGAGTCTATTTCCCTTTTGGAAGCATGTTTGATAATAGCCTGCATCCAATATCATCAATTAGTCCTAAACCCTAAACCCTAGACCACTAATTCAAATTTGCAAGTTAGAATGCTTACTTCAATAATGCGTTAAGACTTGCATTGCTCCATCCATAAACTATTTGTATATTGAGTAGTTCAAGTGAAGCACGTAAAATAGAGAATGTGCACCCTTCAAAAACCAGTGTCGATGAAGCCTTGTAAAGATGCTCTTGTTCCATATCATCGTCGTCCATACCTTTGGGATCATCCTTAAAAAGATACCGCACCATATCATCAAACATTTCCTCTTCCACAACTTCGTGGGGTGCAGGGCTATTGTCATCCCTTTCCCAATCATCTCTGACCATAGATCCTGAAGCTCCAGCATCATCTCGTCGACACTTTGTGTGCTCTCATCGCGCGTAGGGCACCATGTTAGGGTGTGGTACTGCATCCTACTTCAATTAGAGTATATATATTACAACTCCATTAATTTAATTTGGATACCATGAGTCATTTGAATACTATCAATTTACATCTACTCACCTCTAAACTTGTTTGATTCCATTCTCTATACATGGAGATGTGATTCAAGGTAATTCGACGTGCTCGTACAATGCATCCTTGACATCGATTACACATACACTTGATCCTTTATCCTAACCACACATCGTGATTACGATGACGCATTGTCTCATCCTCACCAGAACTGCTTGAGGAGGTTGATGACATCCTATGTACAAACCAGAAAACAGAAAATCATAATCAGTTTTTAATGAAAGTATAAAAATCGCGTGTATTAACGCGGCTACATCCTAAAAATCACGTGTATCAACGCAGCTTCATCCTGAAAATCGCGTGTATCAACGCGGCTACATCCTGAAAATCGCGTGTATCAACGCGGCTACATCCTAAAAATCGCGTGTATAAATACGATTGATTTATTATAAATGCAAAAATACACGCGCTTTTACATGCGACGACCTATTCAACCTAAAAATAACCCGCCTTCCCCAAATAAACATTTTCAAAATATAGATCTGCTCTCGTCGCCTCTTCCAACAGAGCACTAAACCTAAGTGCAAGGAGAAGACAAGGAGTACACACGGGTGAAGGAAACCAGCCAAAAAGAAGACTCACTTTTTCAGAGGTGAGTCAGTTTGTCCTTTGCCCTGTCTCTTTCCTTCCATTTGTTTATACTATTGTCTCTTTCCTTTATGGGTTTGTCTCCGTCCTTCTCCTTCTCTGGTTGCCATCTAGTGAACGATTGTGACACGGGGTGACAGTGGGCTTTTTATAAGGACGTTTTGTCGGAGGTCGGTCGCTTTCAAAAAAAAATCTCGCAGGCCGCGTGTAGGAATGCGTGTATGTCTGCGTGTATCCTGTCTGCACAGACGGTTCACGTGCATATACACGCGTTTTTGGACGGGTGTATACACACGTTTTTGGACGAGTGTATACATGCGACTGTGTTTACCCCATACTATGGTCTTAGAGCTAGGTGGCTTGGATGATGGTATTTGTGTTTGTGTTGATTCACTCGGTACTAATGTGGAGGTGAACTATGGCTTATGTGATGAATACAAGTATGCTATCATGATGACTTATCTCTCAATATGAGTCAAGAGACAGCCCATGATGTACATGAGGATGGTGATAGTCATGCATGCAATAATGTGTGTGCAACCTTTGAAGATAACCACACAAGATGGATGTTGTGGTGATAGTGATGTAGTTTGATGGTGGAAAATCATATGTGCTAGCTTGCATTTGTGCTTTGATGCAATCATGTATATACTTTTATTTTTACAGATTGTTTATGGATCCAGGTTCTTCATCCGATCCATTTGCGTACAGCAATTGGCTGATGGAGATGCAAAATCATTTTGGGCACCATCCTGGTCTAGTTGAGCTTATAGAGTATATGTATGCCCATCCCCCTCCTTCCATGCCTGGTGTCTATACCCCTACCGCGAGTATCCAGGGCACTCCACTGCCGCGAGTATCCAGGGCACTCCACTGCCGTCTATGCCTGCGAGTCCGACGAGACGGCATGCAGCTTCTCCTCTTCCACGCCCACCGAGGAGACATACCTCGACCCAAACACACTCACACACACCCTCCCAAGCACCGTCACGTCAGGGATCACAGCCACCATCACGTACACCCTCAGAGCCACCGCCACATCAGGGCTCACAGCCTCGGGGGGGTCACTCACAAAAAAATGTAAATATTACGTGCATTCAACAGAAGCATATTTTTAATTTATGAAACTTACAGAAATATATTTACATAAGGGTATGATTTAAAATTTCTTCAAAAAAATTTACAG
Organism: Cibotium barometz; assembly: GCF_041138505.1. Classification (NCBI taxonomy): domain Eukaryota; kingdom Viridiplantae; phylum Streptophyta; class Polypodiopsida; order Cyatheales; family Cibotiaceae; genus Cibotium; species Cibotium barometz. The sequence continues at coordinate 32,380,223 of NC_141053.1, read as the reverse complement.
ATTCATAAAGAAAAGGGGATATTATATGGATAAAAAAATTCACAGATAAAGGATTTAAAATATAGGCCTTGAACGCACGCGATAGGGGTATTCTACATATAGTGACCCCCCCGAGCTCACAGCCACCGTCACGTAGACAATCCCCCAGTCGTGACTCCACCCGCAGCAGTAGGAAGAGTGGGAGTGGAGGATGCGGCGGGTGCTTTGGTGGGGGAGGTAGTAGGGCACGCGGTGAGAGAGGAGAGAGAGGGAGAAGAGTTAGAGGAGACAGTGAGGATGAGGAGGAGATGAGAGAGGTGGAGGGAGTGATCTGCTAGGATGTGACGGATAGGGGCGGGATAGTGATGGATGTGAGGGGGAAAGAGGTAATGGAGTACATGAGTGGGGTAGTATCAAACTTGTATAGAAATTGTTTTATTAGATTTAAAGATCAAAATAGCTGATTAGTTGGGGAGGTGATAGAGGCTGTACACAGTCAGTACCCCAATCCCCCACATGCTACATTCTCGGATGTATGGAAAAGGACACGAATAAGGGAGATCTTAAGTAATAAAAGATCTCACCTTATAAAACTCGCGTACGATGATGGGCTAAATGTAGCTGCGGGTGGCTATCCTGTCGAGAAACCTACCACCACTGTGCACAAACGCGAGTGGAAGGAGGTAAAGAAATGAGCAGAGGGTGGCATGAAGAGCAGGCAGCATGTGGAGGCACGACGGATCCAAATGGAGACCATTGGATCTTCGAATTTTGGATCTGGTGGCGTCGAGTCATGGGAGGCAGAGTTCGTAAGTATCTTGCCACTTTATTTGATTGTTTACTTAATTCATTGATTCTATGATTGTTTTAATCTTACAAATTGTGTTGATTATGATACAACGATGATGGGTTACGACGGGGAGGAAGCCCACATCCCACGATACTGGGTATGCTCGCCGGCATAGCAGACGTGACACGTGGGCCCTCTTCAGAGCCGAGGGACGTATTACGGACGCGCAGTTTGAGATGGCCATGAGACCATACGGTCAACAGGTACTTGAAAACTCTAAACGAATGATTTTGGTTTATTGAATTACATATATATATATACTTATATACTATATATTACTTGAACAAGCACAAGCTGCATGATCCACCCGTCGCCGCCACTGTAGAGGTGGACGTGAGCACCATCGGACATTCCGACCGATGTGAGCTCATCTGATCATGGAGGGAGCAGCGAGTCTTCATCTGGGTCTGAGTAGTACTCAGACTTATAGTATCACATTCCATATTGAGGATGTGGTTGTATATATATTTTTGTAACTGAAGCCATGGGCTACTTCGACATATGGACTCCCTTGTATATATGTGTACACATAAAATTTTGATAGTAATATTGAATCGTGAATCAATAGTATTGCATTCATGTCTGTCTTGAGTCGTGTATTGACAATGTATGCATTCATGTCGTTCTTGTCTTAAATCTTTCTCGTGGATGGTCCAATGCACCCAAAAAAAAAATCCAGAGAGTGTTATTGGGTGCTAGAATGCTGGAACAGCATTCAGGTACCAAATAGCACTCTCTGGATTTTTTTTTTGGCTCTCTGTTCGCGTGTATAGACGCGTCAACTCTGCAAAAAGTCGCGTGTATATACGCGGATAATCTGTAAAACACGCATGTATAGACATGTCAAATCTGTGAAATACGCGTGTATAAGCGCAGCTAAACTGACAAAACGCGTGTATACACCCTTCTATCAGTGCGTGTAAGCGCAGCTAAACTGATAGAACGCGTGTATACGCCCGTGTATCAGTGCGTCTGAACATTCCTATACACGCGCTTTTACACGCATGTCTCTGGCCGCAATTATACATGCGCTGATACACGGGCTTGCTACTTTTTTTCACAAGTCATTTTTAGCGGCTAGGAGCGCGGGTATGAGCCCGATCCCTTGTAGTGAGAGTAACATGGATTCTCAATCAATCAAGACATCAGCAAATATATCGGGGAAGTACACAAACTCTCTTTCTATTATTTTTCTTTAAATTCTTTTGATATGAAATAAATAAATACAAGAGAATCTAAGTTGATATAGGGCATACTTAACGATGAGTAATTCTTAACTTTATTAATTATACATGGTCATCCTGGTCTATGAGACTCCTAGCATAAACACTTTTAGTGAGGTAAAGAATTAGAAGATAGAATATTTGATTGGTTTATGACTAGATTCTAGGAATACATTAGGGACTATTTTGCAAAGAGTCTATCTGTCCGTGTATTTAGAATCAGATTGTAAGATAAACACGAAAGTTTTGAAGAGTGTAAGAGACTATAGAAAGCCGAATTCCTTTTGTTTTTGAGAGTTATTCGAGTGCAAAGTGGGGCACTTGGCTGTTTTTGACAGTTTCATGCTGAAAACACAACTTTCGCTGTTTTGAATGCTCTCAAAGAGACCTTAGAACTCATTTTTAGAGAACCATCATTAAGACATGCTTTATAGAGCATTAGAAAAACTAAAACTTTATAGTTTTGGACTTTCTCTAATTCTACATAGATTGAAAGATATTACTCTCCCAAAGACACCAGTTACTAGGCTTTGCCTTAGAAATTGCTATCAAGATTGACTACCTTGTCGATATAGACCGGATGGACTAATGCATAAGCATAGTTAAGACTTAGTTAAACTGACTAGAGATGACCTCGCTCGTTAGAACATGATAATTGATTATGTTAAAAACAAGGACTCCCATGTGACTTAAAAGATAAAGAGAAGTTAAAGACTGTTTAAATTAAAAGCTTGTTTTATACTTGAAATTGATTGTGATTGATTTGAATATGCATGCCTTGAAAGATTATGGACTAGAGATGATTGTGAGATGATATGTATGAGTTATGATTGCTTTGTTTTGAGATGAATGATTGATATGCACACGTATGACCGATTGATATGCATGTGTATGATGAGACTCGACATGAGATTTTGAGATTCGGGCTGACTGTCCTTAGACAGGGCATGCCAGACAGAGAATGTGATTTATGCCCTCTGGGAGCCATTTGGTAGAACCCAGAGTGGATGAGATTTACTAGAGGCATACCCGGGATAGCCACGATATCCAATGTGGAGATTGGGTGGACGGGCATCGTAGAAAGCCCTAGATTGGTTGGATTTTGGTCATTATGACTAACCATGCTGTCGAGCACGCTGATGATAATAGAATCTTGAGATAGACACATACATTGTGATTGATTGAGATGCTATGCTGTAATTGATAGAGATTTATATCATGTGAATGTTTGTTTGAGATTACATAATTCTTTGCTTATGTGATAAGAACCTTGGATATGGCATGCATGCTTGTTTGCTATTTGAGAAGGTTGATTTAATTGTATCGCTATGTAGAAATAGCAGGATTAAGTGAGTTTAATGTTTTCTTAGATTAAGTTATACGATTAAGATATGGTTAGATTCAGGACCGTCATAGTTGGTATCAGAGCCTAGGTTGGGCAATCTGCATTTGATTGCGGATATTGCAGGTCTTGGGTGACTGATATTATTTTTTCCTCTGATATAGCCAAAAGTTTATTTTCTTTGAAAAATCTTTCGTAATTTTTTTGTAGTCACAAGATGGTTCACAAATCCATTTTTATGAGATGAGGGTAAATTTTATGCAGAGAATAAGAGAATGCAGATGGGTCACATATTGGTTTCCAGAGATGATAGAAAAGGCGTGGCATGAAGGCCTATGTTTCCGTTGTTTAGAAAAGGTTCATAAACTAATGAGTGCAAAAACAAGCTAGCATCACGTGAGGTACGTGAGGGATTAACTACAAGAGATCAGAAAACAAGGTAAAATGTACAAGAGAGTGTACGTCGATTTTCAAGTAATGACAACGCTCGTGGAGCAACATGAAAAGTTCTATAACTGTGGTCAAGGAGATTGAAGAATATGTGCATGTCAATGCTGTTGTTTATATAGGTAAGATCGAAAACCAAGATTCAAATTAATATTCCTATCAAAATTTTGAATAATGTATTTCAAGTGTTGAATAATTCAAGAAGCATGCATAGTTTTCAATCACCCCACATGGTAAAATAGTTAAGAATAACTGAAATTTGCCAAAAGAATCTTATGGTAGAGATTTCTTCGAGAAAGCAATAGACATGTAATGATTATGTCAAGAATATGCTTTTCGTTCATAGGTGACCTCAAGTCAAAAGCTGATTTTCCACGTGTTGGCTTTGGGAAGATATTATGCCATATTAGGGATAGATCAGTTAGTGCCTAGAAAGACCAGGATATTATGTTATGAAAAGCAAGTTTGCATGATTGGAGATGATGGTAAAGATTATTGCTTATAGGGTCAAAGATAGGATGTAGAATTTAGAATGATGTATACTTTTCAGCAGAGCAAGAAAAGTATTTCATGTAGTATACTATTTGCTTATTAAATAGTAAGTTATCATTGTGAAGTTAATTAAGTGTAGGTTTAAAAATCTATATCTATTGTGGAGGTTGCAAGTCCATCAATAGAAAGATTATGTAGCCACATTTGTTGTAAAGTTTGAAAGTGTTTCGCTTTGTAAACTCCTTCATTGAAGAAAGAATAGAGGATTTCTCTATTGAGGAAAAATTTGACTAAGTCTAAAGCTACAAGGAAAGTGAAAATAAGAGTTTACAAATTGTTTGATTACCTTAAAGTTTAAGACAATACGACGATAATGTTTTTCATCAGATTTATTATTATTTATTAAGTTGTGATTCCAAGAAGACTTGTTTATGACATGGATAGTGGATTGATTTACAAGATCAAGACACTTTGTGAAATGCCTCAATATCTTTCTAGTTTCTTGTTTGGAGTTAAATTTTATGGAATTAAGATGAGTTTAGAAACTCTACCATATACATGACTAGCTTAACATATAAAATCGTTTATCCAAGATAAGATCTATCAAAGATATGAATGAAGAGAACACAATACTAAGAGAAAAGAATGTTATATTATTAAGAGTCTAATAGATGCAGTGAATACCGAGTATGTTGATTTTGTCCAAGAGATATCTAAGAAATGGAAAATCAAGTTAAGAACTTATTATATCAAGTTAAGATCTTAGACAAGAAAGTTGTTAAGTCATTCTTTCTAAGGCTACTTTGAAGAAATCTCAAGACGAAGACATATGGATATTAGTTTTCTTGAAGGTCAAAAGCATACGACTTCTCAAGTACTGTATCAAGTATCATAGTTGAGTAAGAAAAGCTATTTCTCAAGGTCTAATGATTGGAGGATAAGATATTTTTGTCATCGAGGATAACGATTTCTTAACGGGGAGAGAATGTAACATACCTTCGAGATTAACCAAGTTATGATTAAAGATAATCCTAAGTTTTGGATGCTACAGATTTCAGTAATAATGAATTCCACTAAGTTTTCATTGGTTTTTCAGCAGTAAAGATTCTAAGTGTTAAAATTAAGTAAAAATTCAAGATTGCATTTTCAATTAGTGAGTATACTCAAAGAAAGCCCTTAAGTGTGCACATGGACATGCAAATCGAAATTTCATAAAAAAGTAGAACCTGATCTATTTTTGGAGTTGACTTTCACATACAGCTAATTTTGGCGATTCCACCTGCTCTACGTTGTAGACCGCATACAATCTCATAATTTTAACTACCCACACAATTAGTATCTGATAATTGTATGCAAAGTTATACTTGTTACAAATTGCAGCCCCCCTGACAGCAGATCTGAGAGGCTTGCCGAATCTACAAGTAGCTCTTCCACAACTTCTGGAGAGTAGACATGGATTCTCAATCAATCAAGATATCAGAAAATATGTCAAGGAAGTACACAAACACTCTTTCTATTATTTTTCTTTAAATTCTTTTGATATGAAATAAATAAATCAATAAGTATATACGAGAGAATCTGAGTTGATATAGGGCGTACTTATAACGATGAGTAATTCTTTACCTTATTTATTATACATGGTCATCTTGGTCTATGAGACTCCTAGCATAAACTCTTTTGGTGGGGTAAAGAATTAGAAGATATAAGATATTACTCTCCCAAAGAGACCAGTTATTAGGCTTTGCCTTAGAAATTGCTATCAAGATTGACTACCTTGTCTATATAGACCGGATGGACTAATGCATAAGCATAGTTAAGACTTAGTTATACTGACTAGAGATGACCTCACGCGTTAGAACATGATAATTGATTATGTTAAAAACAAGGACTCCGATATGACTTAAAAGATAAAAAGAAATTAAAAACTGTTTAAATTAAAAGCTTGTTTTATACTTAAAATTGATTTGTGATTAATTTGAATATGCGTGCCTTGAAAGATTATGGACTAGAGATGATTGTGAGATGATATGTATAAGTTAAAAGCTTGTTTTATACTTAAAATTGATTGTGATTAATTTGAATATGCGTGCCTTGAAAGATTATGGACTAGAGATGATTGTGAGATGATATGTATAAGTTATGATTGCTTTGTTTTGAGATTAATGATTGATTTGCACGTGTATGACTGATTGATATGCATGTGTATGATGAGAGTCGACATGAGATTTTGAGATTCGGCCGTCCTTAGACACGGAACGCCGAACAGAGGATGTGATTTATGCCCTCTGGGAGCCATTTGGTAGAACCCTGAGTGGACGACACATGGATCCAAGGGTTCTAATGGATGTTTTTTTAAAACTATAATCATTTTCTATGTATATGACATGTATAACTGAAATTCAGCATCAAACAACTCTATGGATATTTATGTAGTGAAAATAGCAGGGCAATTTTGCTGCGTAGCAGCCTAAATTATAATAGAACAACCGACTAGTGGCCAACTGTGAGAGATGAGCACTCCATGTCTAGAACATCAGTACATGGACATTGAACGATGGCGCATTGGGCTTCTTGAGTCTAGATTGTCTCCCCACATGTCTACATTATAAAAATGAGGCATGCTCAAACTTAAAAAACATAAGAACACATTAGAACTCTTATACCTTATGCATGCTCAATCTTAGAACTCTTATACGTTATGCATTATGTGTATACCTTATGCATGCTCATACTTAAATAACAAAAGAACGCATTAGAACTCTTATACTACTCATGTGATATTAGAACTTTATTAAGACCTTCTAGTATACTGCGTAGATAAGCAAGGTGGACAGTGCCCCTTTTCCATAATGGCTTCTGAGGACTTTCCACATGCTCCCCACTATTAAAGTCAAAGGAAACTTCTCTTTTACAAGAGAAGGATAGTAAAAAGATCAAGGACTCCCCCTCCACTATAACCACCTACTCGCAAATAACCACTCCTAACTTGACTTTAATGAACATTCTAAAAGGCCTACAATAGCGTCCATATCTTTATGTATCATGCTCTAAGCCTAAGAGAATAGAAAATTTGAAACCCTAGCACCAAAGGGTGCAAAGAAAATAATTGAGAAGAATAAAAAAATTGGAGAATACCTCAAGAGATGAAATAATACTCGAGTTGCTCTATGTAGAAGGAGGGCACAATAATGCAAGACCTAAAAAGCATAACATGCAAAAAAAAGTGACATTTATGAGAAAATTCTTTTTTTAGTAACACATCTATGGTTGATCTATATGCATGCATGCATAGAGCCTATATGTGAGAGGATCGGGACCACTTCACAATACTTGCATGACCTCCTTACATTAGCATGCAATGTCACTTCTCATTGAACTATAGCATAAGGAGATCTAGCAAGCATTGTGATGAATATGTCTATACACATGTAAACTCCATGAATAGATAGAATACCTTATGCAGACGAAAAGAGACCATAAGAAATATATGCTATATGCAGAGTATAAACATTCAAAAAGCTTATACTGTCCATCCATGCATAGCACTCCATATCAAAAAATCCTTATGCATAGATTTAGCGTTAAAAATGCCTAAGCTCTATGCATAGAGGTTAATGCATGCATTAAGCTCTAAGCATATAGATTAATGCATAGATTAAGTTTAATGCATGCATAGATTAAGCTCTATGCATAGAGCTTAATCTATGCATTAAGCTCAATATTTAAATATTAACCTTTACATACATGTATTAAGGTTTATGCATGCATTAAGCTGTATGCATAGAGCATAATCTATGCATGGAGCTTAATTCATGGAGCTTAATCTATGCACTAAGCTTCATGCATAAAGCTTAATCTATTAATCTATGCACTAAGCTTCATGCATAAAGCTTAATCTATGCATAGATTAAGTTGCATACATAGATTATGCTTTTTGCATTAAGCTTAATGCATAGATTAAGTTTTATACATAGAGCTGCTTAATCCATGCATTAAGCTTTATGCATAGATTAAGCTCTATGCATAGAGCTTAATCTACGCATTAAGCTCTATGCATAGAGCCTAATCTATGCATAGAGCTTAATCTATGCATAGAGCTTAATGCATAGATTAGGCTCTATGCATAGAGCTTAATGCATGCATTAAGCTTAAGCTAGATGCATGCATACTTAAGCTTACGCTAATCCTGAATCCTAACACCCAAGGGTGCAATAATAGGTAGATGAAAAGCATAAATCATTTAGAGGGCTTACTGCTTTTCGGTGAAGTTGAAGGAAAGGATTAGAGGGCCTACAAAACAAAAGATTAAACAAAGTAATTAGTAATCGAAAGCCCTAAAAGCTTAATGCATAGATGCGAAACCCTAAAGAAGACAAGAAAAAGAGAGCTTCCCTCTATATTGTCTAGCTAAAAGTGATGATTAGTGTAAGACCTACACAACATAAAAAGACCAAAGAGTGATTTTAGCAACACATTTAATGAACTCTACCTACCAAACACAAGAAACATATAAAAGACTAATATACATTAAGAATAGACAGAAAAAGGTGAAGGAGAAGAAGCAAAAGGACAAGGTTAGTACTCTATGCGATAATCTTAATCTCATTGTGTTTCTTATTAATCATTAGGTTAAGCATAATGCAGGCAAACCCTAATAATTAGGTCACACCATCACTTGTAGAGTGATGGTGGTGGATAGGAAACGAAAAGAGGAATAGTAAGGGGAAAGCACGTGGTATCCTAATATATTTTTAGGTGAACCCCCTGAGCTAGCAATGCTAAGTAAATTCTAAAGAGAAAACCTACGAATATACCATTGACATTGCTAGACATAGTGCATGTATTCATATTCAATTTTTTAATCGCTCACTTTTTGTGCCCCCAATACAGATATCTTCTACTAGTTCGGATAGTGATGGGTCACCATTAATTGGAGGTCTAGAGTGGTTGCGAAGAAGAATCCCTTGTTCATGTGCAAGATGCAAGAATGTTGGTATATGTGAAGGTTGAGTGTCATTGCAGCATATTAGAAAATGGAGATCATTTGAACCAATTCTAGCCAACTTGATGATGCAAGCCAATTCCTCGGTTAGTATATAAACTTATGAGATGAAACATAAACTCATGGTTTGTCATATGTAATGTTGAGTGTTATTTTCAAATATAGTTCATTAGGATGAGGAGGACATGGACCTTCATGCATAAGTACTACACAATACGCCTCATTATTTTGTCTTTGGGAAAACTTGAGGAAGGAGTACAAGCATCATAAGGAGAACTTGGAAAGTGGAGTATGTTCAATACATTTGGAAGACCCATGATTTCCACCACATGAGATAGAGAAAGAGGATTTCATGGTGGAGGAGATGATCACTCACTTTTTTCAAAGAGAGGGTGAGGAAAAGACACCTAACTTTGAAACACATGAAAGAGAGGATGTGTTACACAAGGAGGCTAACACACCATTGTATGAGGGTGCAAAGTACTCAACTTTGCGGGCATGCTTAGAAATCCTCAACTTGCAAACAACATATGGATGGAGTGATAATAGTGTGAATGGCCTACTCCGGTTATTAAAGAAGATACTCCCAATAAACAATTTGATACCGGCAAGAAGAAGTGATGCTCGAAAAATGCTTTCCAAGCTTGGTCAGGATTACAGTCAAATTCATGCATGTCATAATAATGATTGTGTACTATTCAGGGGTGTCTTTGCTAATGTCATGCAATGTCTAATTTGTGTAGAGGATTGTTACATGAAGGATTTACCGGATGTTAAAATTTCACAAAAGGTATTGAGGAACTTTCCTATTATATCTCGAAATCAACATATATTCTGGTGTCACTTCATTGCTGAGTTACTGACATGGCATGTGACCATCATTTAACCAATGGCATGATGAGGATTCCCACCGACTCACCGGCTTGGGCACACATTGAGCATGGATGGCCATAGTTCAAAGATGAGCCCCGTAATTTATGGCTTGGATTGGGTATGGATGAGGTGAACCCATTTGGATTGAGGTCTACATCATGGTCCACATGGCCCACTGTTGTTGTGCATTACAATACTCCTCCATGGATGTCCATCAAGAAGGGTCATGTGATGCTTGCGCTTATTATGCCCGAGAAGCACAAGGTAAAGAATATGGATGTATATCTTGAGCCCTTGATTGATGAGCTTGAGCAATTATGGAGAGGCATAAGGGTGCATGATGTTTCTCGTCCAATTTCATACCGTAATGCAATGGTCAAGGGTATCTTAATGTGGACTATGCATGATTTTCTGAGCTATGTGGAGTGCTTAGGTACGTCGTACGCATAAATTGATTTTTATCTAAGCATGCACAAATGATCCATTTATAACTCTAATGCATTGTAATGTCTATTAACTTTATATTCTTACATGCCAATTTCGTAGGTCTCACAACTGCAAGATATAATGCATGTCCAATTTGTGGTCCATCACTTGTATCCAAACAAGCACATGCACTAAAGAAAGTGGTGTATGATGAACATCATTGATTTCTTCCTCCAAACCACCCTAATTATGCTCCATCAGAGATTTCTCCGATTGTGATGAGAGGTGCTGAGTGGGAAGCCATGACATGAAATTTGCCTCCTTCAAAACCATTGGAGGGAAGGTGGCGAGATGGAGAGTGGGATGAGAGATGCAGGGTGACTGCCATCACAGCACCCGCGGGCATGAAAATGTACTCAATCTTCTATCATCTACCATATTGGACAAAGTTAAGCATAAATCATCTTTTGGATCCAATACACATTTTTTAGAATGTGGCATGAATGATTTGGGACCATCTAAGTGGTAAAGAAGATTCCCATGAAATAAGGGATGACCTAAAGAATATCAGACGCATGAAAAATGCATGTCCAAGGGTAGTCAATGACAAGGTGGTTTTACCAAATACGCCATGGAGGTTGACAAGGCAAGACAAAAAGAATGCAAAGAATCAATTTTCATCTTTTTGTACATCAACCGATATAATGCACTCATTAAAGGATGCATTTATAATAACCAAAAAAAAGGGTGAGCATCAATTGTATGGTCTCAAATCACAAGATTGGCACAAGATGATGCAGATAGGTACATAACTATATCTATTTTTGTGTGCTCCTCAGTTTATGTTGTGTGACTAGATATTGATCGTTTATTGTTTTCAAAAATCTATTTCACTAGTTCATACTTCCAATATCAACTAGTGGGTGTAGAGAAGAGAAAGCTTAGAATGCCATATACAAACTAGGTGGACTGACAAGGTGAGTTCCAATTAAAACTATAGATTTGTGTGTTTGGTATAACATGGATTTGTTTATTTGGTATAACATATAGCTTTAAAATTATATATTCTTCTTTAATTTATCATTTATTAATGTTAAATAGGTGGATAGTGTCAAAGGAGATTCATCTAGATTCCATTGATAAGGCTCGATTTGAGTCAATTAAGGCAGTGTGTATGATTGAAGAAAGCTTTCCAAGAAGCATACTCACAACTAAATTACACATTCTAATACATTTGGGGGATGAGGTGGCTATATTTGGTGTTGTTCATAGCCGGTGAATGTTCTTTCTCTTCATGAAAACCTTGAAGGGATTTGTAAGGCAAAGGGAAAGGCCAAAAGGAAGCATGGCAGAGGGGTGGTTGGTGCAATAATCCCTCGTATACATCTTTGAATATTTGAAAGAAATTGATGCATATTCTATTCCTACATTCATGCATAAGATGAGGATGAATGGATGATGTCACATGTGCCACATGGAAAAGGATGCATTTGAAAGATGGATGAGTCCATGTGCAAAAAGATCATTACGTTTTGTCTTCTTAACACTTCTGTGATAGAAAAGTGGATTGAGAAATATGAAGATGCAAGAAAGATAAGGATAGAGGTTAGAACATCATTTAAGAGATCAACATGGAGGCACATGGCACACCCACCCATCCTAAAGACTCTTCCAAAGGATTGCAATATTAAATGGCTAAGGATGGGAGGAGATTACAAGAGAAGAATGGGGGTCTGCACGGGGATCCGACTACCATGTAAGTAAAGATGTTTTGATAAGATATATAATGTTGAATACTAAATTGCTTACATATAAGATATATTAAATATTTTTTATTGGGTGTTGCAGTATAAAGTGCATAATGCAATGTAGTCAAAAGGTCGACATTTTCACACTCAACGTGTGGAATCCAAAAGAATCACATATGATTGTGGTGTAATGGCAAGTTTTTCCCAAGAAAGTCAAGCTAGTAGAAGAGATAATAATGTTATAGTAGAGAAACTTAAATATTGTGGAACAATTCAAGACATCTTGGAGATTGGATTTAGAGCTTTCAAAGTATTCATCTTTGATGTGTCAAGTGGTTCAAAGTGGTATATAGAGGTACTCAATATAACGTACTCATACATATGTATTTTTTGGTCCCATTTGACTCAGCAATTTTTAGCATATGCATTTAATTTTGAAAAGTGGGAAATACTTAGAGGATATAAAAGATTAAGTTTGGTCACAAATTTAGTACTTTTAGAGATGTCGATTTTTGGTCAATTCTGGGACTTCTAATGCATGTTTTGTGGTGTCATTTGTGAGCAATTTCTATTCTATACTTAACCATGTTAGATAATATATAAGAGGGTCATAGTGAGTAGTTTAGCCTAAAGAAAGCTCATATGGGGGTTTACATAGTAAATATAACCACAACGGGTTCCCGAAAGAGGGTCCAGACACCAAATTAACCCTTAATTTTCAGTAAACAGTCTCGCATGAGGGGGTAGATAACTTTATTTCTCAAAGAGAAGTATTAAATAAAGTAATTTCATGACAAGAAGAACAAAATCCGTGTTCGGATAATTTGGAGATTCCGCATCGGGTGGTCGGTATTCACGAAACGAATCTGACGCCACTTTCCAGTGGTTCAAGATCATGTTTTTAGAAGGGATTTCTATCTTTATCATTTTCTTGCATGATAATCTGCTAATTCTCGTGGGTTGGTTTTTTTGGTTTCTTCCAAAGCCTTGAGGTGATTTTCTATGCAGGATAGATAGATAGATAGAGAGAGAGAGAGAGAGAGAGAGAGAGAGAGAGAGAGAGAGAGAGAGATCTAGAGAGATTTTGAGATTTGGGCTAGCCGTCCTTAGACATGTAACGCCAGACAGAGAACATGATTTATACCCTCGGGGATCCATTTGGTAGAACCCAGAGAGGATGAGATTTGGAAGAGGCATACCCCGGATAACTGCAACGTCCAGCGTGGAGGCTAGGTGGATGGGCGTCAAAGGAAAGCCCTGGATTGGTTAGATCTTTTTTGTTGGTGATTCTCTCTAGATTTTGAGATTTTGTATTGGAGATTATTATGTTACTTTGGATGATCACGATTATGGTTTATTCGAAAATTCTTTTCATTTTTTAAATTATGATGTGATTTTTCTGTAAATCTTGAGAGATTTTGTGCATAGATCACGAACAGAATATGTGTACGTTTCACTCAAGCAACCGTCCAAGAAGCATCCAAGTAGATTTTTTACAATTGACTCAACTAAATTATGGCAAGATTTAAGAGACACATATGTTCTACCACAACACTATGAATAGGTCTAAACTTGATTTTCAATTTTGATGAATCTATAGATAGATGCAAGACATTGTATATATTTTCTTGTAAATATTTTATGGTTCTTTCTTTTAGGCCATGTTTCACTTGGTCTAAAGAGATTCTAATTGGTGGTATGTAATATAAGTTGCTCCTTAATCTAAATGTATATTTCAAGATCAAGATGTCAAACTAGAAATGCATGGTGAATAATCAATGGAGAATGCAACTAACAATCAATATGACAACCATGAGGACCATGATGATAATACCTCTACAGCTTCTTCAAGTAGTGGAATGCGACTTTGTATTGATATAGGAGCCATCGAAATGATGGATTTAGAGATAGACCAATTGGCATGCATGGATTTATTGCAAGATGGATTTGACCAATTGGTATGCATGGATTTATTGCAAGATGGATTTGATCATAGCAAAAATTAAATATATATCATCATAACATATGGATTTGATGATGGTACAAATTAAATATATCTCATCATAACATATGTACACATCGATCGGTTTGTATAACAATTTGATCAATTTGTTATTTTAGTTCATTAATATTTGGATGTTTGTAAAGCTTTTTGGGTTTAAATTTATTTTAAGTTTTTATTTCCCCACAGTTTTAACACTGTTTTTCTCCCAGTGTTTGCTGATTGAGTGGCGTTTATATAACGACACTTATAGTAGCAGAGTTTTTACAGCATCATTGAGTGGCGCTGATAGTAGCGTTTTAACAAGAGTAGGTCAACGGTACTCCTAATAATGGTGTTAATAGCAGTGCTTATGAAGTGTCTCTAATAACGACGCTTATAGTGGTGTAACATAAAACGACGGTAAAACATCGTAAATAAATGTCGCTAATGATGCCTTCTCTTATAGTGGTGGGGTTAGTTCCCCAGTCATGGATCATCTTCAATTGTCTCATAAGAGGCCTGTTTAAGATCACATCATAAGTGGTTAATTTCTTGAATTCTATGATTACAAATATGTGATCAAAAGGCAATCCACTTGAGGTCAATCGATTCACTCTTACCACTCCCATGGGTGAAGTGAGGCTACCATTAGCCAATTTGATTTTCAAAGGTGGTGATCCCTAATTTTCTTGCTGTTTTTTGATAGCGATAGTCACTCCACCCTCATCATCTAGGATGGTTGTGGATGTTTCGATTCATAGTCTCAAAGGCAAGGTGGAATTAAGTTCTTCACCTTCAAAGTGCTTACCAGGTTTATTGACATGCACATCCCTGTATAATTCCTTAGGATTGTCATCACTCTCATTGTCTTTAGTCTCTAAGTTAGTATCTTCATTAGGTTTGAGTCTAAAAGGTACGTCCATCCATTCCCTTATATCCTGCAAAAGAGTAGGGTCCCTTGATGGGAACTCACCTAACGTGACTATGATTGGAGCAGATACAAATGTAGACATCCCTAATGTGTCCTTTTGTCTCTTGGTTTTGCCTAAGATAGGTGCTCTCATCGAGGTAACTACACCTTTCGAGTTGAGGCATGAGGGAAGAGTCTTTAAGGAGTTAGGTTTAGACTCACTTGAGTATGATGGGAATTGAAAGGTCCAAGTTTTGGACTGGTTGGTCAGGTAATCATTTAAAAGTTGATATTTTAGAGGTTCGGGATTACTTATTTTGATTAAAAAAAAGTTGAATCTAGAATTGGTTGGCGCTCTTTGGAAAACTCAATACTACCTTCTTTAGAACTTTCTCCTAGCGTGTCTAAGGTAGATATTGGTACAAATTTGTATGGATCTGGTCATACTGGTCCTAGAGGTCCCTCACATTGGGAATGAGTCTGTTTCACAAGTTCTTGGACCTTTTTGAATCTCAAAACTTGTGCCAAAGGTTGACAGTCTGTAAATGGGAGCTAAGGTATTGTCAAGTGTCCTTACAAAATCCACATCAAATTTTGTACTTGACAATGGGTAGGATGGTCTTTGTACGGGGTCTAGTTCTCGTATATAAGTGTTGGTGTGATCCTCAATGAGTGATCGTGCTTTAATGTGTCTCATGGGTGTCAAGCCGGGAGCTATAGGTTGAGGTCCATGAATATAGGGAGGTGTCTTAGGCACCCTTAGAATCCCTCTAAGAAGGGGATTGATCCCAATAGGGGGCATAGGGTCTCCACTACCCACTGTGTGGTGCAAGGAGTGCTAAGGGTTGGTTGGTGGAAGAAAGAGCTGGTAGTACATACATATTGTGATTTTCAGGATTGTACCTATACTTGTGGGTATCGTGATTAGGTATCTCCTGCAATAACCACACTACAAGCCCCTCCACCCCCTATTTAACGGACACTTATTTCTAGTGTGATACCTCGATAGTAAGGACACCATGTTCCCTATCTCCTTAGGTATGCTCTGAAATCTCTTGAAAGTACTTTCCAATTATCCCTCCATTTTCTTAAGCATAGCCAATAGTCATGTCCTCGACACTCATTTTAGCTGACTTCTTGCTATTGGAGGTTGTGCTATGGGGGACTTCGGATGGAGTACTATATTTCTAACACTCTTTCATGCTGTAGATCTTTTATCATCAAAGTTCAGAGAATCTATGCAACACTCATGAAAGGTTGTCTTCCTTTGCAAATAAAGGTAATTGTGCAAGTTTTGATCTTTGAAGCCTTCAAGAAATAATGAAATTAATCATGGTGAACTTTGTTTCTTATCAATTGAGTAGTGGGAATGATAATATTTTATGCATAAAATTTATTCCTATACTGACTCGCTCTCGTATTACTTGACATTGTTTAGCTATGTACATGAATCCATTTGGATCCAATCTTTGAGAACTCTACCCTAAAAGCATTCTTTAAGGTAACATAAGTGGCCTTATACTTTTAACTCTGCAGTAATGGATCACTTTGAACAAGAGAGTCGAGCTAGTGCTAGTGACTCAAATTTTATGCTCTCAAATCCTACTTATTGTGGAACTATACAAGACATAATTTGATTGGGTTTAGACAATTTGACATGAAAATTGAAACAAAAATATTTTTATGTACTAAGAAGAAAAATATCCTCTTTGCAAAGACTATATATATATGTAAGTATATATACACACACACACATACATACATACATACAAACATATAAATGTATATATAATTATGAATGTATGTATGTAATGTATGTATGTATGTATGTATGTATGTATGTATGTAATGTAATGTATGTATGTATGTATGTATGTATGTATGAATGTATATATATATATATATATATATACATACATACATGCATACATGCATACATACACATATTCATATATATATATATGTATGAATGTATGTATTTATCTGTAAATTTATACATATATATACATGAACATATATATATATATACACACACATGTACATACATACACATATCTATATATTTAAACATATGTTCATAAACGTGTTTATTTTGTATTACGACGAACCCCATTTCATTGAACCCGTGTACTATCGACCATAAATCCAATTTGACCTTTTTTTAATTCATCACGTTTTGTTGAATCTTGGGCCATCGGACATATTTTTTTGATTGGACCAACCCCCCGAGACTTGACCATGTCTTTTGTGAGGAATGACATTTTCATTGCACCATAAAGGAAAAACCAATGTGAGGTCATGCAGGTGGGAGCTCACTTGATGGAAGAAGATTTCCATAAGATATTCATGCCGTTGGCATGAATTCTTACATGGATTAGAAGCCTCGTGGAGTGACATTGATTTTTTTATAATTTATCAGCTTTTATTGAGTCTTGTGCCTTCGGACATATTTTTTTGATTAGACCAACCCCCCCCAAGACTTTACCGTGTCTTTTTTCGTGAGGAATGACATTTTCATTGCACCATAAAGGAAAAACCAATGTGAGGTCATGGAGGTCGTTGGCATGAATTGTTGCATGGATTGGAAGCCTCGTGGAGTTGTGGTAATCCATAGAACCCATTTATGAGATTGTTGTTTGTCGCTTCTCCCTTCTTTTGGAAAAAGACTCTTTGCGCTTTTGCATGAATTGTGAAAGCGAGAAAACGTTGACAATCACAAAAGTGGACTTTGCGCGTCGGGTTTACGCGGGCATGCAGAAGAGACCCCTTGGAGAATGCCCACGCAAATGGCAAAAAAGAAGATTGACGCAGCCAGCTTTAGCGAATTAATCAACGTTCAACTTGTTCTAGATACTGCGGCAATAGATGTTTAAGCCTTGCACGCATGATGCGTGGTGAGTACTATAAGAAGGTCCGATCCTTTGGTTATTTCCCCACACACAGTGCACACCCCTTCAGAACTGCATATCTAGGTAAATAGAGGAGGGCCCAATTATTTCGCGTTGTTTTGCCTGCACACACACAGCCATACCAACACATACGTACACACACACACTGCTAGCTCTCTAAATAGAATAATATGCGTGCAGCACCTGTGGTACTCTCCTTGGCCTTGCTTTTCCTTGTTGCGCTGTTAGCCTTACCGCACTCCGGATCATGCCAGCCCTCCACATGCAACCCGCACCTCTCCTCCCCCCCACTGGAGAAGTTCGTGGACTCCCTTCCCATCCCCACCGTCATCAACGTGAGCGCAGGTCAGCCCATTACCCTGGGAGCCTACAAGATCAAGCAGGTGATTAAGCATGAATCAATAAGAAGCTCGTACACACGTACAGATAATTAATACAAGGATTAATTCTAGTCGTCTTATCAAACTAACTTCCGTTTCATTAATCCGTGGATCATTGTATCATGCAGAAGCTACACAGAGATCTGCCTGAAACCACCCTTTACGCCTTTGGCACAAGCCAAGCCAGCGCAAGCTCCCCGGGTCCGACACTGGAAGCTGTCCACCGGGTGGAATCCCACGTGCGATGGGAGAACCACATCACGGACAAGCAGCACATGCTTACGGTGGACCACACACTGCACTGGGCCAACCCACGCGATGGAGGGGTGCCCACCGTGACACACTTGCATGGAGGCCAGGTGGAGAGCTCCTCGGACGGGCATCCGGACGCGTGGATCACGGCCAGTGGAGAGACAGGCAAAACTTTCCAGACCCAGAACCACACCTACCCCAACACGCAAGACCCCACCATGCTATGGTACCATGACCACGCTGTTGGCATCACCAGGTTGAATGTGTTTGCCGGGCTGCAGGGCCTCTACATCATCCGCTCAGCCGATGAAGAGATGCTGAAGCTGCCTAGAGGAGCCTACGAGGTCCCTCTTGTACTCCAAGACAAGGAATTCTATTATAACGGCACATTGGAGTTCCCCACCAGTGGTGATGCCCCATTGGTTCATCCCAACTGTTGCGCGGAGTTCTACGGGGACACTCTCCTGGTGAATGGCAAAGTGTGGCCGTATTTGAGTGTGGAGCCTCGCCTCTACCGCTTTCGAATCCTCAACGGTGCAAGTTCCCGCTTCTTCACGCTCTTTCTCAGCAACCCAAGCATCCCCTTCCTGCAGATAGGTACAGACGGAGGCTTCCTTCCCAAGCCCTTGAGCCTCTCCGATAACATTACTATTGGGCCGGCCGAGAGGTTAGACGTGCTAATCGACTTCTCGAGCCTCCAGCCTGGATCGGAGGTCTTTCTAAACAACTCAGCACAGTCTCCTTACCCCGTCGGCTACGACACATTTGACGACAACGTCAACACAACAGTGATCATGAAGTTCAGCGTGGTAGCGAGCATTAATAGTTCTTATCAAGCCGATACCAACACAATACCGAAATCGCTTCCTGCCCGACTCCGCAGAATCAACCACAAGAATGCGCTGGTTCGCAACCTCACCCTGCTGCAAGTCGATGATAACACCGGGAGCACGGTGCAGGTGCTATTGAGCAACTTGACCTGGCAGGATCCTGTCACAGAGACACCCAAGCTAGGAGCGGTCGAGGTGTGGAGGATAATCAACCTCACAAACCGAACTCACCCGATCCACGTGCATCTCATCACTTTCAAGGTGCTGGATCAGCAGGCTTTTGACGTTGATCGCTACAACGCCGGCAACTGCTCCTTAGATGTTCCTTACCACTACAAGTCAAGGAGCTGCTACACGGAGAAGAGGAGGAAGCCGGGCAACAATCAGCTGGGTTGGAAGGACACGGTGTCTGCTTCTCCGTGGGTTGTCACCAGATTGCTCATGCGCTTCACCACTTCCGAAGACAAGCCCTTTCCCTTCGATGCAACATCGGAGCCAGGCTATCTGTGGCACTGCCACATGATAGACCACGAAGACAATGACATGATGCGCCCCATGAAGCTCCAAAAGTCTTAGTACTTGCGCACACACCCTTGGTAGTCCTATCCAATTCTTTCATTCATTCATATACTCCTGCGGGCCCAAATCAGAAGCCTAACCAAATACGAAAATTGTTGTTGTTTAACATCAATCTAGTTATCATCTCTCTTACTTTTAAATCAATCTCTTCAATTAATTAATTTCTTTGGCCTTGCACATGAGGCTTGTGATTTATCTTCAAATTTGTGGGTCTGGAGAGTTAGAGTGAGGCTTGTGATTTCTTTGGCCTTGCACACTTGTGATTTAACCTAAGCATGTAATCTCAATATATAATCTCATGGCATGTCTTTCATAGGTAAGCACACATGAAAAATATACAATACTAACATTTATAATGCCAATGGCCAAATGAAGTGATGGTTGTCAATGGATGGCATTGACACTAGAGAGATGTCTAATGAGGATTAATAAGTAGGTGTTGGTTCAATGGCCAAATGAAGTGATGGTTGCCAATGGATGGCATTGACGCTAGAGAGATGTCCAATGAGGATTAAAAAGTAGGTGAATCAATTAGAAAGTCAATCTCATCCCGTGATGGCTAAAGTAATTTTTTAATCTGCATGGAACTAATGTGGGAAGAATGGTCAGGTACGAATAGCTGGTATGCAATTGGTAGCAGTAGTGGGACTTGGTTTAGTAAGTTTGCTATACAATTTCTCCATGGAACATGGTTCCTTTTGAGCTTTGATTTGTTTTATTTTTGGGTATGTTGTTATAGGAATTGTTGGCTTTAGGTACCCAAATCAAGTCATTTGTAGGATAATTCTGAGCCTTGAGAATACGTTTATGTAGCCATATTTATGAATGCTAAGCTTGTGGTTGTCATACAACTTCATGTCTATTTCTAGGTTTGTGTGTAGAGCCATGTCAGTGTGACCTCGGGCAGTTACACTCACTCAAACAAACAAACACCTTTCTCATATTTTATTTCTTCCATTTTTGTCATTTTAAAAATGTAAAAAAATAGAAACATAATAGAAATTAACCATACACACACGCATTCAAAATGGATAGTGGCTATGTGATGGGGATATTCCTTGGTAGTGGTGCCACTTATGGAGGGCCCTTACACCATGAGAAAGGTGAAGGGAACGACCAAATATCGTGGTCTTTGCCCAATCACACTTGAGAGTACAAACAACTCAATCGAGAAGCCAATTTATCGTGGCCTAACCCAAAATGCAAACGGGGATGTGTCACTCAACTCGTTGAATACTTGTTGTTAGGATTCTCATTGTTGTTGCGATCGGTGCATGAGGATTAATAAGTAGGTGAATAAGTTAGAAAGCTAGTCCTATTCCGTGATGTTGTTTCAGGAAATTGTTTGATTTACATGACACTAATGTCAGAAGAATGGTCAGTAGGAATAGCCGACATGCAATTGATAGCGGTAGTGGGACTTGGTTTAGTAAGTTTGTTATACGAGGTGTCAACCATTTTTAGTTTTGGAATCCACAAGGATCTCATCCACTCGTAATAACCTTGGATTAAAAGTTGTCTTGGGGACCCACACTTTTCGAATGTGCACCTATTCTAGGTAGCGAGTTTTCAATGAGGGCTTTTTGCGTGAAACCTGGTTCCTTTTGAACTTTGATTTGTTTTCTTTTTGTGTATGTTATTTCTTGAAGTTGGTGGCTTTAGGTACCGAAGTCAAGTTATTTTTGGAAGGATAGTTTTGAGCCTTGAGAATGGGTTTGTGTAGCCATCTTTGTGAATGTTAAGCTTGGGGTTGTCGTACAAGTTGATGTCTATATCTAGGTTTATGTGTAAAGTGTTGGTGTGAACTCAGGTAGTTACACTCACTCAAGCAAACAAACACCTTTCTCATATTTTATTTCTTCCATTTTTTCCATTCTTGAAAAAAAAACAAAAAATAGAAACATAACAGAAATTAACCATACACACACACATTCAAAATGGGAAGTGGCTATGTGATGGGGCTATTCTCAGGTAGTGGCACCACTTACCTTATGCCATGGCAAAGGCGTAAGGAATAACCAAATATCGTGGTCTTTACCAAATCACACTCGAAAGCACAAACAACTCAACCGACAAGCCAATTTACCATGGCCTAATGCACAAAATGCAAATGGGGGTATGTCACTCACTTTGTTGAATGCTTGTTGCTGGGATGCTTACGGCTATCATCACTGCATAAGCACCCGAGAGCTCTACTCCACTACCGTCGCCCCAATCCAATGGAAGCTTAACCCTCCTCATACTCAATCTCTCTCTGAAACATACACTCACACATACACAATGAGCATATAACAACTCTAATTGGATTAGGTAAGGAGCAAGAGAGTGGAGAAGAAGAATTACAAATTGACCCTTATCTTGGCCCCAAGCATGCCTTGGTTGGCCATACTTAAAATATAGGTCCCTTGCTAGCCAAGGCCACCTAGGCTTGTGCAAAAACTTAATCTAAGAATGTAATCTCAATAATTAATCTCATGGCACGTCTTTCATAGACTTTTAAGTGACGATCATACACGTAAAATACACAATATTAGCATTTATAATGTCAGTGGCTCCAAAAGAAGTGGATGGCATCACTAGAGATGTGTACATTGAGGATTAATAAGTAGGTGGATAAGTTGGAAAGTCAGTCTCATTCTGTGATATTATTTCAAGTAATTTTTTATTTGCATGGCACTAATGTGGGAAGAATGATCAGTAGGAATCGCGAGCATGTAGTTGGTAGTAGGTAGGTAGTGGGACTTGGTTTAGTAAGTTTGTTATACATAATATCAACCATTACAGTTTTAGAATCCATAAGGATCTCATCCACTTGTAATAACCTTGAGCTAAAAGTAGTGCCTAATTAGGCACCCACACTTGTCGAGTGTACACCTACTCTAGGTAGTGATTTTTAATGATAGCTTTTTGCGTGAAACATGGTCTCTTTTGAACTTTCATTTGTTTTCTTTTTGGATATGTTGTTTTTGGGAGTTGGTGTGGCTATAGACACCCAAATCACATCATTGGAAAAATATTTTTGAGCCTTGAGAAGGAGTTTGCGTATCCATCTTTGTGAATGCTAAGCTTGGGATTGTCGTATAGGTTGATATCTATGTCTAGGTTTGTGTGTAAAGTTGTGTTCTGACCAGTGTGAACGAAAGAGGTTACAGTCATATAAATCCAAGACATCCTTCGAAGTGTGTCTACATATTGTTAAGGGTCTAGGTAATCCATTCTTAGGCACAACCAATAGAGTTTCTTCATTTGGAAAGTTCAGATTTTCATATTCTAAAAAAAGAACATTGACCTCTAAATTAAATTTTTAATGAAAAAGTTCTTGAATCCCAGTCAATAGTACACCTATAATGGCCCATCCAATTTTGTGTGAGCAAAATTTCTTCAAATAATTCTCCAGGAGGCATAGCAAAAGAATTTACCTTTTGCTACAATGTTAAACATCATTTTATACTACTAAACAATTGACCAATTGTTCGCCAATGGACAGGATGGCCTCTACACCCGAGCCACTTTCCTAGCTCACTAAGGGCTACTAGGGGAAGGGCTTCCCTCACAACCAAGGTGAAGGGGGCACCACCTAGCCAAACGAGGGTGGGCTAGGACACCTACACAAAGACATGGTCATTTACAAATGAAAATAAATGAGAGGTAGGACATGACCTCAAATGAATATAGCCTCACATACACAACTCAAAATCTCCCAAATCAAATGCTAAAGAAACACATGAAAGTCATGAAAGAGGAAAGGAGTGATCATTATTCAAAGGGTTTCTTATGTACAAACTTTGTCATAGGGTAGAGAGGATGGGAGAGAGTGGGAAAGTGAGTGACATGAGAAGGAGATGTCCACTCCGACATAAAGCCCAACCCCCAAAAAAATGCATGAAATTTCACCAAATTCCCCAAAACTATAGATCCCTCATGATGCTAGCCCCTCCAATGCTTGGGCTATGATCTGTAACCTTCCCAAAGATGGAGTTGCCCTAAGCATGGTGTTGAAAATTTACACTATGAAATCCTTGTACAGGCTTGATTTTATACTTCACTAAATATGATTCCCTTCAATTCTAACCAAGTTAGTATTCCCTAATTGCTAAAGGGTGGGAATGATGAGGTGATGAGGGTAAGAATGCATGGAATTATGAGAGTATTGATGCTAGATACATGATTTTCATGGTGTTTCATTCACATCCTAAGTGACATATTTGATGATTCCTTGAGAGCTAATGAGGGTGGGTATCATGTAGCTTGTAACAGCACGTGGGAGCTCAACCGGATGCAGTGTTTGTATGACGGTGCATGCATCCGGGGTCTAGGAGTGAGGGTGCCCAAGTCAGGGCACTTGGGCAGTCGGGCAAGCCCATATAAATGCCAAGGAGTGTGGTGTTATCCACATTCTCCTCTATGGTTGGGTGGTGACTAGAGCTCCTTGCCCTCTTGTACTATGGTGGCGATTACAAGGATGTAACAATGGTATCAGAGCTGCGTTTAGATTCATCGAGCGGCCTCTCTCCCGATTCTCTGGGTGTGATCCGGCTCCATAAAGAGATAAGCCTGACATAATCTTTTTTTTTTGTTTATTTGGGATTGCTAGTGTTTTTTTTCCTCTGCTTGTCTTTGAGCGTTTGTATCGAGAGGATAAGGTGGAAGACATGTGTATGTGTGTGTGTGTGTTGAAGCCAATACAAGCAAGCAAGAGCTTCATTAGTGTGTGTTGACAGACGACGAGTAGGGCAAATCGGTAAGATGGAAATTAACTTAAACCTTGGTAAGACAGTGGTGTCGGGCCATTGATGAGGTCCATGCTAAGGGCTCCCCACATCAAAAGCTTTTCCTGTTCTTATCGTGCTTTTGAATTTCCTTCAACAACAAGGCTTTCTATTACACAGAGTGCTGGCAAGTGCTGCAGCAGAAGAGAAAGGCTTGAAAGAGAGAAGAGGAGGATCACGTCCAGCGAGAGGAAGAAAAGAAGAGCAACTGTAGTAGAGAGCGGGCAGCATCGTGTGTACACACACGAGTGCTATGAGGAGGCTTCGGAGATTGAGAACGCCCTGAAAAAGGAGATAGAGGATCTCAACGCTCGCATTTCCTTCCTTCAGAACTGGGCAGCCATGTCCGAGCACTTCTCCGATCTCGTGTTGGAAAGCTCCGACGGCTCCAAAATCAGGGACCATCTAGATCCCAAGAGGATAGCATTGAAGGGTGGTATGCGGCCGCAAGGTAAGCGAGGTGATAGGAGGGAGCGCTGCTGGCGTTCGTTGCAGAGCAGAGGCAGCGACCAACAGCTACGAATGCCACACGATAAAGATAAGGCTTCGGAGCCTGAATATTTTTTTAGTTTTTTAAAAAAAATTGGGGGCGGAACCGAACCTCGCACATACTTTAAATGTGTGGGGGGGTACACACGATGACATAGTCATAGCACATTTAGCCACTTCTAGACAGTTTTGGGAGTTGGTTCCCACGCCTTGAGTGCATAGTTACACACTCTGAACTTCAATGGTGGTTAGCATCATCGTAGGCATTATGGGGGTCATCAATTTGTAATCATATGCGCTCATATTTGTGACCATTTTCTCATGTGTGCGTAGTAACACACAAGAGGTACATTGACACAATTTGAAATTATTAAAAAAAAACCACTATGTCGTAGTAGCGCATGGCTAGTTAATTATGTGCGTAGTCACATCAAAGAAAGGGTTAAACAAAAGTCAAGGCATTGGTGTGCATAGTTTACACATGTATCATTAGCTTGGTGTCCATTGGCAATGAGTGCATATGATGTGCATACTTTGAAATTCTAAACGGAGCTCGAGATATACCCAACATGGTTGTGGATATGTATGGGTAAATGCATACAATTCTCTTGTGAAACGAATATGCAGGATGTGATGTAGTTTGCAATTTCTAAGTATATATAGGTGCACATGCTCGCAAATACATGTTTGCACATCACTTTCTGGGTAGTCGTAGTGCTACTCAAAATATGTGCAGATACTTTCGATTATATTTATGGTTATAGCTACCATAAAATTGGTACCCATAGTGGTCTTGTGTATTCTTACATATCTTATAACTAGACCTCAAATAAGTATCTTGAGAGTATGATAACTACATGGTTTGTTGCTACACAATCGAAGTGTATTATTCTTGGTCTGTAAATTTGCAAGCACTTGTGCATGGTCCTAGAGATCAATTATTCTAAGATTTGTAGTAATCTTAGAGTAAGGTTTGTAATGATTTTTCAATTCGGAGTTTACCAAAACCTAGAGGTTCATGATGTTAATGATCTAATCATTCAACGCATCTTGTAATAGATTAAGGAGCTACTCTACCCACCTTTAGAGTATGTCATTGCTCCTTTCGTTTGATAGGATGGGAGTGTCCCTGAGAGGTCTTGCTCTAAAAGCTACCTTGTGGCTAGTCTTTAGACCTTCACTTACTACTTCATATACTGGCTTGATTAGTAGTTTATGTAGTGGGCCATTGGGATGTTGTCGGATTGTTCTTATAAATACTCTAGATTAAGTATTTGAGGCTATGGAACTTGATTAGTTCTTAAAATTATAGCCATGTTGAATGTAACATACCTC
Source organism: Cibotium barometz (assembly GCF_041138505.1). Lineage (NCBI taxonomy): Eukaryota > Viridiplantae > Streptophyta > Polypodiopsida > Cyatheales > Cibotiaceae > Cibotium > Cibotium barometz. The sequence goes on along the minus strand of NC_141053.1, from coordinate 32,353,404 downwards.
TGAGATTAACCAAGTTATGATTAAAGATAATCCTAAGTTTTGGATGCTACAGATTTCAGTAATAATGAATTCCAGCAGGTTTTCAGTGGTTTTTCAACAGTAAAGATTCGAAGTATTAAAATTAAGTGAAAATTCAAGATTGAGTTTTCAATTAATTAGTATACCACAAGAAGCCCTTAAGTGTGTACATGGACATGCAAAATCAAAATTTGATAAAGAAAAATAAAACGTGACATATTTTTGGAGTCGACTTTCACATACAGTTGATTTTCGCGATTCCGCGCCTGCGTTGGGTTGTAGATCGCATACATTCTAGTAATGTTAAGTACCCACACGACTAGTATCTTATAACTGTACGCGAAGTTATACCTGTTATAGATTGCAACCCTAACAGTAGATCTAAGAGGCTTACCAAATCTACAAGCAGCTCTTCCACAACTTCTGGAGAGTAAAGATGGATTCTCAATCAATCAAGACATCAGCAAATATATCGGGGAAGTACACAAACTCTCTTTCTATTATTTTTCTTTAAATTCTTTTGATATAAAATAAATAAATCGATAGGTGTATACGAGAGAATCTGAGTAGATATAGGGCGTACTTAACGATGAGTAATTCTTAACTTTATTAATTATACGTGGTCATCCTGGTCTATGAGTCTCCTAGCATAAACACTTTTAGTGAGGTAAAGAATTAGAAGATAGAATATTTGACTAGTTTATGACTAGATTCTAGAAATACATTAGGGACTAGTTTGCAAAGAGTCTATCTGTCCGTGTAATTAGAATCAGATTTTAAGATAAACACGAAAGTTTTGAAGGATAAGAATCTCTACAAGAGTGTAAGAGACTATAGAAAGCCGAATTCCTTTCGTTTTTGAGTTATTCGAGTGCAAAGTGGGGCACTTGGCTGTTTTTGACAGTTTCATGCTGAAAACACAACTTTCGCTGTTTTGAATGCTCTCAAAGAGACCTTAGAACTCATTTTTAGAGAACCATCATTAAGACATGCTTTATAGAGCATTAGAAGTCCTTAAACTTTATAGTTTTGGCCTTTCTCTAATTCTACATAGATTGAAAGATATTACTCTCCCAAAGACACCAGTTACTTGGCTTTGCCTTAGAAATTGCTATCAAGATTGACTACCTTGTCTATATAGACCGGATGGACTTATGTATAAGCATAGTTAAGACTTAGTTAAACTGACTAGAGATGACCTCGCTCGTTAGAACATGATAATTGATTATGTTAAAAACAAGGACTCCCATGTGACTTAAAAGATAAAGAGAAGTTAAAGACTGTTTAAATTAAAAGCTTGTTTTATACTTGAAATTGATTGTGATTGATTTGAATATGCATGCCTTGAAAGATTATGGACTAGAGATGATATGTATGAGTTATGATTGCTTTGTTTTGAGATGAATGATTGATATGCATGCGTATGACCGATTGATATGCATGTGTATGATGAGACTCGACATGAGATTTTGAGATTCGGACCGGCTGTCCTTAGACAGGGCATGCCAGACAGAGAATGTGATTTATGCCCTCTGGGAGCCATTTGGTAGAACCCAGAGTGGATGAGATTTACTAGAGGCATACCCGGGATAGCCACGATATCCAATGTGGAGGTTGGGTAGACGGGCATCAGAGAAAGCCCTAGATTGGTTGGATTTTGGTCATTATGATCAACCATGCTGTCGAGCATGGTGATTATAATAGAATCTTGAGATAGACACATACATTGTGATTGATTGAGATGCTATGCTGTAATTGATAGAGATTTATATCATGTGAATGTTTGTTTGAGATTACATAATTCTTTGCTTATGTGATAAGAACCTTGGATATGGCATGCATGCTTGTTTGCTATTTGAGAAGGTTGATTTGATTGTATTGCTATGTAGAAATAGCAAGATTAAGTGAGTTTAATGTTTTCTTAGATTAAGTTGTACGATTAAGATATGGTTAGATTCATGACCGTCATAGTTGGTATCAGAGCCTAGGTTGGGCAATCCGCATTTGATTTGCGGATATTGCAGGTCTTGGGTGACTGATATTATTTTTTCCTTTGATATAGCCAAAAGTTTATTTTCTTTGAAAAAGCTTTCGTAATTTTTTTGTAGTCACAAGATGGTTCACAAATCCATTTTTATGATGAGGGTAAATTTTATGCAGAGAATAAGAGAATGCAGATGGGTCACATATTTGTTTCCAGAGATGATAGAAAAGGCGTGGCATGAAGGCCTATGTTTCCGTTGTTTAGAAAAGGTTCATAAACTAATGAGTGCAAAAACAAGCTAGCATCACGTGCGGTACGTGAGGGATTAACTACAAGAGATCAGAAAACAAGGTAAAATGTACAAGAGAGTGTACGTCGATTTTCAAGTAATGACAACGCTCGTGGAGCAACATGAAAAGTTCTACAACTGTGGCCGAGGAGATTGAAGAATATGTGCATGTCAATGCTGTTGTATGTACAGGTAAGGTCGAAAATCAAGATTCAAATTAATATTCCTATCAAAATTTTGAATAATGTATTTCAAGTGTTGAATAATTCAAGAAGCATGCATAGTTTTCAATCACCCCACATGGTAAAATAGTTAAGAATAACTGAAATTTGCCAAAAGAATCTTATGGTAGAGATTTCTTCGAGAAAGCAATAGACATGTAATGATTATGTCAAGAATATGCTTTTCGTTCATAGGCGACCTCAAGTCAAAAGCTGATTTTCCATGTGTTGGCTTTGGGAAATATGATGCCATATTAGGGATAGATCAATTAGTGCCTAGAAAGGCCAGGATATTATGTTATGAAAAGCAGGTTTCAGGATGTAGAATTTAGAATGATGTCTACTTTTCAGCAGAGCAAGAAAAGTATTTCATGTAGTATACTATTTGCTTATTAAATAGTAAGTTATCATTGTGAAGTTAATAAGTGTAGGTTTAAAAATCTATATCTATTGTGGAGGTTGCAAGTCCATCAATAGAAAGATTATGTAGCCACATTTGTTGTAAAGTTTGAAAGTGTTTCGCTTTGTAAACTCCTTCATTGAATAAAGAATAGAGGATTTCTCTATTGAGGAAAATTTTGACTAAGTCTAAAGCTACAAGGAAAGTGAAAATAAGAGTTTACAAATTGTTTGATTACCTTAAAGTTTAAGACAATACGATGATAATGTTTTTCATCAGATTTATTATTATTTATTAAGTTGTGATTCCAAGAAGACTTGTTCATGACATGGATAGTGGATTGATTTACAAGATCAAGACACTTTGTGTAATGCCTCAAGATCTTTCTAGTTTCTTGTTTGGAGTTAAATTTTATGGAATTAAGACGAGTTTAGGAGACCTCCTAAACTCTACCATATACATGACTAGCTTAACATATAAAATCGTTTATCCAAGATAAGATCTATCGAAGATATGAATGAAGAGAACACAATACTAAGAGAAAAGAATGTTATAGTATTAAGAGTCTAATAGATGCAATGAATATCGAGTATGTTGATTTTATCCAAGAGATATCTAAGAAATGGAAAATCAAGTTAAGAGCTTATTATATCAAGTTAAGATCTTAGACAAGAAAGTTGTTAAGTCATTATTTCTAAGGCTACTTTGAAGAAATCTCAAGACGAAGACATATGCATATTTATAGTTTTCTTGAAGGTCAAAAGCATACGACTTCTCAAGTACTATATCAAGTATCATAGTTGAGTAAGAAAAGCTATTTCTCAAGGTCTAATGATTGAGGATAAGATATTTTTGTCATCGCAATTTCTTAATGGGGAGAGAATGTAACATACCTTCGAGATTAACCAAGTTATGATTAAAGATAATCCTAAGTTTTGGATGCTACAGATTTCAGTAATAATGAATTCCACCAAGTTTTCATTGGTTTTTTAGCAGTAAAGATTCTAAGTGTTAAAATTAAGTAAAAATTCAAGATTACGTTTTCAATTAGTGAGTATACTCAAAGGAAGCCCTTAAGTGTGCACATGGACATGCAAATCGAAATTTCATAAAAAAGTAGAACTTGATCTATTTTTGGAGTTGACTTTCACATACAACTAATTTTGGCGATTCCACCTGCTCTACGTTGTAGACCGCATACAATCTCGTAATTTTAACTACCCACACAATTAGTATCTGATAACTGTACGCAAAGTTATACTTGTTACAAATTGCAGCCCCCCTGACAGCAGATCTGAGAGGCTTGCCAAATCTACAAGTAGCTCTTCCACAACTTCTGTAGAGTAGACATGGATTCTCAATCAATCAAGATATCAGAAAATATATCAGGGAAGTACACAAACACTCTTTCTATTATTTTTCTTTAAATTCTTTTGATATGAAATAAATAAATCGATAAGTATATACGGGAGAATCTGAGTTGACATAGGGCGTACTTATAACGATGAGTAATTCTTTACCTTATTTATTATACATGGTCATCCTGGTCTATGAGACTCCTAGCATAAACACTTTTGGTGGGATAAAGAATTAGAAGATATAAGATATTACTCTCCCAAAGAGACCAGTTATTAGGCTTTGCCTTAGAAATTGCTATCAAGATTGACTACCTTGTCTATATAGACCGGATGGACTAATGCATAAGCATAGTTAAGACTTAGTTATACTGACTAGAGATGACCTCATGCGTTAGAACATGATAATTGATTATGTTAAAAAACAAGGACTCCCATACGACTTAAAAGATAAAGAGAAGTTAAAAACTGTTTAAATTAAAAGCTTGTTTTATACTTAAAATTGATTGTGATTAATTTGAATATGCATGCCTTGAAAGATTATGGACTAGAGATGATTGTGAGATGATATGTATAAGTTATGATTGCTTTGTTTTGAGATGAATGATTGATTTGCACGTGTATGATTGATTGATATGCATGTGTATGATGAGAGTCGACATGAGATTTTGAGATTCGGCTTTTAGACACGGAACGCCGAACAGAGGATGTGATTTATGCCCTCTGGGAGCCATTTGGTAGAACCCAGAGTGGACGACACATGGCTCCAAGGGTTCTGATAGATGTTTTTTTAAAACTATAATCATTTTCAGTGTATATGACATGTATAACTGAAATTCAGCATCAAACAACTCTATGGATATTTATGTAGTGAAAATAGCAGGGCAATTTTGCTGTGTAGCAGCCTAAATTATAATAGAACAACGAAATTTCGCTACTATAGGCACTACTGAGCAGCAAAATAGCACTGCTATAAAGGCTTCTCACACAACACTAAAATAGCACTGCTATAGGCAATGCTATTTTGATGCAGGGTAGCAACTAGAATCGTCGACATCCTGACAAAATTAACGCTGCTATGCCCCTGACTTGTTTTATAGTGATAGCTTCATAGTTCAAAGCGACACCCTATTCTTGCAACCATTCAAATGTGGCGGAGATCTCATTGTGATAAGAAAAGTCATACTCCTCTCACAAGAAGGAGAATGGCCCACCACATTTTCCTACGTTAAACATACATTAAAAAAAGAACAATTTATATAAGATTTAATTCTTTGGAAACCAAAGTTTTGAATACAAAATGTTAAGAGTGAAAATACTTACAAATAGAGAGAGGAAAGATGGCCTTCCACCCGATCCAAGATGAGAAGCCCCTCTTTTATGCATGTGTAATCGGGTTGCTTCTCTTTGTTACTTGAATAGATGGGGATATTCCCAGTACATCTTTTTGGCCTTCTTCTCGATACATCTTTTTTTGATTCTGCTCTAGCGGCTTGATGCCACCACGCTTGATGGCCTTGGCAATCAATGATTTCATGTGACTCACAAGATCCTGCATACATCATTAAATTGTAAGTTGGAGTGGGGCACAAAAAACTCTGTCTTCATCAATACACTTAGAATGTATTGCTTCTTTGTATTGTCTTGAGTTCTCAAATCAATTCCCCAAATGTTTCTAAAATCAAGATTTACAAGGTGATGCATGCATGCCATGACATGTTTTCCCTTGCTATCCTCAATGATCAATCCATATGTCTTCCTCACATGATAAGGGTGTCATTGGGTTGTAGGCATTTGGATCCTCCACTTGCTGTGGTGGCACATCCTCTGCCTGATGGGGAATTGGAAGCAGATCTATTACTATCCCTAAAACCACCCCCACATCCACCCCCACCAGAAGGAATACCCCCATTAGAATGCTGAGAAGAGGCAGATCTCCCATCTGACGAGGTCATGGTATGAGGTCTTGGACTAGGTGCCACAAAAGAGAGTGGAGTGCCTGCTCGCAACCTCCACATGAAGGCCCAACACCCAAATGTGGACTAGATCCTCCAATGGAAGTGGACATGGGTATAGGAGATCTTAACCTAGGAGTAGAACCACCCATCAGAGTACCCCCCATCGGTGTAGAGGTAACTATGGAAGGAAGCAAGGGTGGAGCAAAAATGTTCCACACACTCTCTTTCCCATATGGATGTGTCAGACAATCGACTAGTGGCCAACTGTGAGAGATGCTCCATGTCTAGAACATCAGTACATGGACACTGAACGATGGCGCATTGGGCTTCTTGAGTCTAGATTGTCTTCCCACATGTCTACATTATAAAAATGAGGCATGCTCAAACTTAAAAAACATAAGAACACATTAGAACTCTTATACCTTATGCATGCTCAATCTTAGAACTCTTATACCTTATGCATTATGTGTATACCTTATGCATGCTCATACTTAAATAACAAAAGAATGCATTAGAACTCTTATACTACTCATGTGATATTAGAACTTTATTAAGACCTTCTAGTATACTGTGTAGATAAGCAGGGTGGACAGTGCCCCTTTTCCATAATGGCTTTTGAGGACTTTCCACATGCTCCCCACTATTAAAGTCAAAGGAAACTTCTCTTTTACAAGAGAAGGATAGTAAAAAGATCAAGGACTCCCCCTCCACTATAACCACCTACTCGCAAATAACCACTCCTAACTTGACTTTAATGAACATTCTAAAAGGCCTACAATAGCGTCCATATCTTTATGTATCATGCTCTAAGCCTAAGAGAATAGAAAATTTGAAACCCTAGCACCCAAGGGTGCAAAGAAAATAAATGAGAAGAATAAAAAAATTGGAGAATACCTCAAGAGATGAAATAATACTCGAGTTGCTCTATGTAGAAGGAGGGCACAATAATGCAAGACCTAAAAAGCATAACATGCAAAAAAAAAGTGACATTCATGAGAAAAAAAAAATTAGTAACACATCTATGGTTGATCTATATGCATGCATGCATAGAGCCTATATGTGAGAGGATTGGGACCACTTCACAATACTTGCATGACCTCCTTACATTAGCATGCAATGTCACTTCTCATTGAGCTGTAGCATAAGGAGATCTAGCAAGCATTGTGATGAATATGTCTATACACATGTAAACTCCATGAATAGATAGAATACCTTATGCAGACGAAAAGAGACCATAAGAAATATATGCTATATGCAGAGTATGAACATTCAAAAAGCTTATACTGTCCATCCATGCATAGCACTCCATATCAAAAAATCCTTATGCATAGATTTAGTGTTAAAAATGCTTAAGCTCTATGCATAGAGGTTAATGCATGCATTAAGCTCTAAGTATATAGATTAATGCATAGATTAAGTTTAATGCATGCATTAAGTTTAATGCATGCATAGATTAAGCTTTATGCATAGATTACACTTAATGCATAGATTAAGCTCTATGCATAGAGCTTAATCTATGCATTAAGCTCAATATTTAAATATTAATCTTTACATACATGTATTAAGGTTTATGCATGCATTAAGCTCTATGCATAGAGCATAATCTATGCATGGAGCTTAATTCATGGAGCTTAATCTATGTACTAAGCTTCATGCATAAAGCTTAATCTATGCATAGATTAAGTTGCATACATAGATTATGCTTTTTGCATTAAGCTTAATGCATAGATTAAGTTTTATACATAGAGCTTAATCCATGCATTAAGCATTATGCATAGATTAAGCTCTATGCATAGAGCTTAATCTATGCATTAAGCTCTATGCATAGAGCCTAATCTATGCATAGAGCTTAATCTATGCATAGAGCTTAATGCATAGATTAGGCTCTATGCATAGAGCTTAATGCATGCATTAAGCTTAAGCTAATCCTGAATCCTAACACCCAAGGGTGCAATAATAGGTAGATGAAAAGCATAAATCATTTAGAGGGCTTACTTCTTTTCGGTGAAGTTGAAGGAAAGGATTAGAGGACCTACAAAACAAAACATTAAACAAAGTAATTAGTAATAGAAAGCCCTAAAAGCTTAATGCATAGATGCAAAACCCTAAAGAAGACAAGAAAAAGAGAGCTTACCTCTATATTGTCTAGCTAAAAGAGATGATTAGTGTAAGACCTACACAACATAAAAAGACAAAAGAGTGATTTTAGCAACACATTTAATGAACTCTACCTACCAAACACAAGAAACATATAAAAGACTAATACACATTAAGAATAGACAAAAAAAGGTGAAGGAGAAGAAGCAAAAGGACAAGGTTAGTACTCTATGCGATAATCTTAATCTCATTGTGTTTCTTATTAATCATTAGGTTAAGCATAATGCAGGCAAACCCTAATAATTAGGTCACACCATCACTTGTAGAGTGATGGTGGATAGGAAACGAAAAAGGAATAGCAAGGGGAAAGCACGTGGTATCCTAATATATTTTTAGGTGAACCCCCTGAGCTAGCAATGCTAAGTACATTCTAAAGAGAAAACCTACGAATATACCATTGATACTGCTAGACATAGTGCATGTATTCATATTCAATTTTTTAATCGCTCACTTTTTGTGCCCCCAATACAAATATCTTCTACTAGTTCGGATAGTGATGGGTCACCATTAATTGGAGGTCTAGAGTGGTTGCGAAGAAGAATCCCTTGTTCATGTGCAAGATGCAAGAATGTTTGTATATGTGAAGGTTGAGTGTCATTGCAGCACATTAGAAAATGGAGATCATTTGAACCAATTCTAGCCAACTTGATGATGCAAGCCAATTCCTCGGTTAGTATATAAACTTATGAGATGAAACATAAACTCATGGTTTGTCATATGTAATGTTGAGTGTTATTTTTTAAATATAGTTCATTAGGATGAGGAGGACATGGACATTCATGCATAAGTACTACACAATATGCCTCATTATTTTGTCTTTGGGAAAACTTGAGGAAGGAGTACAAGCATCATAAGGAGAACTTGGAAAGTGGAGTATGTTCAATACATTTGGAAGACCCATGATTTCCACCACATGAGATAGAGAAAGAGGATTTCATGGTGGAGGAGATGATCACTCACTTTTTTCAAAGAGAGGGTGAGGAAAAGACACCTAGCTTTGAAACACATGAAAGAGAGGATGTGTTACACAAGGAGGCTAACACACCATTGTATGAGGGTGCAAAGTACTCAACTTTGCGGGCATGCTTAGAAATCCTCAACTTGCAAACAACATATGGATGGAGTGATAATAGTGTGAATGGCCTACTCCGGTTATTAAAGAAGATACTCTCAATAAACAATGATACCGGTAAGAAGAAGTGATGCTCGAAAAATGCTTTTCAAGCTTGGTCACGATTACAGTCAAATTCATGCATGTCATAATAATGATTGTATACTATTCAGGGCTGTCTTTGCTAATGTCATGCAATGTCTAATTTGTGTAGAGGATTGTTACATGAAGGATTTACCGGATGTTAAAATTTCGCAAAAGGTATTGAGGAACTTTCCTATTATATCTCGAAATCAACATATGTTATGGTGTCACTTCATTGCTGAGTTACTGCCATGGCATGTGACCATCGTTTAACCGATGGCATGATGAGGATTCCCGCCGACTCACCGGCTTGGGCACACATTGAGCATGGATGGCCATAGTTCAAAGATGAGCCCCGTAATTTATGGCTTGGATTGGGTATGGATGAGGTGAACCCATTTGGATTGAGGTCTACATCATGGTCCACATGGCCCACTGTTGTTGTGCATTACAATATTCCTCCATGGATGTCCATCAAGAAGGGTCATGTGATGCTTGCGCTTATTGTGCCCGAGAAGCACAAGGTAAAGATTATGGATGTATATCTTGAGCCCTTGATTGATGAGCTTGAGCAATTATGGAGAGGCATAAGGGTGCATGATGTTTCTCGTCCAATTTCATGCCGTAATGCAATGGTCAAGGGTATCTTAATGTGGACTATGCATGATTTTCTGAGCTATGTGGAGTGCTTAGGTATGTCGTACGCATAAATTGATTTTTATCTAAGCATGCACAAATGATTCATTTATAACTCTAATGCATTGTAATGTCTATTAACTTTATATTCTTACATGCCAATTTCGTAGGTCTCACAACTGCAAGATATAATGCATGTCCAATTTGTGGTCCATCACTTGTATCCAAACAAGCACATGCACTAAAGAAAGTGGTGTATGATGAACATCATCGATTTCTTCCTCCAAACCACCCTAATTATGCTGCATCAGAGATTTCTCCGATTGTGATGAGAGATGCTGAGTGGGAAGCCATGACATGACATTTACCTCCTTCAAAACCATTGGAGGGAAGGTGGCGAGATGGAGAGTGGGATGAGAGATGGAGGGTGACTCCCATCACAGCACCCGCAGGCATGAAAAGGTACTCAATCTTCTATCATCTACCATATTGGACAAAGTTAAGAATAAATCATCTTTTGGATCCAATGCACATTTTTTAGAATGTGGCATGAATGATTTGGGACCATCTAAGTGGTAAAGAAGATACCCATGAAACAAGGGATGACCTAAAGAATATCAGACGCATGAAAAATGCATGTCCAAGGGTAGTCAATGACAAGGTGGTTTTACCAAATATGCCATGGAGGTTGACAAGGCAAGACGAAAAGAATGTAAAGAATCAAATTTCATCTTTTTGTACACCAACCGATATAATGCACTCATTAAAGGATGCATTTATAATAACCAAAAAAAAGGGTGAGCATCAATTGTATGGTCTCAAATCACAAGATTGGCACAAGATGATGCAGATAGGTACATAACTATATCTATTTTTGTGCGCTCCTCAGTTTATGTTGTGTGACTAGATATTGATCGTTTATTGTTTTCAAAAATCTATTTCACTAGTTCATACTTCCAATATCAACTAGTGGGTGCAGAGAAGAGAAAGCTTAGAATGCCATATACAAACTAGGTGGACTGACAAGGTGAGTTCCAATTAAAACTATAGATTTGTGTGTTTGGCATAACATGGATTTGTTGATTTGGTATAACATATAGCTTTAAAATATATTCTTCTTTAATTTATCATTTATTAATGTTAAATAGGTGGATAGTATCAAAGGATATTCATCCAGATTCCATTGATAAGGCTCGAGTTGAGTCAATTAAGGCAGTGTGTATGATTGAAGAAAGCTTTCCAAGAAGCATACTCACAACTAAATTACACATTCTAATACATTTGGGGGATGAGGTGGCTATATTTGGTGTTGTTCATAGCCGGTGAATGTTCTTTCTCTTCATGAAAACCTTGAAGGGATTTGTAAGGCAAAGGGAAAGGCCAAAAGGAAGCATGGTAGAGGGGTGGGTGGTGCAATAATCCCTTGTATACATCTTTGAATATTTGAAAGAAATTGATGCATATTCTATTCCTAGATTCATGCATAAGATGAGGATGAATGGATGATGTCACATGTGCCACATGGAAAAGGATGCATTTGAAAGATGGATGAGTCCATGTGCAAAAAGATCATTACGTTTTGTCTTCTTAACACTTCTGTGATAGAAAAGTGGATTGAGAAATATGAAGATGCAAGAAAGATAAGGATAGAGGTTAGAACATCATTTAAGAGATCAACATGGAGGCACATGGCACACCCACCCATCCTAAAGGCTCTTCCAAAGGATTGCAATATTAAATGGCTAAGGATGGGAGGAGATTACAAGAGAAGAATGGGGGTCTGCACGAGGATCCGACTACCATGTAAGTAAAGATGTTTTGATAAGATATATAATGTTGAATACTAAATTGCTTACATATAAGATATATTAAATATTTTTTATTGGGTGTTGCAGTATAAAGTGCATAATGCAATGTAGTCAAAAGGTCGACATTTTCACACTCAATGTGTGGAATCCAAAAGAATCACATATGATTGTGGTGTAATGGCAAGTTTTTCCCAAGAAAGTCAAGCTAGTAGAAGAGATAATAATATTATAGTAGAGAAACTTAAATATTGTGGAACAATTCAAGACATCTTGGAGATTGGATTTAGAGCTTTCAAAGTATTCATCTTTGATGTGTCAAGTGGTTCAAAGTGGTATATAGAGGTACTCATACATATGTATTTTTTGGTCCCATTTGACTCAGCAATTTTTAGCATATGCATTTAATTTTGAAAAGTGGAAAATACTTAGAGGATATAAAAGATTAAGTTTGGTCACAAATTTAGTACTTTTAAAGATGTCGATTTTTGGTCAATTCTGGGACTTCTAATGCATGTTTTGTGGTGTCATTTGTAAGCAATTTCTATTCTATACTTAACCATGTTAGATAATATATAAGAGGGTCATAGTGAGTAGTTTAGCCTAAAGAAAGCTCATATGGGGGTTTACATAGTAAATATAACCACAACGGGTTCCCGAAACAGGGTCCAGACACCAAATTAACCCTTAATTTTCAGTAACAGTCTCGCATGAGGGGGTAGATAACTTTATTTCTCAAAGAGAAGTATTAAATAAAGTAATTTCATGACAAGAAGAACAAAGTCTGTGTTCGGATAATTTGGAGATTCCGCATCGGGTGGCCGGTATTCACGAAACAAATCTGACGCCACTTTCCAGTGGTTCAAGATCATGTTTTTAGAAGGGATTTCTATCTTTATCATTTTCTTGCATGATAATCTACTAATTCTCGTGGGTTGGCTTTTTGGTTTCTTCCAAAGCCTTGAGGTGATTTTCTATGCAGGATAGATAGATAGATAGATAGAGAGAGAGAGAGAGAGAGAGAGAGAGAGAGAGAGAGATCTAGAGAGATTTTGAGATTTGGGCCAGCCGTCCTTAGACAGGCAACGCCGGACAGAGAACATGATTTATACCCTCGGGGATCCATTTGGTAGAACCCAGAGAGGATGAGATTTGGAAGAGGCATACCCCGGATAACTGTAACGTCCAGCGTGGAGGCTGGGTGGACGGGCGTGAAAGGAAAGCCCTAGATTGGTTAGATCTTTTTTGTTGGTGATTCTCTCTAGATTTTGAGATTTTGTATTGGAGATTATTATGTTACTTTGGATGATCACGATTATGGTTTATTGGAAAATTCTTTTCATTTTTTAAATTATGATGTGATTTTTCTGTAAATCTTGAGAGATTTTGTGCATAGATCATGAACAGAATATGTGTACGTTTCACTCAAGCAACCGTCCAAGAAGCATCCAAGTAGATTTTTTACAATTGACTCAACTAAATTATGGCAAGATTTAAGAGACACATATGTTCTACCACAACACTATGAATAGGTCTAAACTTGATTTTCAATTTTGATGAATCTATAGATAGATGCAAGACATTGTATATATTTTCTTGTAAATATTTTATGGTTCTTTCTTTTAGGCCATCTTTCACTTGGTCTAAAGAGATTCTAATTGGTGGTATGTAATATAAGTTGCTCCTTAATCTAAATGTATATTTCAAGATCAAGATGTTGAACTAGAAATGCATGGTGAATAATCAATGGAGAATGCAACTAACAATCAATATGACAACCATGAGGACCATGATGATAATACCTCTACAGCTTTTTCAAGTAGTGGAATGCGACTTTGTATTGATATAGGAGCCATTGAAATGATGGATTTAGAGATAGACCAATTGGCATGCATGGATTTATTGCAAGATGGATTTGATCATAGCAAAAATTAAATATATATCATCATAACATATGGATTTGATGATGGTACAAATTAAATATATCTCATCATAACATATGTACACATCGATCGGTATGTAGAACAATTTGATCAATTTGTTATTTTAGTTCATTAATATTTGGATGTTTGTCAAGCTTTTTGGGTTTAAATTTATTTTAAGTTTTTATTTCCCCACAGTTTTAACACTGTTTTTTTCCCAGTGTTTGCTGATTGAGTGGCGTTTATATAACGACACTTATAGTAGCAGAGTTTTTACAGCATCATTGAGTGGCGCTGATAGTAGCGTTTTAACAAGAGTCGGTCAACGGTGCTCCTAATAATGGTGTTAATAGTAGTGCTTATGAAGTGTCTCTAATAACGACGCTTATAGTGGTGTAACATAAAACGACGATAAAACATCGTAAATAAATGCCGCTAATGATGCCTTCTCTTATAGTGGTGGGGTTAGTTCCCTAGTCATGGATCATCTTCAATTGTCTCATAAGAGGCCTGTTTAAGATCACATCATAAGTGGTTAATTTCTTGAATTCTATGATTACAAATATGTGATCAAAAGGCAATCCACTTGAGGTCAATCGATTCACTCTTACCACTCCCATGGGTGAAGTGAGGCTACCATTAGCCAATTTGATCTTCAAGGTGGTGATCCCTAATTTTCTTGCTGTTTTTTGATAGCGATAGTCACTCCACCCTCATCATCTAGGATGGTTGTGGATGTTTCGATTCATAGTCTCAAAGGCAAGGTGGAATTAAGTTCTTCACCTTCAAAGTCCTTACCAAGTTTGTTGACATGCACATCCCTGTATAATTCCTTAGGATTGTCATCACTCTCATTGTCTTTAGTCTCTAAGTTAGTATGTTCATTAGGTTTGAGTCTAAAAGGTACATCCATCCATTCCCTTATATCCTGCAAAAGAGTAGGGTCCCTTGATGGGAACTCACCTAGCGTGACTATGATTGGAGCAGATACAAATGTAGACATCCCTAATGTGTCCTTTTGTCTCTTGGTTTTGCCTAAGATAGGTGCTCTCATCGAGGTAACTACACCTTTCGAGTTGAGGCATGAGGGAAGAGTCTTTAAGGAGTTAGGTTTAGACTCACTTGAGTATGATGGGAATTGAAAGGTCCAAGTTTTGGACTGGTTGGTCAGGTAATCATTTAAAAGTTGATATTTTAGAGGTTCGGGAATACTTATTTCGATTAAAAAAAAGTTGAATCTAGAATTGGTTGGCGCTCTTTGGAAAACTCAATACTACCTTCTTTAGAACTTTCTCCTAGCGTGTCTAAGGCAGATATTGGTACAAATTTGTATGGATCTGGTGGTACTGGTCTTGGAGGTCCCTCACATTGGGAATGAGTCTATTTCACAAGTTCTTGGACCTTTTTGAATCTCAAAACTTGTGCCAAAGGTTGACAGTCTGTAAATGGGAGCTAAGGTATTGTCAAGTGTCCTTAAAAAATCCACATCAAATTCTGTACTTGACAATGGGTAGGATGGTCTTTGTACGGGGTCTAGTTCTCGTATATAAGTGTTGGTGTGATCCTCAATGAGTGATCATGCTTTAATGTGTCTCATGGGTGTCAAGCCGGGAGCTATAGGTTGAGGTCCATGAATATAGGGAGGTGTCTTAGGCACCCTTAGAATCCCTCTAAGAAGGGGATTGATCCCAATAGGGGGCATAGGGTCTCCACTACCCACTGTGTGGTGCAAGGAGTGCTAAGGGTTGGTTGGTGGAAGAAAGAGCTGGTAGTACATACATATTGTGATTTTTAGGATTGTACCTATACTTGTGGGTATCGTGATTAGGTATCTCCTGCAATAACCACACTACAAGCCCCTCCACCCCCTATTTAACGGACACTTATTTCTAGTGTGATACCTCGATAGTAAGGACACCATGTTCCCTATCTCCTTAGGTATGCTCTGAAATCTCTTGAAAGTACTTTCCAATTATCCCTCCATTTTCTTAAGCATAGCCAATAGTCATGTCCTCGACACTCATTTTAGCTGACTTCTTGCTATTGGAGGTTGTGCTATGGGGGACTTCGGATGGAGTACTATATTTCTAACACTCTTTCATGCCGTAGATCTTTTATCATCAAAGTTCAGAGAATCTATGCAACACTCATGAAAGGTTGTCTTCCTTTGCAAATAAAGGTAATTGTGCAAGTTTTGATCTTTGAAGCCTTCAAGAAATAATGAAATTAATCATGGTGAACTTTGTTTCTTATCAATTGAGTAGTGGGAATGATAATATTTTATGCATAAAATTTATTCCTATACTGACTCGCTCTCGTATTACTTGACATTGTTTAGCTATGTACATGAATCCATTTGGATCCAATCTTTGAGAACTCTACCCTAAAAGCATTCTTTAAGGTAACATAAGTGGCCTTATACTTTTAACTCTGCAGTAATGGATCACTTTGAACAAGAGAGTCGAGCTAGTGCTAGTGACTCAAATTTTATGCTCTCAAATCCTACTTATTGTGGAACTATACAAGACATAATTTGATTGGGTTTAGACAATTTGACATGAAAATTGAAACAAAAATATTTTTATGTACTAAGAAGAAAAATATCCTCTTTGCAAAGACTATATATATATGTAAGTATATATACACACACACACACACATACATACATACAAACATATAAATGTATATATAATTATGAATGTATGTATGTAATGTATGTATGTATGTATGTATGTAATGTAATGTATGTATGTATGTATGTATGTATGTATGAATGTATATATATATATATATATATATATATATATATATACATACATACACATATTCATATATATATATGTATGAATGTATGTATTTATCTGTAAATTTATACATATATATACATGAACATATATATATATATACACACACATGTACATACATACACATATCTATATATTTAAACATATGTTCATAAACGTGTTTATTTTGTATTACGACGAACCCCATTTCATTGAACCCGTGTACTATCGACCATAAATCCAATTTGACCTTTTTTTAATTCATCACGTTTTGTTGAATCTTGGGCCATCGGACATATTTTTTTGATTGGACCAACCCCCCGAGACTTGACCATGTCTTTTGTGAGGAATGACATTTTCATTGCACCATAAAGGAAAAACCAATGTGAGGTCATGCAGGTGGGAGCTCACTTGATGGAAGAAGATTTCCATAAGATATTCATGCCGTTGGCATGAATTCTTACATGGATTAGAAGCCTCGTGGAGTGACATTGATTTTTTTATAATTTATCAGCTTTTATTGAGTCTTGTGCCTTCGGACATATTTTTTTGATTAGACCAACCCCCCAAGACTTTACCATGTCTTTTTTCGTGAGGAATGACATTTTCATTGCACCATAAAGGAAAAACCAATGTGAGGTCATGGAGGTCGTTGGCATGAATTGTTGCATGGATTGGAAGCCTCGTGGAGTTGTGGTAATCCATAGAACCCATTTATGAGATTGTTGTTTGTCGCTTCTCCCTTCTTTTGGAAAAAGACTCTTTGCGCTTTTGCATGAATTGTGAAAGCGAGAAAACGTTGACAATCACAAAAGTGGACTTTGCGCGTCGGGTTTACGCGGGCATGCAGAAGAGACCCCTTGGAGAATGCCCACGCAAATGGCAAAAAAGAAGATTGACGCAGCCAGCTTTAGCGAATTAATCAACGTTCAACTTGTTCTAGATACTGCGGCAATAGATGTTTAAGCCTTGCACGCATGATGCGTGGTGAGTACTATAAGAAGGTCCGATCCTTTGGTTATTTCCCCACACACAGTGCACACCCCTTCAGAACTGCATATCTAGGTAAATAGAGGAGGGCCCAATTATTTCGCGTTGTTTTGCCTGCACACACACAGCCATACCAACACATACGTACACACACACACTGCTAGCTCTCTAAATAGAATAATATGCGTGCAGCACCTGTGGTACTCTCCTTGGCCTTGCTTTTCCTTGTTGCGCTGTTAGCCTTACCGCACTCCGGATCATGCCAGCCCTCCACATGCAACCCGCACCTCTCCTCCCCCCCACTGGAGAAGTTCGTGGACTCCCTTCCCATCCCCACCGTCATCAACGTGAGCGCAGGTCAGCCCATTACCCTGGGAGCCTACAAGATCAAGCAGGTGATTAAGCATGAATCAATAAGAAGCTCGTACACACGTACAGATAATTAATACAAGGATTAATTCTAGTCGTCTTATCAAACTAACTTCCGTTTCATTAATCCGTGGATCATTGTATCATGCAGAAGCTACACAGAGATCTGCCTGAAACCACCCTTTACGCCTTTGGCACAAGCCAAGCCAGCGCAAGCTCCCCGGGTCCGACACTGGAAGCTGTCCACCGGGTGGAATCCCACGTGCGATGGGAGAACCACATCACGGACAAGCAGCACATGCTTACGGTGGACCACACACTGCACTGGGCCAACCCACGCGATGGAGGGGTGCCCACCGTGACACACTTGCATGGAGGCCAGGTGGAGAGCTCCTCGGACGGGCATCCGGACGCGTGGATCACGGCCAGTGGAGAGACAGGCAAAACTTTCCAGACCCAGAACCACACCTACCCCAACACGCAAGACCCCACCATGCTATGGTACCATGACCACGCTGTTGGCATCACCAGGTTGAATGTGTTTGCCGGGCTGCAGGGCCTCTACATCATCCGCTCAGCCGATGAAGAGATGCTGAAGCTGCCTAGAGGAGCCTACGAGGTCCCTCTTGTACTCCAAGACAAGGAATTCTATTATAACGGCACATTGGAGTTCCCCACCAGTGGTGATGCCCCATTGGTTCATCCCAACTGGTGCGCGGAGTTCTACGGGGACACTCTCCTGGTGAATGGCAAAGTGTGGCCGTATTTGAGTGTGGAGCCTCGCCTCTACCGCTTTCGAATCCTCAACGGTGCAAGTTCCCGCTTCTTCACGCTCTTTCTCAGCAACCCAAGCATCCCCTTCCTGCAGATAGGTACAGACGGAGGCTTCCTTCCCAAGCCCTTGAGCCTCTCCGATAACATTACTATTGGGCCGGCCGAGAGGTTAGACGTGCTAATCGACTTCTCGAGCCTCCAGCCTGGATCGGAGGTCTTTCTAAACAACTCAGCACAGTCTCCTTACCCCGTCGGCTACGACACATTTGACGACAACGTCAACACAACAGTGATCATGAAGTTCAGCGTGGTAGCGAGCATTAATAGTTCTTATCAAGCCGATACCAACACAATACCGAAATCGCTTCCTGCCCGACTCCGCAGAATCAACCACAAGAATGCGCTGGTTCGCAACCTCACCCTGCTGCAAGTCGATGATAACACCGGGAGCACGGTGCAGGTGCTATTGAGCAACTTGACCTGGCAGGATCCTGTCACAGAGACACCCAAGCTAGGAGCGGTCGAGGTGTGGAGGATAATCAACCTCACAAACCGAACTCACCCGATCCACGTGCATCTCATCACTTTCAAGGTGCTGGATCAGCAGGCTTTTGACGTTGATCGCTACAACGCCGGCAACTGCTCCTTAGATGTTCCTTACCACTACAAGTCAAGGAGCTGCTACACGGAGAAGAGGAGGAAGCCGGGCAACAATCAGCTGGGTTGGAAGGACACGGTGTCTGCTTCTCCGTGGGTTGTCACCAGATTGCTCATGCGCTTCACCACTTCCGAAGACAAGCCCTTTCCCTTCGATGCAACATCGGAGCCAGGCTATCTGTGGCACTGCCACATGATAGACCACGAAGACAATGACATGATGCGCCCCATGAAGCTCCAAAAGTCTTAGTACTTGCGCACACACCCTTGGTAGTCCTATCCAATTCTTTCATTCATTCATATACTCCTGCGGGCCCAAATCAGAAGCCTAACCAAATACGAAAATTGTTGTTGTTTAACATCAATCTAGTTATCATCTCTCTTACTTTTAAATCAATCTCTTCAATTAATTAATTTCTTTGGCCTTGCACATGAGGCTTGTGATTTATCTTCAAATTTGTGGGTCTGGAGAGTTAGAGTGAGGCTTGTGATTTCTTTGGCCTTGCACACTTGTGATTTAACCTAAGCATGTAATCTCAATATATAATCTCATGGCATGTCTTTCATAGGTAAGCACACATGAAAAATATACAATACTAACATTTATAATGCCAATGGCCAAATGAAGTGATGGTTGTCAATGGATGGCATTGACACTAGAGAGATGTCTAATGAGGATTAATAAGTAGGTGTTGGTTCAATGGCCAAATGAAGTGATGGTTGCCAATGGATGGCATTGACGCTAGAGAGATGTCCAATGAGGATTAAAAAGTAGGTGAATCAATTAGAAAGTCAATCTCATCCCGTGATGGCTAAAGTAATTTTTTAATCTGCATGGAACTAATGTGGGAAGAATGGTCAGGTACGAATAGCTGGTATGCAATTGGTAGCAGTAGTGGGACTTGGTTTAGTAAGTTTGCTATACAATTTCTCCATGGAACATGGTTCCTTTTGAGCTTTGATTTGTTTTATTTTTGGGTATGTTGTTATAGGAATTGTTGGCTTTAGGTACCCAAATCAAGTCATTTGTAGGATAATTCTGAGCCTTGAGAATACGTTTATGTAGCCATATTTATGAATGCTAAGCTTGTGGTTGTCATACAACTTCATGTCTATTTCTAGGTTTGTGTGTAGAGCCATGTCAGTGTGACCTCGGGCAGTTACACTCACTCAAACAAACAAACACCTTTCTCATATTTTATTTCTTCCATTTTTGTCATTTTAAAAATGTAAAAAAATAGAAACATAATAGAAATTAACCATACACACACGCATTCAAAATGGATAGTGGCTATGTGATGGGGATATTCCTTGTAGTGGTGCCACTTATGGAGGGCCCTTACACCATGAGAAAGGTGAAGGGAACGACCAAATATCGTGGTCTTTGCCCAATCACACTTGAGAGTACAAACAACTCAATCGAGAAGCCAATTTATCGTGGCCTAACCCAAAATGCAAACGGGGATGTGTCACTCAACTCGTTGAATACTTGTTGTTAGGATTCTCATTGTTGTTGCGATCGGTGCATGAGGATTAATAAGTAGGTGAATAAGTTAGAAAGCTAGTCCTATTCCGTGATGTTGTTTCAGGAAATTGTTTGATTTACATGACACTAATGTCAGAAGAATGGTCAGTAGGAATAGCCGACATGCAATTGATAGCGGTAGTGGGACTTGGTTTAGTAAGTTTGTTATACGAGGTGTCAACCATTTTTAGTTTTGGAATCCACAAGGATCTCATCCACTCGTAATAACCTTGGATTAAAAGTTGTCTTGGGGACCCACACTTTTCGAATGTGCACCTATTCTAGGTAGCGAGTTTTCAATGAGGGCTTTTTGCGTGAAACCTGGTTCCTTTTGAACTTTGATTTGTTTTCTTTTTGTGTACATGTTATTTCTTGAAGTTGGTGGCTTTAGGTACCGAAGTCAAGTTATTTTTGGAAGGATAGTTTTGAGCCTTGAGAATGGGTTTGTGTAGCCATCTTTGTGAATGTTAAGCTTGGGGTTGTCGTACAAGTTGATGTCTATATCTAGGTTTATGTGTAAAGTGTTGGTGTGAACTCAGGTAGTTACACTCACTCAAGCAAACAAACACCTTTCTCATATTTTATTTCTTCCATTTTTTCCATTCTTGAAAAAAAAACAAAAAATAGAAACATAACAGAAATTAACCATACACACACACATTCAAAATGGGAAGTGGCTATGTGATGGGGCTATTCTCAGGTAGTGGCACCACTTACCTTATGCCATGGCAAAGGCGTAAGGAATAACCAAATATCGTGGTCTTTACCAAATCACACTCGAAAGCACAAACAACTCAACCGACAAGCCAATTTACCATGGCCTAATGCACAAAATGCAAATGGGGGTATGTCACTCACTTTGTTGAATGCTTGTTGCTGGGATGCTTACGGCTATCATCACTGCATAAGCACCCGAGAGCTCTACTCCACTACCGTCGCCCCAATCCAATGGAAGCTTAACCCTCCTCATACTCAATCTCTCTCTGAAACATACACTCACACATACACAATGAGCATATAACAACTCTAATTGGATTAGGTAAGGAGCAAGAGAGTGGAGAAGAAGAATTACAAATTGACCCTTATCTTGGCCCCAAGCATGCCTTGGTTGGCCATACTTAAAATATAGGTCCCTTGCTAGCCAAGGCCACCTAGGCTTGTGCAAAAACTTAATCTAAGAATGTAATCTCAATAATTAATCTCATGGCACGTCTTTCATAGACTTTTAAGTGACGATCATACACGTAAAATACACAATATTAGCATTTATAATGTCAGTGGCTCCAAAAGAAGTGGATGGCATCACTAGAGATGTGTACATTGAGGATTAATAAGTAGGTGGATAAGTTGGAAAGTCAGTCTCATTCTGTGATATTATTTCAAGTAATTTTTTATTTGCATGGCACTAATGTGGGAAGAATGATCAGTAGGAATCGCGAGCATGTAGTTGGTAGTAGGTAGGTAGTGGGACTTGGTTTAGTAAGTTTGTTATACATAATATCAACCATTACAGTTTTAGAATCCATAAGGATCTCATCCACTTGTAATAACCTTGAGCTAAAAGTAGTGCCTAATTAGGCACCCACACTTGTCGAGTGTACACCTACTCTAGGTAGTGATTTTTAATGATAGCTTTTTGCGTGAAACATGGTCTCTTTTGAACTTTCATTTGTTTTCTTTTTGGATATGTTGTTTTTGGGAGTTGGTGTGGCTATAGACACCCAAATCACATCATTGGAAAAATATTTTTGAGCCTTGAGAAGGAGTTTGCGTATCCATCTTTGTGAATGCTAAGCTTGGGATTGTCGTATAGGTTGATATCTATGTCTAGGTTTGTGTGTAAAGTTGTGTTCTGACCAGTGTGAACGAAAGAGGTTACAGTCATATAAATCCAAGACATCCTTCGAAGTGTGTCTACATATTGTTAAGGGTCTAGGTAATCCATTCTTAGGCACAACCAATAGAGTTTCTTCATTTGGAAAGTTCAGATTTTCATATTCTAAAAAAAGAACATTGACCTCTAAATTAAATTTTTAATGAAAAAGTTCTTGAATCCCAGTCAATAGTACACCTATAATGGCCCATCCAATTTTGTGTGAGCAAAATTTCTTCAAATAATTCTCCAGGAGGCATAGCAAAAGAATTTACCTTTTGCTACAATGTTAAACATCATTTTATACTACTAAACAATTGACCAATTGTTCGCCAATGGACAGGATGGCCTCTACACCCGAGCCACTTTCCTAGCTCACTAAGGGCTACTAGGGGAAGGGCTTCCCTCACAACCAAGGTGAAGGGGGCACCACCTAGCCAAACGAGGGTGGGCTAGGACACCTACACAAAGACATGGTCATTTACAAATGAAAATAAATGAGAGGTAGGACATGACCTCAAATGAATATAGCCTCACATACACAACTCAAAATCTCCCAAATCAAATGCTAAAGAAACACATGAAAGTCATGAAAGAGGAAAGGAGTGATCATTATTCAAAGGGTTTCTTATGTACAAACTTTGTCATAGGGTAGAGAGGATGGGAGAGAGTGGGAAAGTGAGTGACATGAGAAGGAGATGTCCACTCCCACATAAAGCCCAACCCCCAAAAAAATGCATGAAATTTCACCAAATTCCCCAAAACTATAGATCCCTCATGATGCTGGCCCCTCCAATGCTTGGGCTATGATCTGTAACCTTCCCAAAGATGGAGTTGCCCTAAGCATGGTGTTGAAAATTTACACTATGAAATCCTTGTACAGGCTTGATTTTATACTTCACTAAATATGATTCCCTTCAATTCTAACCAAGTTAGTATTCCCTAATTGCTAAAGGGTGGGAATGATGAGGTGATGAGGGTAAGAATGCATGGAATTATGAGAGTATTGATGCTAGATACATGATTTTCATGGTGTTTCATTCACATCCTAAGTGACATATTTGATGATTCCTTGAGAGCTAATGAGGGTGGGTATCATGTAGCTTGTAACAGCACGTGGGAGCTCAACCGGATGCAGTGTTTGTATGACGGTGCATGCATCCGGGGTCTAGGAGTGAGGGTGCCCAAGTCAGGGCACTTGGGCAGTCGGGCAAGCCCATATAAATGCCAAGGAGTGTGGTGTTATCCACATTCTCCTCTATGGTTGGGTGGTGACTAGAGCTCCTTGCCCTCTTGTACTATGGTGGCGATTACAAGGATGTAACAATGGTATCAGAGCTGCGTTTAGATTCATCGAGCGGCCTCTCTCCCGATTCTCTGGGTGTGATCCGGCTCCATAAAGAGATAAGCCTGACATAATCTTTTTTTTTTGTTTATTTGGGATTGCTAGTGTTTTTTTTCCTCTGCTTGTCTTTGAGCGTTTGTATCGAGAGGATAAGGTGGAAGACATGTGTATGTGTGTGTGTGTTGAAGCCAATACAAGCAAGCAAGAGCTTCATTAGTGTGTGTTGACAGACGACGAGTAGGGCAAATCGGTAAGATGGAAATTAACTTAAACCTTGGTAAGACAGTGGTGTCGGGCCATTGATGAGGTCCATGCTAAGGGCTCCCCACATCAAAAGCTTTTCCTGTTCTTATCGTGCTTTTGAATTTCCTTCAACAACAAGGCTTTCTATTACACAGAGTGCTGGCAAGTGCTGCAGCAGAAGAGAAAGGCTTGAAAGAGAGAAGAGGAGGATCACGTCCAGCGAGAGGAAGAAAAGAAGAGCAACTGTAGTAGAGAGCGGGCAGCATCGTGTGTACACACACGAGTGCTATGAGGAGGCTTCGGAGATTGAGAACGCCCTGAAAAAGGAGATAGAGGATCTCAACGCTCGCATTTCCTTCCTTCAGAACTGGGCAGCCATGTCCGAGCACTTCTCCGATCTCGTGTTGGAAAGCTCCGACGGCTCCAAAATCAGGGACCATCTAGATCCCAAGAGGATAGCATTGAAGGGTGGTATGCGGCCGCAAGGTAAG
Organism: Cibotium barometz; assembly: GCF_041138505.1. Classification (NCBI taxonomy): domain Eukaryota; kingdom Viridiplantae; phylum Streptophyta; class Polypodiopsida; order Cyatheales; family Cibotiaceae; genus Cibotium; species Cibotium barometz. The sequence goes on along the minus strand of NC_141053.1, from coordinate 32,328,414 downwards.
CGAGGTGATAGGAGGGAGCGCTGCTGGCGTTCGTTGCAGAGCAGAGGCGGCGACCAACAGCTACGAATGCCACACGATAAAGATAAGGCTTCGGAGCCTGAATATTTTTTTAGTTTTTTTAAAAAAATTGGGGGAGGTTCCACGGAACCGAACCTCGCACATACTTTAAATGTGTGGGGGGGTACACACGATGACATAGTCATAGCACATTTAGCCACTTCTAGACAGTTTTGGGAGTTGGTTCCCACGCCTTGAGTGCATAGTTACACACTCTGAACTTCAATGGTGGTTAGCATCATCGTAGGCATTATGGGGGTCATCAATTTGTAATCATATGCGCTCATATTTGTGACCATTTTCTCATGTGTGCGTAGTAACACACAAGAGGTACATTGACACAATTTGAAATTATTAAAAAAAAACCACTATGTCGTAGTAGCGCATGGCTAGTTAATTATGTGCGTAGTCACATCAAAGAAAGGGTTAAACAAAAGTCAAGGCATTGGTGTGCATAGTTTACACATGTATCATTAGCTTGGTGTCCATTGGCAATGAGTGCATATGATGTGCATACTTTGAAATTCTAAACGGAGCTCGAGATATACCCAACATGGTTGTGGATATGTATGGGTAAATGCATACAATTCTCTTGTGAAACGAATATGCAGGATGTGATGTAGTTTGCAATTTCTAAGTATATATAGGTGCACATGCTCGCAAATACATGTTTGCACATCACTTTCTGGGTAGTCGTAGTGCTACTCAAAATATGTGCAGATACTTTCGATTATATTTATGGTTATAGCTACCATAAAATTGGTACCCATAGTGGTCTTGTGTATTCTTACATATCTTATAACTAGACCTCAAATAAGTATCTTGAGAGTATGATAACTACATGGTTTGTTGCTACACAATCGAAGTGTATTATTCTTGGTCTGTAAATTTGCAAGCACTTGTGCATGGTCCTAGAGATCAATTATTCTAAGATTTGTAGTAATCTTAGAGTAAGGTTTGTAATGATTTTTCAATTCGGAGTTTACCAAAACCTAGAGGTTCATGATGTTAATGATCTAATTATTCAACGCATCTCGTAATAGATTAAGGAGCTACTCTATCCACCTTTAGAGTATGTCATTGCTCCTTTCGTTTGATAGGATGGGAGTGTCCCTGAGAGGTCTTGCTCTAAAAGCTACCTTGTGGCTAGTCTTTAGACCTTCGCTTACTACTTCATATACTGGCTTGATTAGTAGTTTATGTAGTGGGCCATTGGGATGTTGTCGAATTGTTCTTATAAATACTCTAGATTAAGTATTTGAGGCTATGGAACTTGATTAGTTCTTAAAATTATAGCCATGTTGAATGTAACATACCTCTGAGATTAACCAAGTTATGATTAAAGATAATTCTAAGTTTTGGATGCTACAGATTTCAGTAATAATGAATTCCAGCAGGTTTTCAGTGGTTTTTCAACAGTAAAGATTCGAAGTATTAAAATTAAGTGAAAATTCAAGATTGAGTTTTCAATTAATTAGTATACCACAAGAAGCCCTTAAGTGTGTACATGGACATGCAAAATCAAAATTTGATAAAGAAAAATAAAACGTGACATATTTTTGGAGTCGACTTTCACATACAGTTGATTTTCGCGATTCCGCGCCTGCGTTGGGTTGTAGATCGCATACATTCTAGTAATGTTAAGTACCCACACGACTAGTATCTTATAACTGTACGCGAAGTTATACCTGTTATAGATTGCAACCCTAACAGTAGATCTAAGAGGCTTACCAAATCTACAAGCAGCTCTTCCACAACTTCTGGAGAGTAAAGATGGATTCTCAATCAATCAAGACATCAGCAAATATATCGGGGAAGTACACAAATTCTCTTTCTATTATTTTTCTTTAAATTCTTTTGATATAAAATAAATAAATCGATAGGTGTATACGAGAGAATCTGAGTAGATATAGGGCGTACTTAACGATGAGTAATTCTTAACTTTATTAATTATACATGGTCATCCTGGTCTATGAGTCTCCTAGCATAAACACTTTTAGTGAGGTAAAGAATTAGAAGATAGAATATTTGACTAGTTTATGACTAGATTCTAGAAATACATTAGGGACTAGTTTGCAAAGAGTCTATCTGTCCGTGTAATTAGAATCAGATTTTAAGATAAACACGAAAGTTTTGAAGGATAAGAATCTCTACAAGAGTGTAAGAGACTATAGAAAGCCGAATTCCTTTCGTTTTTGAGTTATTCGAGTGCAAAGTGGGGCACTTGGCTGTTTTTGACAGTTTCATGCTGAAAACACAACTTTCGCTGTTTTGAATGCTCTCAAAGAGACCTTAGAACTCATTTTTAGAGAACCATCATTAAGACATGCTTTATAGAGCATTAGAAGTCCTTAAACTTTATAGTTTTGGCCTTTCTCTAATTCTACATAGATTGAAAGATATTACTCTCCCAAAGACACCAGTTACTTGGCTTTGCCTTAGAAATTGCTATCAAGATTGACTACCTTGTCTATATAGACCGGATGGACTTATGTATAAGCATAGTTAAGACTTAGTTAAAGTGACTAGAGATGACCTCGCTCGTTAGAACATGATAATTGATTATGTTAAAAACAAGGACTCCCATGTGACTTAAAAGATAAAGAGAAGTTAAAGACTGTTTAAATTAAAAGCTTGTTTTATACTTGAAATTGATTGTGATTGATTTGAATATGCATGCCTTGAAAGATTATGGACTAGAGATGATATGTATGAGTTATGATTGCTTTGTTTTGAGATGAATGATTGATATGCATGCGTATGACCGATTGATATGCATGTGTATGATGAGACTCGACATGAGATTTTGAGATTCGGACCGGCTGTCCTTAGACAGGGCATGCCAGACAGAGAATGTGATTTATGCCCTCTGGGAGCCATTTGGTAGAACCCAGAGTGGATGAGATTTACTAGAGGCATACCCGGGATAGCCACGATGTCCAATGTGGAGGTTGGGTGGACGGGCATCAGAGAAAGCCCTAGATTGGTTGGATTTTGGTCATTATGACTAACCATGCTGTCGAGCATGGTGATTATAATAGAATCTTGAGATAGACACATACATTGTGATTGATTGAGATGCTATGCTGTAATTGATAGAGATTTATATCATGTGAATGTTTGTTTGAGATTACATAATTCTTTGCTTATGTGATAAGAACCTTGGATATGGCATGCATGCTTGTTTGCTATTTGAGAAGGTTGATTTGATTGTATTGCTATGTAGAAATAGCAAGATTAAGTGAGTTTAATGTTTTCTTAGATTAAGTTGTACGATTAAGATATGGTTAGATTCACGACCGTCATAGTTGGTATCAGAGCCTAGGTTGGGCAATCCGCATTTGATTTGCGGATATTGCAGGTCTTGGGTGACTGATATTATTTTTTCCTTTGATATAGCCAAAAGTTTATTTTCTTTGAAAAAGCTTTCGTAATTTTTTTGTAGTCACAAGATGGTTCACAAATCCATTTTTATGATGAGGGTAAATTTTATGCAGAGAATAAGAGAATGCAGATGGGTCACATATTTGTTTCCAGAGATGATAGAAAAGGCGTGGCATGAAGGCCTATGTTTCCGTTGTTTAGAAAAGGTTCATAAACTAATGAGTGCAAAAACAAGCTAGCATCACGTGCGGTACGTGAGGGATTAACTACAAGAGATCAGAAAACAAGGTAAAATGTACAAGAGAGTGTACGTCGATTTTCAAGTAATGACAACGCTCGTGGAGCAACATGAAAAGTTCTACAACTGTGGCCGAGGAGATTGAAGAATATGTGCATGTCAATGCTGTTGTATGTACAGGTAAGGTCGAAAATCAAGATTCAAATTAATATTCCTATCAAAATTTTGAATAATGTATTTCAAGTGTTGAATAATTCAAGAAGCATGCATAGTTTTCAATCACCCCACATGGTAAAATAGTTAAGAATAACTGAAATTTGCCAAAAGAATCTTATGGTAGAGATTTCTTCGAGAAAGCAATAGACATGTAATGATTATGTCAAGAATATGCTTTTCGTTCATAGGCGACCTCAAGTCAAAAGCTGATTTTCCATGTGTTGGCTTTGGGAAATATGATGCCATATTAGGGATAGATCAATTAGTGCCTAGAAAGGCCAGGATATTATGTTATGAAAAGCAGGTTTCAGGATGTAGAATTTAGAATGATGTCTACTTTTCAGCAGAGCAAGAAAAGTATTTCATGTAGTATACTATTTGCTTATTAAATAGTAAGTTATCATTGTGAAGTTAATAAGTGTAGGTTTAAAAATCTATATCTATTGTGGAGGTTGCAAGTCCATCAATAGAAAGATTATGTAGCCACATTTGTTGTAAAGTTTGAAAGTGTTTCGCTTTGTAAACTCCTTCATTGAATAAAGAATAGAGGATTTCTCTATTGAGGAAAATTTTGACTAAGTCTAAAGCTACAAGGAAAGTGAAAATAAGAGTTTACAAATTGTTTGATTACCTTAAAGTTTAAGACAATACGATGATAATGTTTTTCATCAGATTTATTATTATTTATTAAGTTGTGATTCCAAGAAGACTTGTTCATGACATGGATAGTGGATTGATTTACAAGATCAAGACACTTTGTGTAATGCCTCAAGATCTTTCTAGTTTCTTGTTTGGAGTTAAATTTTATGGAATTAAGACGAGTTTAGGAGACCTCCTAAACTCTACCATATACATGACTAGCTTAACATATAAAATCGTTTATCCAAGATAAGATCTATCGAAGATATGAATGAAGAGAACACAATACTAAGAGAAAAGAATGTTATAGTATTAAGAGTCTAATAGATGCAATGAATACCGAGTATGTTGATTTTATCCAAGAGATATCTAAGAAATGGAAAATCAAGTTAAGAGCTTATTATATCAAGTTAAGATCTTAGACAAGAAAGTTGTTAAGTCATTATTTCTAAGGCTACTTTGAAGAAATCTCAAGACGAAGACATATGGATATTTATAGTTTTCTTGAAGGTCAAAAGCATACGACTTCTCAAGTACTATATCAAGTATCATAGTTGAGTAAGAAAAGCTATTTCTCAAGGTCTAATGATTGAGGATAAGATATTTTTGTCATCGCAATTTCTTAACGGGGAGAGAATGTAACATACCTTCGAGATTAACCAAGTTATGATTAAAGATAATCCTAAGTTTTGGATGCTACAGATTTCAGTAATAATGAATTCCACCAAGTTTTCATTGGTTTTTTAGCAGTAAAGATTCTAAGTGTTAAAATTAAGTAAAAATTCAAGATTACGTTTTCAATTAGTGAGTATACTCAAAGGAAGCCCTTAAGTGTGCACATGGACATGCAAATCGAAATTTCATAAAAAAGTAGAACTTGATCTATTTTTGGAGTTGACTTTCACATACAACTAATTTTGGCGATTCCACCTGCTCTACGTTGTAGACCGCATACAATCTCGTAATTTTAACTACCCACACAATTAGTATCTGATAACTGTACGCAAAGTTATACTTGTTACAAATTGCAGCCCCCCTGACAGCAGATCTGAGAGGCTTGCCAAATCTACAAGTAGCTCTTCCACAACTTCTGTAGAGTAGACATGGATTCTCAATCAATCAAGATATCAGAAAATATATCAGGGAAGTACACAAACACTCTTTCTATTATTTTTCTTTAAATTCTTTTGATATGAAATAAATAAATCGATAAGTATATACGGGAGAATCTGAGTTGACATAGGGCGTACTTATAACGATGAGTAATTCTTTACCTTATTTATTATACATGGTCATCCTGGTCTATGAGACTCCTAGCATAAACACTTTTGGTGGGATAAAGAATTAGAAGATATAAGATATTACTCTCCCAAAGAGACCAGTTATTAGGCTTTGCCTTAGAAATTGCTATCAAGATTGACTACCTTGTCTATATAGACCGGATCGACTAATGCATAAGCATAGTTAAGACTTAGTTATACTGACTAGAGATGACCTCATGCGTTAGAACATGATAATTGATTATGTTAAAAAACAAGGACTCCCATATGACTTAAAAGATAAAGAGAAGTTAAAAACTGTTTAAATTAAAAGCTTGTTTTATACTTAAAATTGATTGTGATTAATTTGAATATGCATGCCTTGAAAGATTATGGACTAGAGATGATTGTGAGATGATATGTATAAGTTATGATTGCTTTGTTTTGAGATGAATGATTGATTTGCACGTGTATGATTGATTGATATGCATGTGTATGATGAGAGTCGACATGAGATTTTGAGATTCGGCTTTTAGACACGGAACGCCGAACAGAGGATGTGATTTATGCCCTCTGGGAGCCATTTGGTAGAACCCAGAGTGGACGACACATGGCTCCAAGGGTTCTGATAGATGTTTTTTTAAAACTATAATCATTTTCAGTGTATATGACATGTATAACTGAAATTCAGCATCAAACAACTCTATGGATATTTATGTAGTGAAAATAGCAGGGCAATTTTGCTGTGTAGCAGCCTAAATTATAATAGAACAACGAAATTTCGCTACTATAGGCACTACTGAGCAGCAAAATAGCACTGCTATAAAGGCTTCTCACACAACACTAAAATAGCACTGCTATAGGCAATGCTATTTTGATGCGGGGTAGCAACTAGAATCGTCGACATCCTGACAAAATTAACGCTGCTATGCCCCTGACTTGTGTTATAGTGATAGCTTCATAGTTCAAAGCGACACCCTATTCTTGCAACCATTCAAATGTGGCGGAGATCTCATTGTGATAAGAAAAGTCATACTCCTCTCACAAGAAGGAGAATGGCCCACCACATTTTCCTACGTTAAACATACATTAAAAAAAGAACAATTTATATAAGATTTAATTCTTTGGAAACCAAAGTTTTGAATACAAAATGTTAAGAGTGAAAATACTTACAAATAGAGAGAGGAAAGATGGCCTTCCACCCGATCCAAGATGAGAAGCCCCTCTTTTATGCATGTGTAATCGGGTTGCTTCTCTTTGTTACTTGAATAGATGGGGATATTCCCAGTACATCTTTTTGGCCTTCTTCTCGATACATCTTTTTTTGATTCTGCTCTAGCGGCTTGATGCCACCACGCTTGATGGCCTTGGCAATCAATGATTTCATGTGACTCACAAGATCCTGCATACATCATTAAATTGTAAGTTGGAGTGGGGCACAAAAAACTCTGTCTTCATCAATACACTTAGAATGTATTGCTTCTTTGTATTGTCTTGAGTTCTCAAATCAATTCCCCAAATGTTTCTAAAATCAAGATTTACAAGGTGATGCATGCATGCCATGACATGTTTCCCCTTGCTATCCTCAATGATCAATCCATATGTCTTCCTCACATGATAAGGGTGTCATTGGGTTGTAGGCATTTGGATCCTCCACTTGCTGTGGTGGCACATCCTCTGCCTGATGGGGAATTGGAAGCAGATCTATTACTATCCCTAAAACCACCCCCACATCCACCCCCACCAGAAGGATTACCCCCATTAGAATGCTGAGAAGAGGCAGATCTCCCATCTGACGAGGTCATGGTATGAGGTCTTGGACTAGGTGCCACAAAAGAGAGTGGAGTGCCTGGTCGCAACCTCCACATGAAGGCCCAACACCCAAATGTGGACTAGATCCTCCAATGGAAGTGGACATGGGTATAGGAGATCTTAACCTAGGAGTAGAACCACCCATCAGAGTACCCCCCATCGGTGTAGAGGTAACTATGGAAGGAAGCAAGGGTGGAGCAAAAATGTTCCACACACTCTCTTTTCCATACGGATGTGTCAGACAATCGACTAGTGGCCAACTGTGAGAGATGCTCCATGTCTAGAACATCAGTACATGGACACTGAACGATGGCGCATTGGGCTTCTTGAGTCTAGATTGTCTCCCCACATGTCTACATTATAAAAATGAGGCATGCTCAAACTTAAAAAACATAAGAACACATTAGAACTCTTATACCTTATGCATGCTCAATCTTAGAACTCTTATACCTTATGCATTATGTGTATACCTTATGCATGCTCATACTTAAATAACAAAAGAATGCATTAGAACTCTTATACTACTCATGTGATATTAGAACTTTATTAAGACCTTCTAGTATACTGTGTAGATAAGCAGGGTGGATAGTGCCCCTTTTCCATAATGGCTTTTGAGGACTTTCCACATGCTCCCCACTATTAAAGTCAAAGGAAACTTCTCTTTTACAAGAGAAGGATAGTAAAAAGATCAAGGACTCCCCCTCCACTATAACCACCTACTCGCAAATAACCACTCCTAACTTGACTTTAATGAACATTCTAAAAGGCCTACAATAGCGTCCATATCTTTATGTATCATGCTCTAAGCCTAAGAGAATAGAAAATTTGAAACCCTAGCACCCAAGGGTGCAAAGAAAATAAATGAGAAGAATAAAAAAATTGGAGAATACCTCAAGAGATGAAATAATACTCGAGTTGCTCTATGTAGAAGGAGGGCACAATAATGCAAGACCTAAAAAGCATAACATGCAAAAAAAAAGTGACATTCATGAGAAAAAAAAAATTAGTAACACATCTATGGTTGATCTATATGCATGCATGCATAGAGCCTATATGTGAGAGGATTGGGACCACTTCACAATACTTGCATGACCTCCTTACATTAGCATGCAATGTCACTTCTCATTGAGCTGTAGCATAAGGAGATCTAGCAAGCATTGTGATGAATATGTCTATACACATGTAAACTCCATGAATAGATAGAATACCTTATGCAGACGAAAAGAGACCATAAGAAATATATGCTATATGCAGAGTATGAACATTCAAAAAGCTTATACTGTCCATCCATGCATAGCACTCCATATCAAAAAATCCTTATGCATAGATTTAGTGTTAAAAATGCTTAAGCTCTATGCATAGAGGTTAATGCATGCATTAAGCTCTAAGTATATAGATTAATGCATAGATTAAGTTTAATGCATGCATTAAGTTTAATGCATGCATAGATTAAGCTTTATGCATAGATTACACTTAATGCATAGATTAAGCTCTATGCATAGAGCTTAATCTATGCATTAAGCTCAATATTTAAATATTAATCTTTACATACATGTATTAAGGTTTATGCATGCATTAAGCTCTATGCATAGAGCATAATCTATGCATGGAGCTTAATTCATGGAGCTTAATCTATGCACTAAGCTTCATGCATAAAGCTTAATCTATGCATAGATTAAGTTGCATACATAGATTATGCTTTTTGCATTAAGCTTAATGCATAGATTAAGTTTTATACATAGAGCTTAATCCATGCATTAAGCATTTTGCATAGATTAAGCTCTATGCATAGAGCTTAATCTATGCATTAAGCTCTATGCATAGAGCCTAATCTATGCATAGAGCTTAATCTATGCATAGAGCTTAATGCATAGATTAGGCTCTATGCATAGAGCTTAATGCATGCATTAAGCTTAAGCTAATCCTGAATCCTAACACCCAAGGGTGCAATAATAGGTAGATGAAAAGCATAAATCATTTAGAGGGCTTACTTCTTTTCGGTGAAGTTGAAGGAAAGGATTAGAGGACCTACAAAACAAAACATTAAACAAAGTAATTAGTAATAGAAAGCCCTAAAAGCTTAATGCATAGATGCAAAACCCTAAAGAAGACAAGAAAAAGAGAGCTTACCTCTATATTGTCTAGCTAAAAGAGATGATTAGTGTAAGACCTACACAACATAAAAAGACAAAAGAGTGATTTTAGCAACACATTTAATGAACTCTACCTACCAAACACAAGAAACATATAAAAGACTAATACACATTAAGAATAGACAAAAAAAGGTGAAGGAGAAGAAGCAAAAGGACAAGGTTAGTACTCTATGCGATAATCTTAATCTCATTGTGTTTCTTATTAATCATTAGGTTAAGCATAATGCAGGCAAACCCTAATAATTAGGTCACACCATCACTTGTAGAGTGATGGTGGATAGGAAACGAAAGAGGAATAGCAAGGGGAAAGCACGTGGTATCCTAATATATTTTTAGGTGAACCCCCTGAGCTAGCAATGCTAAGTACATTCTAAAGAGAAAACCTACGAATATACCATTGATACTGCTAGACATAGTGCATGTATTCATATTCAATTTTTTAATCGCTCACTTTTTGTGCCCCCAATACAAATATCTTCTACTAGTTCGGATAGTGATGGGTCACCATTAATTGGAGGTCTAGAGTGGTTGCGAAGAAGAATCCCTTGTTCATGTGCAAGATCCAAGAATGTTTGTATATGTGAAGGTTGAGTGTCATTGCAGCATATTAGAAAATGGAGATCATTTGAACCAATTCTAGCCAACTTGATGATGCAAGCCAATTCCTCGGTTAGTATATAAACTTATGAGATGAAACATAAACTCATGGTTTGTCATATGTAAAGTTGAGTGTTATTTTTTAAATATAGTTCATTAGGATGAGGAGGACATGGACATTCATGCATAAGTACTACACAATATGCCTCATTATTTTGTCTTTGGGAAAACTTGAGGAAGGAGTACAAGCATCATAAGGAGAACTTGGAAAGTGGAGTATGTTCAATACATTTGGAAGACCCATGATTTCCACCACATGAGATAGAGAAAGAGGATTTCATGGTGGAGGAGATGATCACTCACTTTTTTCAAAGAGAGGGTGAGGAAAAGACACCTAGCTTTGAAACACATGAAAGAGAGGATGTGTTACACAAGGAGGCTAACACACCATTGTATGAGGGTGCAAAGTACTCAACTTTGCGGGCATGCTTAGAAATCCTCAACTTGCAAACAACATATGGATGGAGTGATAATAGTGTGAATGGCCTACTCCGGTTATTAAAGAAGATACTCCCAATAAACAATTTGATACCGGCAAGAAGAAGTGATGCTCGAAAAATGCTTTTCAAGCTTGGTCACGATTACAGTCAAATTCATGCATGTCATAATAATGATTGTGTACTATTCAGGGCTGTCTTTGCTAATGTCATGCAATGTCTAATTTGTGTAGAGGATTGTTACATGAAGGATTTACCGGATGTTAAAATTTCGCAAAAGGTATTGAGGAACTTTCCTATTATATCTCGAAATCAACATATGTTCTGGTGTCACTTCATTGCTGAGTTACTGACATGGCATGTGACCATCGTTTAACCGATGGCATGATGAGGATTCCCGCCGACTCACCGGCTTGGGCACACATTGAGCATGGATGGCCATAGTTCAAAGATGAGCCCCGTAATTTATGGCTTGGATTGGGTATGGATGAGGTGAACCCATTTGGATTGAGGTCTACATCATGGTCCACATGGCCCACTGTTGTTGTGCATTACAATATTCCTCCATGGATGTCCATCAAGAAGGGTCATGTGATGCTTGCGCTTATTGTGCCCGAGAAGCACAAGGTAAAGAATATGGATGTATATCTTGAGCCCTTGATTGATGAGCTTGAGCAATTATGGAGAGGCATAAGGGTGCATGATGTTTCTCGTCCAATTTCATGCCGTAATGCAATGGTCAAGGGTATCTTAATGTGGACTATGCATGATTTTCTGAGCTATGTGGAGTGCTTAGGTATGTCGTACGCATAAATTGATTTTTATCTAAGCATGCACAAATGATTCATTTATAACTCTAATGCATTGTAATGTCTATTAACTTTATATTCTTACATGCCAATTTCGTAGGTCTCACAACTGCAAGATATAATGCATGTCCAATTTGTGGTCCATCACTTGTATCCAAACAAGCACATGCACTAAAGAAAGTGGTGTATGATGAACATCATCGATTTCTTCCTCCAAACCACCCTAATTATGCTGCATCAGAGATTTCTCCGATTGTGATGAGAGGTGCTGAGTGGGAAGCCATGACATGACATTTACCTCCTTCAAAACCATTGGAGGGAAGGTGGCGAGATGGAGAGTGGGATGAGAGATGGAGGGTGACTCCCATCACAGCACCCGCAGGCATGAAAAGGTACTCAACCTTCTATCATCTACCATATTGGACAAAGTTAAGAATAAATCATCTTTTGGATCCAATGCACATTTTTTAGAATGTGGCATGAATGATTTGGGACCATCTAAGTGGTAAAGAAGATACCCATGAAATAAGGGATGACCTAAAGAATATCAGACGCATGAAAAATGCATGTCCAAGGGTAGTCAATGACAAGGTGGTTTTACCAAATATGCCATGGAGGTTGACAAGGCAAGACGAAAAGAATGTAAAGAATCAAATTTCATCTTTTTGTACACCAACCGATATAATGCACTCATTAAAGGATGCATTTATAATAACCAAAAAAAAGGGTGAGCATCAATTGTATGGTCTCAAATCACAAGATTGGCACAAGATGATGCAGATAGGTACATAACTATATCTATTTTTGTGCGCTCCTCAGTTTATGTTGTGTGACTAGATATTGATCGTTTATTGTTTTCAAAAATCTATTTCACTAGTTCATACTTCCAATATCAACTAGTGGGTGCAGAGAAGAGAAAGCTTAGAATGCCATATACAAACTAGGTGGACTGACAAGGTGAGTTCCAATTAAAACTATAGATTTGTGTGTTTGGCATAACATGGATTTGTTGATTTGGTATAACATATAGCTTTAAAATATATTCTTCTTTAATTTATCATTTATTAATGTTAAATAGGTGGATAGTATCAAAGGATATTCATCCAGATTCCATTGATAAGGCTCGAGTTGAGTCAATTAAGGCAGTGTGTATGATTGAAGAAAGCTTTCCAAGAAGCATACTCACAACTAAATTACACATTCTAATACATTTGGGGGATGAGGTGGCTATATTTGGTGTTGTTCATAGCCGGTGAATGTTCTTTCTCTTCATGAAAACCTTGAAGGGATTTGTAAGGCAAAGGGAAAGGCCAAAAGGAAGCATGGTAGAGGGGTGGGTGGTGCAATAATCCCTTGTATACATATTTGAATATTTGAAAGAAATTGATGCATATTCTATTCCTAGATTCATGCATAAGATGAGGATGAATGGATGATGTCACATGTGCCACATGGAAAAGGATGCATTTGAAAGATGGATGAGTCCATGTGCAAAAAGATCATTACGTTTTGTCTTCTTAACACTTCTGTGATAGAAAAGTGGATTGAGAAATATGAAGATGCAAGAAAGATAAGGATAGAGGTTAGAACATCATTTAAGAGATCAACATGGAGGCACATGGCACACCCACCCATCCTAAAGGCTCTTCCAAAGGATTGCAATATTAAATGGCTAAGGATGGGAGGAGATTACAAGAGAAGAATGGGGGTCTGCACGAGGATCCGACTACCATGTAAGTAAAGATGTTTTGATAAGATATATAATGTTGAATACTAAATTGCTTACATATAAGATATATTAAATATTTTTTATTGGGTGTTGCAGTATAAAGTGCATAATGCAATGTAGTCAAAAGGTCGACATTTTCACACTCAACGTGTGGAATCCAAAAGAATCACATATGATTGTGGTGTAATGGTAAGTTTTTCCCAAGAAAGTCAAGCTAGTAGAAGAGATAATAATATTATAGTAGAGAAACTTAAATATTGTGGAATAATTCAAGACATCTTGGAGATTGGATTTAGAGCTTTCAAAGTATTCATCTTTGATGTGTCAAGTGGTTCAAAGTGGTATATAGAGGTACTCATACATATGTATTTTTTGGTCCCATTTGACTCAGCAATTTTTAGCATATGCATTTAATTTTGAAAAGTGGGAAATACTTAGAGGATATAAAAGATTAAGTTTGGTCACAAATTTAGTACTTTTAGAGATGTCGATTTTTGGTCAATTCTGGGACTTCTAATGCATGTTTTGTGGTGTCATTTGTAAGCAATTTCTATTCTATACTTAACCATGTTAGATAATATATAAGAGGGTCATAGTGAGTAGTTTAGCCTAAAGAAAGCTCATATGGGGGTTTACATAGTAAATATAACCACAACGGGTTCCCGAAACAGGGTCCAGACACCAAATTAACCCTTAATTTTCAGTAACAGTCTCGCATGAGGGGGTAGATAACTTTATTTCTCAAAGAGAAGTATTAAATAAAGTAATTTCATGACAAGAAGAACAAAGTCTGTGTTCGGATAATTTGGAGATTCCGCATCGGGTGGCCGGTATTCACGAAACAAATCTGACGCCACTTTCCAGTGGTTCAAGATCATGTTTTTAGAAGGGATTTCTATCTTTATCATTTTCTTGCATGATAATCTACTAATTCTCGTGGGTTGGCTTTTTGGTTTCTTCCAAAGCCTTGAGGTGATTTTCTATGCAGGATAGATAGATAGATAGATAGAGAGAGAGAGAGAGAGAGAGAGAGAGAGAGAGAGAGATCTAGAGAGATTTTGAGATTTGGGCCAGCCGTCCTTAGACAGGCAACGCCGGACAGAGAACGTGATTTATACCCTCGGGGATCCATTTGGTAGAACCCAGAGAGGATGAGATTTGGAAGAGGCATACCCCGGATAACTGTAACGTCCAGCGTGGAGGCTGGGTGGACGGGCGTCAAAGGAAAGCCCTAGATTGGTTAGATCTTTTTTGTTGGTGATTCTCTCTAGATTTTGAGATTTTGTATTGGAGATTATTATGTTACTTTGGATGATCACGATTATGGTTTATTGGAAAATTCTTTTCATTTTTTAAATTATGATGTGATTTTTCTGTAAATCTTGAGAGATTTTGTGCATAGATCATGAACAGAATATGTGTACGTTTCACTCAAGCAACCGTCCAAGAAGCATCCAAGTAGATTTTTTACAATTGACTCAACTAAATTATGGCAAGATTTAAGAGACACATATGTTCTACCACAACACTATGAATAGGTCTAAACTTGATTTTCAATTTTGATGAATCTATAGATAGATGCAAGACATTGTATATATTTTCTTGTAAATATTTTATGGTTCTTTCTTTTAGGCCATGTTTCACTTGGTCTAAAGAGATTCTAATTGGTGGTATGTAATATAAGTTGCTCCTTAATCTAAATGTATATTTCAAGATCAAGATGTTGAACTAGAAATGCATGGTGAATAATCAATGGAGAATGCAACTAACAATCAATATGACAACCATGAGGACCATGATGATAATACCTCTACAGCTTTTTCAAGTAGTGGAATGCGACTTTGTATTGATATAGGAGCCATTGAAATGATGGCTTTAGAGATAGACCAATTGGCATGCATGGATTTATTGCAAGATGGATTTGATCATAGCAAAAATTAAATATATATCATCATAACATATGGATTTGATGATGGTACAAATTAAATATATCTCATCATAACATATGTACACATCGATCGGTATGTATAACAATTTGATCAATTTGTTATTTTAGTTCATTAATATTTGGATGTTTGTCAAGCTTTTTGGGTTTAAATTTATTTTAAGTTTTTATTTCCCCACAGTTTTAACACTGTTTTTTTCCCAGTGTTTGCTGATTGAGTGGCGTTTATATAACGACACTTATAGTAGCAAAGTTTTTACAGCATCATTGAGTGGCACTGATAGTAGCGTTTTAACAAGAGTCAGTCAACGGTGCTCCTAATAATGGTGTTAATAGCAGTGCTTATGAAGTGTCTCTAATAACGACGCTTATAGTGGTGTAACATAAAACGACGATAAAACATCGTAAATAAATGCCGCTAATGATGCCTTCTCTTATAGTGGTGGGGTTAGTTCCCTAGTCATGGATCATCTTCAATTGTCTTATAAGAGGCCTGTTTAAGATCACATCATAAGTGGTTAATTTCTTGAATTCTATGATTACAAATATGTGATCAAAAGGCAATCCACTTGAGGTCAATCGATTCACTCTTACCACTCCCATGGGTGAAGTGAGGCTACCATTAGCCAATTTGATCTTCAAGGTGGTGATCCCTAATTTTCTTGCTGTTTTTTGATAGCGATAGTCACTCCACCCTCATCATCTAGGATGGTTGTGGATGTTTCGATTCATAGTCTCAAAGGCAAGGTGGAATTAAGTTCTTCACCTTCAAAGTCCTTACCAAGTTTGTTGACATGCACATCCCTGTATAATTCCTTAGGATTGTCATCACTCTCATTGTCTTTAGTCTCTAAGTTAGTATGTTCATTAGGTTTGAGTCTAAAAGGTACGTCCATCCATTCCCTTATATCCTGCAAAAGAGTAGGGTCCCTTGATGGGAACTCACCTAACGTGACTATGATTGGAGTAGATACAAATGTAGACATCCCTAATGTGTCCTTTTGTCTCTTGGTTTTGCCTAAGATAGGTGCTCTCATCGAGGTAACTACACCTTTCGAGTTGAGGCATGAGGGAAGAGTCTTTAAGGAGTTAGGTTTAGACTCACTTGAGTATGATGGGAATTGAAAGGTCCAAGTTTTGGACTGGTTGGTCAGGTAATCATTTAAAAGTTGATATTTTAGAGGTTCGGGAATACTTATTTCGATTAAAAAAAAGTTGAATCTAGAATTGGTTGGCGCTCTTTGGAAAACTCAATACTACCTTCTTTAGAACTTTCTCCTAGCGTGTCTAAGGCAGATATTGGTACAAATTTGTATGGATCTGGTGGTACTGGTCTTGGAGGTCCCTCACATTGGGAATGAGTCTATTTCGCAAGTTCTTGGACCTTTTTGAATCTCAAAACTTGTGCCAAAGGTTGACAGTCTGTAAATGGGAGCTAAGGTATTGTCAAGTGTCCTTACAAAATCCACATCAAATTCTGTACTTGACAATGGGTAGGATGGTCTTTGTACGGGGTCTAGTTCTCGTATATAAGTGTTGGTGTGATCCTCAATGAGTGATCATGCTTTAATGTGTCTCATGGGTGTCAAGCCGGGAGCTATAGGTTGAGGTCCATGAATATAGGGAGGTGTCTTAGGCACCCTTAGAATCCCTCTAAGAAGGGGATTGATCCCAATAGGGGGCATAGGGTCTCCACTACCCACTGTGTGGTGCAAGGAGTGCTAAGGGTTGGTTGGTGGAAGAAAGAGCTGGTAGTACATACATATTGTGATTTTCAGGATTGTACCTATACTTGTGGGTATCGTGATTAGGTATCTCCTGCAATAACCACACTACAAGCCCCTCCACCCCCTATTTAACGGACACTTATTTCTAGTGTGATACCTCGATAGTAAGGACACCATGTTCCCTATCTCCTTAGGTATGCTCTGAAATCTCTTGAAAGTACTTTCCAATTATCCCTCCATTTTCTTAAGCATAGCCAATAGTCATGTCCTCGACACTCATTTTAGCTGACTTCTTGCTATTGGAGGTTGTGCTATGGGGGACTTCGGATGGAGTACTATATTTCTAACACTCTTTCATGCCGTAGATCTTTTATCATCAAAGCTCAGAGAATCTATGCAACACTCATGAAAGGTTGTCTTCCTTTGCAAATAAAGGTAATTGTGCAAGTTTTGATCTTTGAAGCCTTCAAGAAATAATGAAATTAATCATGGTGAACTTTGTTTCTTATCAATTGAGAGTAGTGGGAATGATAATATTTTATGCATAAAATTTATTCCTATACTGACTCGCTCTCGTATTACTTGACATTGTTTAGCTATGTACATGAATCCATTTGGATCCAATCTTTGAGAACTCTACCCTAAAAGCATTCTTTAAGGTAACATAAGTGGCCTTATACTTTTAACTCTGCAGTAATGGATCACTTTGAACAAGAGAGTCGAGCTAGTGCTAGTGACTCAAATTTTATGCTCTCAAATCCTACTTATTGTGGAACTATACAAGACATAATTTGATTGGGTTTAGACAATTTGACATGAAAATTGAAACAAAAATATTTTTATGTACTAAGAAGAAAAATATCCTCTTTGCAAAGACTATATATATATGTAAGTATATACACACACACACACACACATACATACATACAAACATATAAATGTATATATAATTATGAATGTATGTATGTAATGTATGTATGTATGTATGTATGTAATGTAATGTATGTATGTATGTATGTATGTATGTATGAATGTATATATATATATATATATATATATATATATATATACATACATACATACATACATGCATACATACACATATTCATATATATATATGTATGAATGTATGTATTTATCTGTAAATTTATACATATATATACATGAACATATATATATATATACACACACATGTACATACATACACATATCTATATATTTAAACATATGTTCATAAACGTGTTTATTTTGTATTACGACGAACCCCATTTCATTGAACCCGTGTACTATCAACCATAAATCCAATTTGACCTTTTTTTAATTCATCACGTTTTGTTGAATCTTGGGCCATCGGACATATTTTTTTGATTGGACCAACCCCCCGAGACTTGACCATGTCTTTTGTGAGGAATGACATTTTCATTGCACCATAAAGGAAAAACCAATGTGAGGTCATGCAGGTGGGAGCTCACTTGATGGAAGAAGATTTCCATAAGATATTCATGCCGTTGGCATGAATTCTTACATGGATTAGAAGCCTCGTGGAGTGACATTGATTTTTTTATAATTTATCAGCTTTTATTGAGTCTTGTGCCTTCGGACATATTTTTTTGATTAGACCAACCCCCCCAAGACTTTACCATGTCTTTTTTCGTGAGGAATGACATTTTCATTGCACCATAAAGGAAAAACCAATGTGAGGTCATGGAGGTCGTTGGCATGAATTGTTGCATGGATTGGAAGCCTCGTGGAGTTGTGGTAATCCATAGAACCCATTTATGAGATTGTTGTTTGTCGCTTCTCCCTTCTTTTGGAAAAAGACTCTTTGCGCTTTTGCATGAATTGTGAAAGCGAGAAAACGTTGACAATCACAAAAGTGGACTTTGCGCGTCGGGTTTACGCGGGCATGCAGAAGAGACCCCTTGGAGAATGCCCACGCAAATGGCAAAAAAGAAGATTGACGCAGCCAGCTTTAGCGAATTAATCAACGTTCAACTTGTTCTAGATACTGCGGCAATAGATGTTTAAGCCTTGCACGCATGATGCGTGGTGAGTACTATAAGAAGGTCCGATCCTTTGGTTATTTCCCCACACACAGTGCACACCCCTTCAGAACTGCATATCTAGGTAAATAGAGGAGGGCCCAATTATTTCGCGTTGTTTTGCCTGCACACACACAGCCATACCAACACATACGTACACACACACACTGCTAGCTCTCTAAATAGAATAATATGCGTGCAGCACCTGTGGTACTCTCCTTGGCCTTGCTTTTCCTTGTTGCGCTGTTAGCCTTACCGCACTCCGGATCATGCCAGCCCTCCACATGCAACCCGCACCTCTCCTCCCCCCCACTGGAGAAGTTCGTGGACTCCCTTCCCATCCCCACCGTCATCAACGTGAGCGCAGGTCAGCCCATTACCCTGGGAGCCTACAAGATCAAGCAGGTGATTAAGCATGAATCAATAAGAAGCTCGTACACACGTACAGATAATTAATACAAGGATTAATTCTAGTCGTCTTATCAAACTAACTTCCGTTTCATTAATCCGTGGATCATTGTATCATGCAGAAGCTACACAGAGATCTGCCTGAAACGACCCTTTACGCCTTTGGCACAAGCCAAGCCAGCGCAAGCTCCCCGGGTCCGACACTGGAAGCTGTCCACCGGGTGGAATCCCACGTGCGATGGGAGAACCACATCACGGACAAGCAGCACATGCTTACGGTGGACCACACACTGCACTGGGCCAACCCACGCGATGGAGGGGTGCCCACCGTGACACACTTGCATGGAGGCCAGGTGGAGAGCTCCTCGGACGGGCATCCGGACGCGTGGATCACGGCCAGTGGAGAGACAGGCAAAACTTTCCAGACCCAGAACCACACCTACCCCAACACGCAAGACCCCACCATGCTATGGTACCATGACCACGCTGTTGGCATCACCAGGTTGAATGTGTTTGCCGGGCTGCAGGGCCTCTACATCATCCGCTCAGCCGATGAAGAGATGCTGAAGCTGCCTAGAGGAGCCTACGAGGTCCCTCTTGTACTCCAAGACAAGGAATTCTATTATAACGGCACATTGGAGTTCCCCACCAGTGGTGATGCCCCATTGGTTCATCCCAACTGGTGCGCGGAGTTCTACGGGGACACTCTCCTGGTGAATGGCAAAGTGTGGCCGTATTTGAGTGTGGAGCCTCGCCTCTACCGCTTTCGAATCCTCAACGGTGCAAGTTCCCGCTTCTTCACGCTCTTTCTCAGCAACCCAAGCATCCCCTTCCTGCAGATAGGTACAGACGGAGGCTTCCTTCCCAAGCCCTTGAGCCTCTCCGATAACATTACTATTGGGCCGGCCGAGAGGTTAGACGTGCTAATCGACTTCTCGAGCCTCCAGCCTGGATCGGAGGTCTTTCTAAACAACCCAGCACAGTCTCCTTACCCCGTCGGCTACGACACATTTGACGACAACGTCAACACAACAGTGATCATGAAGTTCAGCGTGGTAGCGAGCATTAATAGTTCTTATCAAGCCGATACCAACACAATACCGAAATCGCTTCCTGCCCGACTCCGCAGAATCAACCACAAGAATGCGCTGGTTCGCAACCTCACCCTGCTGCAAGTCGATGATAACACCGGGAGCACGGTGCAGGTGCTATTGAGCAACTTGACCTGGCAGGATCCTGTCACAGAGACACCCAAGCTAGGAGCGGTCGAGGTGTGGAGGATAATCAACCTCACAAACCGAACTCACCCGATCCACGTGCATCTCATCACTTTCAAGGTGCTGGATCAGCAGGCTTTTGACGTTGATCGCTACAACGCCGGCAACTGCTCCTTAGATGTTCCTTACCACTACAAGTCAAGGAGCTGCTACACGGAGAAGAGGAGGAAGCCGGGCAACAATCAGCTGGGTTGGAAGGACACGGTGTCTGCTTCTCCGTGGGTTGTCACCAGATTGCTCATGCGCTTCACCACTTCCGAAGACAAGCCCTTTCCCTTCGATGCAACATCGGAGCCAGGCTATCTGTGGCACTGCCACATGATAGACCACGAAGACAATGACATGATGCGCCCCATGAAGCTCCAAAAGTCTTAGTACTTGCGCACACACCCTTGGTAGTCCTATCCAATTCTTTCATTCATTCATATACTCCTGCGGGCCCAAATCAGAAGCCTAACCAAATACGAAAATTGTTGTTGTTTAACATCAATCTAGTTATCATCTCTCTTACTTTTAAATCAATCTCTTCAATTAATTAATTTCTTTGGCCTTGCACATGAGGCTTGTGATTTATCTTCAAATTTGTGGGTCTGGAGAGTTAGAGTGAGGCTTGTGATTTCTTTGGCCTTGCACACTTGTGATTTAACCTAAGCATGTAATCTCAATATATAATCTCATGGCATGTCTTTCATAGGTAAGCACACATGAAAAATATACAATACTAACATTTATAATGCCAATGGCCAAATGAAGTGATGGTTGTCAATGGATGGCATTGACACTAGAGAGATGTCTAATGAGGATTAATAAGTAGGTGTTGGTTCAATGGCCAAATGAAGTGATGGTTGCCAATGGATGGCATTGACGCTAGAGAGATGTCCAATGAGGATTAAAAAGTAGGTGAATCAATTAGAAAGTCAATCTCATCCCGTGATGGCTAAAGTAATTTTTTAATCTGCATGGAACTAATGTGGGAAGAATGGTCAGGTACGAATAGCTGGTATGCAATTGGTAGCAGTAGTGGGACTTGGTTTAGTAAGTTTGCTATACAATTTCTCCATGGAACATGGTTCCTTTTGAGCTTTGATTTGTTTTATTTTTGGGTATGTTGTTATAGGAATTGTTGGCTTTAGGTACCCAAATCAAGTCATTTGTAGGATAATTCTGAGCCTTGAGAATACGTTTATGTAGCCATATTTATGAATGCTAAGCTTGTGGTTGTCATACAACTTCATGTCTATTTCTAGGTTTGTGTGTAGAGCCATGTCAGTGTGACCTCGGGCAGTTACACTCACTCAAACAAACAAACACCTTTCTCATATTTTATTTCTTCCATTTTTGTCATTTTAAAAATGTAAAAAAATAGAAACATAATAGAAATTAACCATACACACACGCATTCAAAATGGATAGTGGCTATGTGATGGGGATATTCCTTGGTAGTGGTGCCACTTATGGAGGGCCCTTACACCATGAGAAAGGTGAAGGGAACGACCAAATATCGTGGTCTTTGCCCAATCACACTTGAGAGTACAAACAACTCAATCGAGAAGCCAATTTATCGTGGCCTAACCCAAAATGCAAACGGGGATGTGTCACTCAACTCGTTGAATACTTGTTGTTAGGATTCTCATTGTTGTTGCGATCGGTGCATGAGGATTAATAAGTAGGTGAATAAGTTAGAAAGTCGGTCCTATTCCGTGATGTTGTTTCATGAAATTGTTTGATTTACATGGCACTAATGTCAGAAGAATGGTCAGTAGGAATAGCCGACATGCAATTGATAGCGGTAGTGGGACTTGGTTTAGTAAGTTTGCTATACAATTTCTCCATGGAACATGGTTCCTTTTGAGCTTTGATTTGTTTTATTTTTGGGTATGTTGTTATAGGAGTTGCTGGCTTTAGGTACCCAAATCAAGTCATTTGTAGAATAATTCTTAGCCTTGAGAATATGCTTATGTAGCCATATTTATGAATGCTAAGCTTGCGGTTGTCATACAACTTCATGTCTATTTCTAGGTTTGTGTGTAGAGCGCATGTCGGTGTGACCTCAGGCAGTTACAAACACCTTTCTCATATTTTATTTCTTCCATTTTTGTCATTTTAAAAAGCAAAAAAATAGAAACATAATAGAAATTAATCATACACACACGCATTCAAAATGGATAGTGGCTATGTGATGGGGATATTCCTTGGTAGTGGCACCACTTATGGAGGGTCCTTACACCATGAGAAAGGTGAAGGGAACGACCAAATGTCGTGGTCTTTTCCCAATCACACTTGAGAGTACAAACAACTCAATCGAGAAGCCAACTTATTGTGACCTAACCCAAAATGCAAACGGGGATGTGTCACTCAACTCGTTGAATACTTACTTGTTGTTAGGATTCTCGTTGTTGTTGCGGTCGGTGCATCGGGATTAATAAGTAGGTGAATACGTTAGAAAGTCAGTCTTATCCCGTGATGTTGTTTCAGGAAATTGTTTGATTTACATGGCACTAACGTGAGAAGAATGGTCAGTAGGAATAGCCAACATGCAATTGATAGTGGCAGTGGGACTTCGTTTAGTAAGTTTGTTATACGAGGTGTCAACCATTTTTAGTTTTGGAATCCACAAGGATCTCATCCACTCATAATAACCTTGGATTAAAAGTTGTCTTGGGGACCCACACTTTTCGAACGTGCACCTATTCTAGGTAGCGAGTTTTCAATGAGGGCTTTTTGCATGAAACATGGTTCCTTTTGAACTTTGATTTGTTTTCTTTTTGTGTATGTTATTTCTTGGAGTTGGTGGCTTTAGGTACCGAAGTCGTCATTTTTGGAAGGATAGTTTTGAGCCTTGAGAATGGGTTTGTGTAGCCATCTTTGTGAATGTTAAGCTTGGGGTTGTCGTACAAGTTGATGTCTATGTCTAGGTTTATGTGTAAAGTGTTGGTGTGAACTCAGGTAGTTACACTCACTCAAGCAAACAAACACCTTTCTCATATTTTATTTCTTCCAGTTTTTTCATTCTTGAAAAAACAAACAAAAAATAGAAACATAACGAAATTAACCATACACACACACATTCAAAATGGAAAGTGGCTATGTGATGGGGCTAATCTCCGGTAGTAGCGCCACTTATGGAGGGACCTTATGCCATGGCAAGGGTGCAAGGAATAACCAAATATCGTGGTCTTTTCCCAATCACACTCGGAAGCACAAACAACTCAACCGACAAGCCAATTTACCATGGCCTAATGCACAAAATGCAAATGGGGGTATGTCACTCACATCTTTGAATGCTCGTTGCTGGGATGCTTACGGCTATCATCACTGCATAGGCACCCGAGAGCTCTACTCCACTACCGTCCCCCCAATCCAATGGAAGCTTAACCCTCCTCATACTCAATCTCTCTCTGAAACATACACTCACACATACACAATGAGCATATAACAACTCTAATTGGATTAGGTAAGGAGCAAGAGGGTGGAGAAGAAGAATTACAAATTGACCCTTATCTTGGCCCCAAGCATTCATGCCTTGGTTGGCCATACTTAAAATATAGGTCCCTCGCTAACCAAGGCCACCTAGGCTTGTGCAAAAACTTAATCTAAGAACGTAATCTCAATAATTAATCTCATGGCACATCCTACTTAGACTTGTAAAACTGACGATCATACACGTAAAATACACAATATTAGCATTTATAATGTCAATGGCCCCAAAAGAAGTGGATGGCATCACTGGAGAGGTGTACATTAAGGATTAATAAGTAGGTGGATAAGTTGGAAAGTGAGTCTCATTCTGTGATATTATTTCAAGTAATTTTTTATTTGCATGGCACTAATGTGGGAAGAATGATCAGTAAGAATCACCAGCATCTAGTTGGTAGCAGGTAGTGGGACTTGGTTTAGTAAGTTTGTTATACATAATATCAACCATTATAGTTTTAGAATCTATAAGGTTCTCCTATCAAAATTTTGAATAATGTATTTCAAGTGTTGAATAATTCAAGAAGCATGCATAGTTTTCAATCACCCCACATGGTAAAATAGTTAAGAATAACTGAAATTTACCAAAAGAATCTTACGGTAGAGATTTCTTCGAGAAAGCAATAGACATGTAATGATTATGTCAAGAATATGCTTTTCGTTCATAGGCGACCTCAAGTCAAAAGCTGATTTTCCACGTGTTGGCTTTGGGAAGATATGATGCCATATTAGGAATAGATTAGTTAGTGCCTAGAAAGGCCAGGATATTATGTTATGAAAAGCAAGTTTGCATGATTGGAGATGATGGTAAAGATTATTGCTTATAGGGTCAAAGATGGGATGGAGAATTTAGAATGATGTCTACTTTTCAGCAGAGCAAGAAAAGTATTTCATGTAGTATACTATTTGCTTATTAAATAGTAAGTTATCATTGTGAAGTTAATAAGTTTAGGTTTAAAAATCTATATCTATTGTGGAGGTTGCAAGTCCATCAATAGAAAGATTATGTAGCCACATTTGTTGTAAAATTTGAAAGTGTTTCGCTTTGTAAACTCCTTCTCATTGAAGAAAGAATAGAGGATTTCTCTATTGAGGAAGAAATTTGACTAAGTCTAAAGCTACAAGGGAAGTGAAAATAAGAGTTTACAAATTGTTTGATTACCTTAAAGTTGAAGACAATACAACGATAATGTTTTTCATCAGGTTTATTATTGTGAATCCAGGAAGGCTTGTTTATGACATGGATAGTGGATTGATTTACAAGATCAAGACACTTTGTGTAATGCCTCAAGATCTATCTAGTTTCTTGTTTGGAGTTAAATTTTATGGAATTAAGACGAGTTTAGGAGACCTGCTAAACTCTAGCATATACATGACTAGCTTAACATATAAAATCATTTATCCAAGATAAGATCTATCGAAGATATGAATGAAAGAGAGCACAATACTAAGAGAAACGAATGTTATAGTATTAAGAGTCTAATAGATGCAGTGAATACCGAGTATGTTGCATTTATCTAAGAGATATCTAAGAAATAGAAAATCAAGTTAAGAGCTTATTATATCAAGTTAAGATCTTAGACAAGAAAGTTGTTAAGTCATTCTTTCTAAGGCTACTTTTGAAGAAATCTCAAGACGAAGACATATGGATATTTATAGTTTTCTTGAAGGTCAAAAGCATACGACTTCTCAACTACTATATCAAGTATCATAGTTGAGTAAGAAAAGCTATTTCTCAAGGTCTAATGATTGAGGATAAGATATTTTTATCGTCGAGGATGACAATTTCTTAACGGGGAGAGAATGTAACATACCTTCAAGATTAACCAAGTTATGATTAAAGATAATCCTAAGTTTTGGATGCTACAGATTTCAGGAATTCCAGTAGGTTTTCATTGGCTTTTCAGTAGTAAAGATTCTAAGTGTTAAAATTAAGTAAAAATTCAAGATTACATTTTCAATTAGTTAGTATACTCAAAGGAAGACCTTAAGTGTATACATGGACATGCAAATCGAAATTTGATAAAAAAATAAAACGTGATCTATTTTTGAAGTTGACTTTTACATACAGCTGATTTGGTGATTCCGCCTGCTCTACATTGTAGACCGCATGCATTCTGGTAATTTTAAGTACCCACACAATTAGTATATGATAACTCTATGCAAAGTTATACTTGTTACAAATTGCAGTCCTTACAGCAGCAGATCTAAGAGGCTTGCCAAATCTACAAGTAGCTCTTTCACAACTTCTGGAGAGTAGACATGGATTCTCAATTAATCAAGACATCAGCAAATATATTGGGGAAGTACACAAACACTCTTTCTATTATTTTTCTTTAAATTCTTTTGATATGAAATAAATAAACTGATAAGTGTATATGAGAGAATCTGAGTTGATATAGGGCGTACTTAACAATGAGTAATTCTTAACCTTAATTATTATACATGGTCATCCTGGTCTATGAGACTCCTAGCATAAACACTTTTGGTGGGGTAAAGAATTAGAAGATATAACATTTGACTAGCCTATGACTAGATTCTAGGAATATATTTTACAAAGAGTCTATCTGTTCGTGTGTTTAGAATCGGATTTTGAGATAAAAACGAAAGTTTTAGAGGACAAGAAACTCTACAAGAGCGTAAGAGACTATAGAAAGCTAAATTCCTTTCATTTTTGAGTGCAAAGTGGGGCACTTGGTTGTTTTTGACAGATTAATGCTGAAAACACAACTTTGACTGTTTTGAATGCTCTCAAAAAGACCTTAAAACTCATTTTACCATCACTAAGACATGCTTTATAGAGCATTAGAAGTCCTAAAACTTTATAGTTTTGGCCTTTCTCTAATTCTACATAGATTGAAAGATATTACTCTCCCAAAGAGACTAATTATTAGGCTTTGCCTTAGAAATTGCTATCAAGATTGACTACCTTGTCTATATAGACCGGATGGACTAATGCATAAGCATAGTTAAGACTTAGTTATACTGACTAGAGATGACCTCGCTCCTTAGAACATGATAATTGATTATGTTAAAAACAAGGACTCCCATATGACTTAAAAGATAAAGAGAAGTTAAAGATTGTTTAAATTAAAAGCTTGTTTTATACTTGAAATTGATTTGTGATTGATTTGAATATGCATGCCTTGAAAGATTATGGACTAAAGATGATTGTGAGATGATATGTATGAGTTATGATTGCTTTGTTTTGAGATGAATTATTGATATGCACACGTATGACTCATTGATATGCATGTGTATGATGAGACTCGACATGAGATTTTGAGATTCAGGCCAACCGTCCTTAGAGAGGGAATGCCGGACAGAGGATGTGATTTATGCCCTCTGGGAGCCATTTGGTACAACCCAGAGTGGACGACACATGGCTCCAAGGGTTTAGATGGATGTTTTTTTAAAACTATAATCATTTTCAGTGTATATGACATGTATAACTGCTGAAATTCAGCATCAAACAACTCTCTGGATATTTATGTAGTGAAAATAGCAAGGCAATTTTGCTGCGTAGCAACCTAAATTATAATAGAACAATGAAATTTCGCTACTATAGGCACTACTAAGCAGCAAAATAGCACTGCTATAAAGGTTGCTCATCATCAATAGTAAAATTTCACTGCTAGGCGCAGCACTATTTTGCTGCTGTGCGGGCTAGCGACTAGAATCGCCGACATCCTGACAAAATCAACGCTGCTATGCCCCCGACTTGTTGTAGTGATAGCTTCATAGTTCAAAGCGACACCCTATTCTTGCAACCATTCAAATGTGGCGGAGATCTCATTGCAATAAGAAAAGTCATACTCCTCTCACAAGAAGGAGAATGGCCCACCACATTTTTCTATGTTAAACATACATTAAAAAAAGAACTTGATTTATATAAGATTTAATTCTTTGGAAACCAAAGTTTTGAATACAAAATGTTGAGTGAAAATACATACAAACTGAGCGAGGAAAGATGGCCTTCCACCCGATCCAAGATGAGAAGCCCCTCTTTTATGCATGTGTAATCGGGCTGCTTCTCTTTGTTACTTGAATAGATGGGGATATTTTCGATACATGTGAACGAAAGAGGTTACAGTCATATAAATCCAAGATATCCTTCGAAGTGTATCTACATATTGTTAAGGGTCTAGGTAATCCCCATTCCAAGGCACAACCAATAGAGTTTCTTCATTTGGAAAGTTCAGATTTTCATATTCTTAAAAAAGAACATTGAGCGATTGACCTCTAATTTTTAATGAAGAAGTTCTTGAATCCCAGTCAATAGTACACCTATAATGGCCCATCCAATTTTGTGTGAGCAACATCTCTTCAAATAATTCTCCAGGAGGCATAGCAAAGAATTTACCTTTTGCTAGGTGGTCTACAATGTTAAACATCATTTTGTACACATCTAAACAATTGACCAATTGATCGCCAATGGACAGGATCGCCTCTACACCCGAGCCACTTTCCTAGCTCACTAAGGGCTACTAGGGGGAAGGGCTTCCCCCTAGCTCACTAAGGGCTACTAGGGGGAAGGGCTTCCCTTGAAGGGGGCACCACCTAGCCAAACGAGGGTGGGCTAGGACACCTACACAAAGACATGGTCATTCACAAATGAAAATAAATGAGAGGTAGGACATGACCTCAAATGAATATAGCCTCACATACACAACTCAAAATCTCCCAAATGAAATGCTAAAGAAACACATGAAAGTCATGAAAGAGGAAATGAGTGATCATTTATTCAAAGGGTTTCTTATGTACAAACTTTGTCATAGGGTAGAGAGGATGGGAGAGAGTGGGAAAGTGAGTGACATGAGAAGGAGATGTCCACTCCAACATAGAGCCCAACCCCAAAAAAAATGCATAAAATTTCACCAAATTCCCCAAAACTATAGATCCCTCATGATGCTTGCCCCTCCAATGCTTCGGCTATGATTTGTAACATTCCCAAAGATGGAGTTGCCCTAAGCATGGTGTTGAAAATTCACACTATGAAATCTTTGTGCAGACTTGATTTTATACTTCACTAAATATGATTCCCTTCAATTCTAACCAGGTTAGTATTCCCTAATTCCTATAAAGGGTGGGAATGATGAGGTGATGAGGGTAAGGATGCATGGAATGATGAGAGTGTTGATGCTAGATACACGATTTTCATGGTGCTTCATTCACATCCTAAGTGACATATTTGATGACTCCTTGAGAACTAATGAGGGTGGGTGTCACGTAGATTGTAAGAGCACGTGGGAGCTTAATCGGATGCAGTGTTTGTATGCCAGAGCATGGACGGTGGGTACATTTGGGGTCTAGGAGTGAGGGTGCCTAAGTCAGGGCACTTGGGTAGTCGGGCAAGCCCATATAAATGCCCTGGAGTGTGGTGTTATCCACATTCTCCTCTATGGTTGGGTGGTGACTAGAGCTCCTTGTGTTGGAGCTCTATATATGGCTCACTCTACCTAACTTGGTCTCACCTATATATATGTATCTTGTCCTCAATATGAATCAGTCTTTGGGAGCGTACATGATGTGTCTCTTGTCTCGTCTCTTTCTCTCTACATTTCAACATGGTATCAGAGCATCTATGAGGGAAGCATCTATGTCTTCTTGTTAAATTCATGATTATAATTTGATATCTTACAAGATTGTTCTTTGATTATGTGTTGTCTACATGATTTTATAGCTTAACTTGTTGTAATTAGAATTGTTTCTTAATCGCGTCCTTAAAACCAAAACCAGTGCAGGTGCGTAGATTGTATTGTGCTGGTGAATCCTATCAAAAAAGTTTATCAAACGGAGTTGTGAGTCAAAAGTTATGACAGTTCAGGCAAACTGCATCTGTTCTAACAGCAAAACAGGTTCTTTGAATAAGCAAACAGGTTCTTTGTGTGAGCACACAGGTTTCGTCTTCGTCAAGCGTTTTTAGCAAACCGCCAAATCTAGCTTCTTCGTCAAGCGTTTTTAGCAAACCGCCAAATCTAGCTTTTTCGTCAAGCGTCTCTTATTATTTTGCTATTTTTAGCAAAACGACCAATCTAGCTTTTCATCAAGCGTCAATGAATCTTGCGTCCCACGTCTCGCTATTTTGAGGACTCTTTTCTTATTGACGTCTCGCTATTTTGAGGACTCTTTTCTTATTGACGTCTCTTACCTCTTGCGGTCGTCCTTGTCTATGGTGTGCAGATTTTGTGATTTTATCTTATACGTCTTCTCGCAGATAGATATGGCTATGACTGTTCTCGTCAATGGTTTTCCTTCTGGCCAACGTTCTATTCCTTCTTTTCAAGGCCAAGGGTTTCCCGGTTGGAAAGCAAAGATGCTGTTAATTCTTGAAGGCGATGAGCTCTCAGATGTTGTTATTGGCAATTCTCTATGTCCGTCTCAGCCTACTATTCCGAATTCTGACAACGTTCTTATCACGGAAGGCCCTGTTTTTGATGCATGGCGTCTTGCTTATATGGATTGGCAGAGGCGTGATAAAGCAGCTCGTCGGTACATTCTTTCTGCTCTTAGTGATTCTCTCATGCTTGATGTGTATGACTTTCCTACTTCCCATGACGTATGGGAGTATCTTATAGCAAATTTTTAGAAAAAGTCTGTTACAGAAACACTTTATTTGAGAGGTTTGCTTTCAAAGTTACAGTATGAAGTTGGTACTGCTATGACGGGGCATATTGATTCTTTTTCAAATCTATTATTAATCAACTTGCTGCTGCGGGTGATCCTGTTCCACGAAAGCAACTTATTACAATTCTTCTTGATACGATAAAGGATCCGTCTTATGACAACATTGTTACTATTCTTTCTAACAAGGACGGTCTTGATTTTGACCAAACTTGCATATCTTTGATTGAGTATTCTCAACGTCAACAATGACGTAGCATTGGTCATGATGCAGCTATGTTTTCACAACAAGAGGAGCCTGAGTCACAACAGTTGGAACAGGCCTTTAATGTGCGAAGGCGTCCTTTTCAACGAGGCAACCGTAGAGGTGGTCATCGTGGTGGTAGTTTCTCTCGTCTCAAATTTCCTAACAAGCATTGTTCTTACTGCAATAGGAATGGTCATACTGAAGATGACTGTTGGGCACGTCAATATGATGAAGAACACAACATTACCACAAAATAACCACGTTTATCTAGAGATTCTTTTTCTTGTGATTATTGTGGAAAATCTGATCATCCCTCTTCCATGTGCTTTAAGCGTCGATTTGATGTAGATCGAAATCGAGCATATGCAGCCGAGCATCATGATAATGTTGTGCCTGAAACAAGTTGTGTTTCATGTTCAATTCCCCCAGACAGAATACTTCATGTATGTGATGGTTCACTTTTCATTATTGATTCTGGTGCTACAGGAAATATGACATATGAATCTAAGTGGCTACATAACTATCATTCTTTACCTGTTAAGCGTGTTGTTTATCTTGCTGATGATACAACTTGCCAAGTCAAGGGCATTGGAGATTTATATCTTGGCACCTTATCTTCTTCAACTCGAGTTTTACGAGGGGTTTTACATGTCCCAGAACTTCAACGTAATCTTCTTTCAGTTGCAAGACTTGTTGATCTTGGTTTGTTTGTTGGATTTGACCACACCAAATGCCGCATTGAGAAAGATGGACAGATTATTGTAACTGCTTCTCGTAATGGCAATTTGTTTGAGCTCTCTCTTAATGATGCTGTAGCAAATGTTGTCACTGCTCCAGGTGATCAGGATTGCAAGATATGGCATCATCGCTTTGTTCATGCTGATTTCTCAAAGCTTCTTAATCTTCATCGTCAAGGTCTTGTACGCGGAATGGATCTTAAAGCTCATCCTCATATGGGAATCTGTGAGTTTTGTGCTCTTGGCAAACACAATCGTAAACCCTTTCCTCTCTCGAATTCAGTTCATTCTCATGATTTGTTGGATCTTGTTCATACCGACATTTGTGGACCTTTGCCTCCATCGAGAACACAACATCGTTATTTCATTACGTTTATTGATGATTACTCACGATATACAGTTGTTTTCTTGCTTCGACAAAAATCTGAGGCGTTATCTGTTTTTAAGCAATTTCACAAGGCTGTCGAACTTCAAACTGGTCGTCGCCTCAAGAAACTTCGCAGCGATAATGGTGGAGAATATGTGTCTCAAGAGTTTGAGAGTTATTGTACGGACCATGGTATTCACCATGAACATACTATTCCATATTCACCTCAACAGAACGGTGTTGCAGAACGTAAGAATCGCACTATTATCAATGCTATACGATGTATGCTGATTCATTCTGGGTTATCTCGTGTTTTCTGGAGTGAAGCTCTCTTGACAGTAGTCTTTGTTCAGAATCATCTTCCTACTACTGCTCCTTCTGGTAAGATACCCATCACAGCATGGACAGGTGAAATTCCTTCTGTATCTCATTTTCGAACCTTTGGATGTATTGCTTATATTCATGTTCCTAAAGAAACACGAGCAAAGCTTGATGCTCCTGGGCTTAAAGTTATTTTTATTAGGTATTCTGACACTTCCAAAGGCTACAAATTCTATGACCCGTCCTCCAAGAAAGTGCTTGTGAATCGTGATGCTATTTTCAATGAACAGCTTATGGGCGGTACATGGTCCATGGATGATTCTGATGATACTAAATCTTTGCTTCAAGCTTTTCCATTCTTGTGTGATGATGAATCTTCTTCTATAGAGCAACTTTCCTCTTCACAACCATCTAAAGAGCAACTTTCCTCTTCACAACCATTGATTCCGAATGCTGTCATTGATGATGTCGACATTTTTATTGATCTGCCTATTGATTTTGAGCATGGTTCTTGTCATGTTTATGATGAAGATTTTGAGGCTAATGTTTTCTCTACTTCTGAAGATCCGGCCACGTACAGTGATGCTATATGTTCTCCACAAAAGGATCAATGGCAAGAGGCTATGGAAGCAGAGTACGATTCTCTTATCTCTAAAGGTACATGGATACTCACTGAGCTACCTCCTGGCCGTACTGCCATTAAGTGTAAGTGGGTATATAAGACAAAATTTAAAGCAGATGGATCCTTTGACAAATTCAAGGCACGTTTAGTTGCCAAAGGTTATTCTCAAGTTGCTGGCGTTGATTATCATGAAACCTTTTCACCAGTTGTTCGCATTACTAGTATTCGGGTTTTATTGGCATTTGCTGTTCAATTTGACTTAGAAATTCATCAGATGGACGTGCGCACAGCTTTCTTGAATGGAGATTTGAATGAAGAAATTTACATGGAACAACCAGAAGGATTTGTTATTGCAGGTAAGGAAGATCTTGTTGCTCGTCTTCATAGGGCTTTATATGGCCTTAAACAAGCTTCACGGGCCTGGTACATCAAGTTTGATCTTTTTTTTACCTCCCATGGCTTTCTCTCTTGCTCTTCTGATCCCAACTTATTTACCAAACACCAAAATGGTAGTTTTGTAATCCTTGCCCTTTATGTGGATGATACAATCCTTGTTTCCAATGATTTGGGATTTCTACACCAAAGTAAGCAGTTGTTATCTTCTGCATTTGATATGGTGGATCTTGGAGAGCTTCACTCGTGTCTTGGCATTCAGATTCAAAGGGATCGCAGCAAAGGTATTTTATTACTTCGACAGTCAAAGTTTATTGAAGATACTATTAAGAAGTTTGGTTTGGAATCTGCACATTCAGCAACTACTCCTTGTCTTGCGAGTTCCATGAAAAACACTTCTGATGGTGGTGGCCAGCTTGTTACAAATTAACCATATGCTAATTTGGTGGGATGTCTTCAAGTTGTTGGTTTGAACACTCGTCCTGACATTTTGTTTATTGCTAACTATCTTGGGCAACACCTTGCATGTCCTTCTCTTAAGCATTGGTCTTCAGCAAAGCGCGTGTTGAAATACTTGAAAGGCACTGTAGATTATGGTTTGGTTTATCAACGACAATTCACATCCGACTCCATTCCATCGCTTTCTCTTTTGGGTTACACAGATGCAGATTGGGCCAGCTCACATTTATCTATGCGATCTACTAGTGGCAATTGTTTCTTCATTAATGGTTGTCTTATTTCTTGGACCAGCAAGAAACAACGTTGTGTTGCAGTTTCTACAACCGAATCTGAATATGTTGCGGCATCACTTGCAGCTCGTGAACTCATTTGGCTTCAACAAGTGTTGACAGATATTGGCCATTCTCCTCTTTCGAGTACACCCTTGCGGTGTGATAATCAGAGTGCTATTAGTCTTGCAAAAGACTATGTCCAACATAACAAGTCAAAACATATTGCTGTGCATTACCATTATGTTCGATACGAAGTACGCAAAGGCACTATCATGATTGAACATTGTCCAAGTGACCAGATGATTGCAGATATTCTTACCAAAGGTCTCAATGAGTCACGCTTCATTCTCTTGCGCTCAGAGCTTGGAGTTGCCTCGGGCTCACTCTTTCTAGATTAGGCTCTTTACTCTTATGGTAGCTTTGTACATATATCGTTGTAATCTTCTAGACACCATGCACTTTGCACATTTCACAATTGCACACTATGACCTCTTGGTCCTTTTGTATATTTGTACATAGATGCACAATGCACTTTCACATCATTACTTCTGGTTCATATTTTCACATTTGTATAGGGGCTTGGGTTTTTCCCTTGTACTCCCCAAGGGTTTTTTCATCCATAGCTAGAGACCCTTGTTTGAGTGGGGGTGTTGGAGCTCTATATATAGCTCACTCTACCTAACTTGGTCTCACCTATATATATGTATCTTGTCCTCAATATGAATCAGTCTTTGGGAGCGTACATGA
Source organism: Cibotium barometz (assembly GCF_041138505.1). Lineage (NCBI taxonomy): Eukaryota > Viridiplantae > Streptophyta > Polypodiopsida > Cyatheales > Cibotiaceae > Cibotium > Cibotium barometz. The sequence continues at coordinate 32,293,362 of NC_141053.1, read as the reverse complement.
TGTGTCTCTTGTCTCGTCTCTTTCTCTCTACATTTCAACACCTTGCCCTCTTGTACTATGGTGGCGATTACAAGGATGTAACAATGGTTTCAGAGCTGTAACAATGGTATCAGAGCTGCGTTTCGATTCATCGAGCGGCCTCTCTCCCGATTCTCTGCGTGTGATCTGGCTCTGGAAAGAGATAAGCCTGACAATTTTTTTTTTGTTTATTCAATACAAGTAAGCAAGAGCTTCATTAGTGTGTGTTGACAGACGACGAGTAGGGCAAACCGGTAAGATGGAAATTAACTTAAACCTTGGTAAGACAGTGGTGTCGGGCCATTGATGAGGTCCATGCTAAGGGCTCCCCACATCAAAAGCTTTTCCTGTTCTTATCGTGCTTTTGAACTGGCACCTACAACCATAAGTCATGAAGGCCCTGCATTGTTCCTTCAACAACAAGGCTTTCTATTACACAGAGTGCTCCGAGTCTTGGGCAAGTGCTGCAGCAGAAGAGCAAGGCACGAAAGAGAGAAGAGGAGGATCACGTCCAGCGAGAGGAAGAAAAGAAGAGCAACTGTAGTAGAGAGCGGGCAGCATCGTGTGTCTGTCTTGCAGACACACACACGAGTGCTATGAGGAGGCTTCGGAGATGGAGAACGCCCTGAAAAAGGAGATAGAGGATCTCAACGCTCGCATTTCCTTCCTTCAGACCTGGGCTCCCGAAGCCATGTCCGAGCACTTCTCCGACCTCGTGTTGGAGAGCTCCGACGGCTCCAAAATCAGGGACCATCTAGATCCCAAGAGGAGAGCATTGAAGGGTGGTATGCGACCGCAAGGTAAGCGAGGTGATAGGAGGGAGCGCTGCTGGCGTTCGTTGCAGAGCAGAGGCGGCCACCAACAGCAACGAATGCCACACGATAAAGATAAGGCTTTGGAGCCTGAATATTTTTTTTAGTTTTTTTTTTAATTGGGGGCGCACATACTTTAAATGTGTGTGGGGGGGGGGTGTAAGTGAGACACACACGATGACATAGTCGTAGCACATTTAGCCACTTCTAGACAGTTTTGGGAGTCGGTTCCCACGCGTTGAGTGCATAGCTACACACTGTGAACTTCAATGGTAGTTAGCATGATCGTAGGCATTATGGGGGTCATCAATTTGTAATCGTATGCGCTCATATTTGTGACCATTTTCTCATGTGTGCGTAGTAACACACAAGAGGTACATTGACACAATTTGAAATTTAAAAAAAAACAACTATGCCGTTGTAGTAACGCATGGCTAGTTAATTATGTGCGTAGTCACATAGTGGTAGCCAGCATCAAAGAAAGGGTTAAACAAAAGTCAAGGCATTGGTGTGCATAGTTTACACATGTATCATTAGCTTGGTGTCTATTGGCAATGAGTGCATATGATGTGCATACTTTTTTGAAATTCTAAACGGAGCTCGAGATATACCCAGCATGGTTGTGGATATGTATGGGTACATGCATACAACTCTCTTGTGAAACGAATATGCAGGATGTGATGTAGTTTGCAATTTCCAAGTATATATAGGTGCACATGCTTACAAATACATGTTTGCACATCACTTTGTGGGTAGTCGTAGTGCTACTCAAAACATGTGCAGATGCCTCGGATTACATTTATGGTTATAGCTACCATAAAATTGGTACCCATAGTGGTCTTGTGTATTGTTATATATCTTATAACTAGACCTCAAATAAGTATCTTGAGAGTATGATAACTACACGGTTTGTTGCTACACAATTGAAGTGTATTATTCTTGGTCTGTAGATTTGCAAGCACTTGTGCATGGTCCTAGAGATCAATTATTCTAAGATTTGTAGTAATCTTAGAGTAAGGTTTGTAATTATTTTTCAATTCGGAGTTTACTGAAACCTGGATGTTCATGATGTTAATGATCTAATTGTTCAACGCATCTTGTAATAGAGTAAGGAGCTACTCTACCCACCTTTAGAGTATGTCATTGCTCCTTTCATTTGATAGGATGGGAGTGTCCCTGAGAAGTCTTGCTCTAAAAGCTACCTTGTGGCTAGTCTTTAGACCTTCGCTTGCTACTTCGTATACTAGCTTGATTAGTAGTTTATGTAGTGGGCCATTGGGATGTTGTCGGATTGTTCTCATAAATACTCTAGATTGAGTATCTAAGGCTATGGAGCTTGATATAGTTCTTAAAATTATAGCCATGTTGAATGTAACATACCTCTGAGATTAACCAAGTTATGATTAAAGATAATCCTAAGTTTTGGATGCTACAGATTTCAGTAATGAATTCTAGCAGGTTTTCAATGGTTTTTAAGCAATAAAGATTCTAAGTGTTAAAATTAAGTGAAAATTCAAGATTGAGTTTTCAATTAGTTAGTATACTCACAGGAAGCCCTTAAGTGTGTACATGGACATGCAAATCGAAATTTGATTAAAAAATAAAACGTGACCTATTTTTGGAGTCGACTTTCACATACAACTGATTTTCGGGATTCTGCCTACGTTGGGTTGTAGACCACATACATTCTAGTAATGTTAAGTACCCACACAACTAGTATCTAATAACTATACGTGAAGTTATACCTGTTACAGATTGCAGCCTTGACAGCAGATCTATGAGGCTTGCCAAATCTACAAGCAGCTCTTCCACAACTTCTGGAGAGTAGACATGGATTCTCAATCAATCAAGACATCAGCAAATATATTGGGGAAGTACATAAACACTCTTTCTATTATTTTTCTTTGAATTCTTTTGATATGAAATAAATAAATCGATAAGTGTATACGAGAGAATCTGAGTTGATATAGGGCGTACTTAACGATGAGTAATTCTTAACTTTATTAATTATACATGGTCATCCTGGTCTATGAGACTCCTAGCATAAACACTTTTGGTGGGGTAAAGAATTAGAAGATAGAATATTTGACTAGTTTATGACTAGATTCTAGGAATAACCTTCATTAGGGGCTATTTTGCAAAGAGTCTATCTATCCGTGTGTTTAGAATCAGATTTTGAGATAAACACGAAAGTTTTAGAGGATAAGAAACTCTACAAGAGTGTAAGAGACTATAGAAAGCCAAATTCCTTTCGTTTTTGAGTTATTCGAGTGTAAAGTGGGGCACTTGGCTGTTTTTGATAGTTTCATGCTGAAAACACAACTTTGGTTGTTTTTGAATGCTCTCAAACAGACCTTAGAACACATTTTTAGAGAACCATCACTGAGACATGCTTTTTAGAGAATTAGAAGTCCTAAAACTTTATAGTTTTGGCTTTTCTCTAATTCTACATATATTGAAAGATATTACTCTCCCAAAGAGACCAGTTATTAGGCTTTGCCTTATCAAGATTGACTACTTTGTCTATATAGACCGAATGGACTAATGCATAAGCATAGTTAAGACTTAGTTATACTGACTAGAGATGACCTCGCTCGTTATAGAACATGATAATTGATTATGTTAAAAACAAGGACTGTTTAAATTAAAAGCTTGTTTTATACTTGAAATTAATTGTGATTGATTTGAATATGCATGCCTTGAAAGATTATGGATTAGAGATGATTATGAGATGATATGTATGAGTTATGATTGCTTTGTTTTGAGATGAATGATTGATATGCACGCGTATGATTGATTGATATGCATGTGTATGATGAGAGTGAGATTGGGGCCGGTTGTCCTTAGACAGGGAACGCCAAACAGAGAATGTGATTTATTCCCTCTAGGAGCCATTTGGTAGAACCTAGAGTGGATGAGATTTACCAAAGGCATACCCGAGATAGCCGCGATGTCCAGTGTGGAGGTTGGGTGGAGGGGCATCGGAGTAAGCCCTAGATTGGTTGGATTTTGGTCATTATGTCTAACCATGCTGTTGAGCATGGTGATGATAATAGAAACTTGAGATAGACACATACATTGTGATTGATTGAGATGCTATGCTATAATTGATAGAGATTTATATCATGTGAATATTTGTTTGAGATTACATAATTCTTTGCTTATGTGATAAGAACCAAGGACTTGTACTTTATGGTTCTAATCTCCCTAATATTCAAGTGCATTTCTAGAAATATGAAGCCCTTAGATATTTCATAACTCATCTCACTGTATCATTGTAGCTAATCTCCGTAATCTTATGTATATTTCCAAAAATATAAAGCCCTTGGATATTTCATAACTTGTCACTAGATCATTGTAGCTAGGTATGTTCATAGCAATAGGAGGACCCAATAGTAAAATCTTGAACATTTATGTTGCCCTCTTGTATATAAATAAAACATAATTTAGAAATAAATTTTGCATTTGTCTCTCTTGTTATATAAGTTTTCTTGAGAAAATTTAATGGTTAACTATTGTAAATGGTGGGATAATGTGAGAAAGTTAAGTTGGTTGCATGCCCAATTTAAATGGCATAGAACCAAGCCCTGTCAATGTGCCCAAGAGGCGATATGGCTTTCACACAATCGTTTATCCAAGATAAGATCTATCGAAGATATGAATGAAAGAGAGCACAATACTAAGAGAAAAGATTGTTATAGTATTGAGAGTCTAATAGATGCAATGAATACCGAGTATATTGACTTTATCCAAGAGATAGCTAAGAAATGAAAAATCAAGTTAAGAGCTTATTATATCAAGTTAAGATCTTAGACAAGAAAGTTGTCAAGTCATTCTTTCTAAGGCTACTTTGAAGAAATCTCAAGATGAAGACATATGGATATTTATAGTTTTCTTGAAAGTCAAAAGCATACGACTTATCAAGTACTATATCATATATCATAGTTGAATAAGAAAAGCTATTTCTCAAGGTCTAATGATTGAGGATAAGATATTTTTATCGTCGAGGACAACGATTTCTTAACGGGGAGAGAATGTAACATACCTTCGAGATTAACCAAGTTATGATAAAAGATAATCCTAAGTTTTGGATGCTACAGATTTCAGTAATGAATTCCAGCAGGTTTTTAGTGGTTTTTCTCAGTTGTAAAGATTCTAAGTATTAAAATTAAGTGAAAATTTAAGATTGTGTTTTCAATTAGTTAGTATACTCAAAGGAAGCCCTTAAGTGTGTATGTGGACATGCAAATCGAAATTTGATAAAAAAAAGTAAAACGTGTTCTATTTTTGGAGTTGACTTTCACATACAGCCGATTTTGGCGATTCCGCCCATGCTGCGTTGTAGACCACATACATTCTGGAAATTTTAAGTACCCATACAATTAGTATCTGATAACTATAGCAAATCTATGAGGCTTGCCAAATCTACAAGCAGCTCTTCCACAACTTTTGGAGAGTAGACATGGATTCTCAATCAATCAAGACATCAGCAAATATATCGGGGAAGTACACAAACACTCTTTTTATTATTTTTATTTAAATTCTTTTGATATGAAATGAATAAATCGATAAGTGTATACGAGAGAATCCGAGTTGATATAGGGTGTACTTAACAATGAGTAATTCTTAACCTTATTTAGTATACATGGTCATCTTGGTCTATGAGACTCCTAGCATGAACACTTTTGGTGGGGTAAAGAATTAGAAGATAGAATATTTGACTAGTTTATGACTAGATTCTAGGAATAACCTTCATTAGGGGCTATTTTGCAAAGAGTCTATCTGTCTGTGTGTTTAGAATCAGATTTTGAGATAAACACGAAAGTTTTAGAGAACAAGAAACTCTACAAGAGTGTAAGAGACTATAGAAAGCCAAATTCCTTCCATTTTTGAGTTATTCGAGTGCAAAGTGGGGCACTTGGCTGCTTTTGATGGTTTCATGCTGAAAACACAACTTTGGCTGTTTTGAATGCTCTCAAAAGACCTTAGAACTCATTTTTAGAGAACAATCACTCAGACATGCTTTATAGAGCATTGGAAGTCCCAAAACTTTATAGTTTTGGCCTTTCTCTAATTCTACATAGATTGAAAGATATTACTCTCCTAAAGAGACCAGTTATTAGGCTTTGCCTTAGAAATTGCTATCAAGATTGACTACCTTGTCTATATAGACCGGATGGGGACTAATGCATAAGCATAGTTAAGACTTAGTTATATTGACTAGAGATGACCTCGCTCGTTAGAACATGATAATTGATTATGTTAAAAACAAGGACTCCCATATGACTTAAAAGATAAAGAGAAGTTAAAGACTGTTTGAATTAAAAGCTTGTTTTATACTTGAAATTGATTGTGATTGACTTGAATATGCATGCCTTGAAAGATTATGGACTAGAGATGATTGTGATTGACTTGAATATGCATGCCTTGAAAGATTATGGACTAGAGATGATTGTGTTTTGATATGTATGAGTTATGATTGCTTTGTTTTGAGATGAATGATTGATATGCACGCGTATGACTGATTGATATGCATGTGTATATGATGAGACTCGACATGAGATTTTGAGATTCAGTCTCGGCCGTCCTTAGACAGGGAACGCTGGACATAGGATGTGATTTATGCCCTCTGGGAGCCATTTGGTAGAACCCAGAGTGGACGAGATTTACTAGAGGCATACCCAAGATCGCCGCGATGTCCAATGTGGAGGTTGGGTGGACGGGCATTGAAGAAAGCCCTAGATTGGTTGGATTTTGGTCATTATGACTAACTGTGCTATCGAGCATGGTGATGATGATAGAATCTTGAGATAGACACATACATTGTGATTGATTGAGATACTATGCTGTAATTGATAGAGTAGAGATTTATATCATGTGAATGTTTGTTTGAGATTACATAATTCTTTTCTTATATGTGATAAGAACCTTGGATATGGCATTCATGCTTGTTTGCTATTTGAGAAGGTTGATTTGATTGTATTGCTATGTAGAAATATCAGGATTAAGTGAGTTTAATGTTTGCTTAGATTAAGTTGTACGATTAAGATATCGTTAGATTCAAGACCGTCACATTGAACTTTGAAAAAGACTCTGCATGGTTCATCTAGTGCAAACACTCATGGGTGCATAGTCATCCATATGCTTGAGATTTTTATTTCTCAAAGAGTGGAAAAGAGACCACTTATATGTCACAATGAGCTTCATGCTCACTTGATGGTATGGAACATGAAGTGGTCATAAATGTCATTGTGGTCTTGGTGGTATGGGACACCTAGGCTCGTACATAGAGGTTGACCCTTTGATTGGTTGTTTATACGCTTGTTCCATAGTGATCAAGTGTTAGTATACTTGTTCCATAGTGATCAAGTGTTAGTATACTTGTTCTGTAGTGTGAACAAGTATTTGGACAAGATTGAGCTTTGAAACTCACTCGATAGCCTTTGTTGGGAAGAAATCCAATGATAGAGTTTGGAGAAGCTCTGGGTATAGCACAACCATGAGTAAATACTAGTGCTAAAAGAGTGGTTTCTAGTTTGAGAATGCTATAAAACCATTAGTGAGCAAGGATACTAGTACTGTTGGGATGATTGTGTGGGCGATGCCCTACAATATTCAAGGAGCCTAGACTCGCCTATATCCAACACTCATGTTCATTTTTTGAATGCATGTTTGGTTGCTATAGTATAAATCATGGAAGTATGGAATGACTTTCATGAAAAGGAAAGTAAATTCTTATTTTACTCGAGCTATTTAGTGTTGCAAACTTCATGTCCTTGTAGAACCTACTGTTGGAGCTATATATATCATATCCTAACTTGACCTAGATCTCACCTATATATATAAACTCATAATCAATATGAACTAGACTTTTGGGAGCATATATGGTGTAACTCTCTTCCTTTTTAAAACCCTAAGATCTCTCTAGATATTGATGTCCCATATCATCAAGAGTGGTATAACTCCAATCCAATAGCATGTAGCTATAGTGAAATGGTAGGTGAGTAGTTATGATCCTCTACACAAGAGAGCATAACATAACCTAGCCTCAAGATAACATCAAGAGACCATATCCTCAGCCTCCCTTGAGTGTGCCCCATGCCCCTATTATATAAGAGGGCCCTCAAGTGACTCTTGACTCTCCATTTCCCATGTGTGACCCTTGGATGCCTCACCCTAACCTTAACCCTTAAGGTTAGTCCTAACCCATGCTCCACTACTAGAGCTTGTTCCCATGCTCCCATGCTTGCAAGCCTAATATGGGTTAGCCTCCTAGTATATGCACACATAATGTGCATATAACATATATCCCCTCTCTCAAAACATTACACTCTTGCAATGAAAAGAAGGAGCACTACGCTGAAAAATCTCAACCGACTCCCAAGTTGAATCCTTTATTTTCCTATCTTTCCACCTAATTTTAACCTCGAGAATTAGTCAACTACAAAGTTTCCTTTCCCTGAATTCAAGTACCTTATCAGGTTCATGTGGAACATAGGATAATTCGTCGACTTCAATGAGTTCTTGAGGAGTAACTGTGTTATCCCCACCTCCCAGTTTCCCTTTCAATCTATTGATATAAAAGACTAGATGAACTCTAACATGTGGAGACAATTTAAATTCATACGCAACCATGCCAATCCGATGTATAAATTGAAATGGACCACAATATCTAGGAGAGAAATTCGAGCATTTTACTTTTGACAAAGTTTGAGAATATTTAGAAACTTTTAAATAAACCAACGCTCCTGGTTCAAAAGACCAAGTTGAGCATCCTCTATCAACATAGAATCGTGCCCTATCTTGAGCACTCCAGATAGAATCCCGAGCTTCGGTCAGCATTTCTTGCATATCACATAAGAAATTCCTTGATGCATCAAGCTTGATGTCCTTAAGATCGACATCAATAGGTACCCTGGGTTGATATCCATACATAAGCATGAACGGACTAAAACCAATAGCCGTATGTTTAAAACTGTTATAGGCAAATTCCATCATTGGAAGATATTTTTTTCAATTTGATGCTTTTTCATAGACATATGCATGAAGCATATCCTCTACAATCTGATTCATACGCTCTGTTTGCCCATCAGACTGTGGATGAACAGAGGAATTCATACTCAAAGTAGTTTCCTTGTTGTAAACCATTCGGAATAAAGTAGGAAAACATGGCATTATAACAGCAGGAACCAGGTATCCATCGGCAGCCCGGTGTACCCACATCTACTCATGGAATTATCAGCATCCCGAGTTACCCATATCAACATAGAGAGTCATCGTCTCGATGAGTTACATATGTCCATCCATAAACCATCATGTTGACTGTATAAATTACCTAAAGTACGGAACTAGAGAAAGAAATGCCAACAAAGGAAAAATCCAAATTTCCTTAATCCGAACACAATAAGATAAACTCGTTGAACTTTAAAGAAAGAGATTTCAACAAGTGAAAATGCCGACGAGATTACACTCATCAATACATGCAGGCTATAGATAAAAGAAGTTTATCTAGAGAATGCCTACATAATAACTTTAAATGAATTTAGAAAATGAGATTGTCTTTAAATGTTGAGGTCAACATGCTAAGTGATGTAAGCAAAGCAACAATCTTGAGCCCCAATTATCTCATAAGATAATATATGTGAGGGATCGCTAGCATCCCATACCACCATGATACCACCCATACATACCTTACCAATTTGAAACTCCCTAGTATGCCGTCTAGGAAATATAAATAAAATCCTATATAAAAGGAATAAGATGGCCTTATCCTAGACTTTCACATACTAAAACCTGTCTCTATATTCCTGAGAGCACATCAAGGAATAACTCTTTCCAAGTACATCATTAGAAAAGAATTTTGAATTATTGGTGCCTTTCTAATGATAACTACCCAATAAATAATAAAGTTAGGGTAGAAAAATAAAATTTCACCTAGATACATAAATAACTAGGTATCCAAGCTGGAATATGTACAAGAGTATAAGGAATATACTCCAAAATTACGTGCAAAAAATGAAGGCAAATGCTACCTTCAAAGCACATGATATTATCCAAAAGATCAAAAGATCCTTATAAAACCACAGATAAAAGCATAGAAGCTTCTTGAATCCATGAAAACCATAGTTGATCATAAAAATCAATGGATGCCATCTAATGGACATTAATCATGCCAAAAGAAGCATTAGAATTGGTGGCCAACTCATCAATCTCTGGAGTATATAAACGTGGTGTCATTCAAGCAAAACTCCAAAGTAAGCAAGTGATCTAGGGGCAGAACCTGATGAGTCAAAATAAAACTTGGAAAACATCCAATCAAATCCACCAAAATAAACAGATCAATAACCCATGATAGAGTTTGTCTTTAGCTTAAGAAATTAAGCACAAACCACACTTAAACAAGTGCAAAATAAATTATCATGGAAAAGTGTCAAAGGTGAAATACACTTTGAACGCAGATTATAGCCATCAAAAGAATTTAAGGAACATGTACAAAAAGAATGGCTAAACAATGATAAAAAATCATGAAAACATCGTTTTAGAATTAATCCAAATCGAAATAACTACTAATACGAGGTACAATCGTATTAATTATATGTGAATAACCCGCATCTATCTAATGTCAGCATGTGAACACATACTTCAACACTAAATAACCCTCGAAAATATTAAATTCTCGAGAAAAAGAATTATCATGATTTTTTCTAATTTTTTCTAATTTTATAAGGCCTTAAAATACGATAATTTTGAATTCCACCAAACCTATCTTATGGCATTCTAAACCTATATTTTTCCAAAAAAAATTTAGCAATTTAATTTACCAAAATACCATTGATATTTTATAAATACCAATTTCTAAGGGTTTCTAAAAATAATTTCTAGAAAATTCCTAATTTTTTCTAAGAATCCCATCGTTCACAAAATTTCTGATTTCGCCCGACAATTCTCAAATCTAATGAAAATTTATAATTTAAATGGATTTTTTAATTTTTTGGATCAAAACATATATTTTAAAGGAATTTGAATGGTAACGGGTACCCGAATGGACACACCACATGCCAATCACCAACTCCACATTTTCCAGAAATTTAAAATAACCTTTGTCTAATTTTCCACTAATTTTTAAGATTTTTTTAAATTTTTAATTAACCCCAAACGCATTTAGAATACGAACGGTCAAAAAATTTCCGAATCCTAATGGTCTTCCTGCAATATGGAAAGCCAACAGTTTCGGGAAAATGAAAAGACAAAAAAAATCGGAATGTGAAAGGTCAAAAGTTTTCGGAATCCGAAAGGTCAAAAGATTTTTTTGGAATTCAGAAAGCCAAAAGGTTTCGGGAAAGCGGAAAGCCAAGAGGTTTCAAGAAGATAATTTCGGAAATTTTCAGAGAATTTTTTTTCTCCAAAATTCATATTTTCCTCTCTTTTTCAGCTTTTTTTCAAGCTTTGAAAAGCTTTATTTTTTAAATATATTAAAAAAATTTAATAAAATCTTTTTTTAAAGCTTTGAAAATTTTTAAATGTGGGGGGGTGGCGATTTTCACCGGCCTGCAGCAGTCCCCCCCCCCCCCCCCCCCCCCCCCCCCCCCCGAGCGCTGCGCATTAAGAGTTGAAGAGGGAGGAGCTCGCTCCCCTCTCCTCTCCCCTTCTTCTCCAACTAAAAAGCTTTCTCTCTCCACCCCTTCCTTCTCTGTAATCAAAGAGAAGGATTAACAATTTGATTAATCATAATTAAAAGTTAATTATGATTAAAAATTAATCATAATTATGCCAACTAAGAGGTGTTCAAATTATGCCAACTAAGAGGCATTCACACACGGGAGAGAAAAAAGATGAAAAATTCAAAATTGAGAGGCGAAGAGGGTCCCACACACACAAGAGAGCATTCCATGCATGAACATGCTGCCCCCTACTGCATTTCAATAAAAAATCGGTAGAATTTTGATAGCTTACCCGTAGAAAAACCCGTAAAAATGTATTAAAAATATATATATTTTTAACCATCTAATTTTTTAAAAAAAAATAGAAAAAATTTCTAAAATTTATAAAAATTAAGGGAATCCATTCTACCAAAAATATCCACAATAAAATATGTGGTATTTTGGTAAAACTTTCCATTAATGCTTATTTTAAACCACAAAAAATAGGAAAAAATAGCATTAAACTCACGGAATTCCCCCGCAATGTCGAGTCATCCATTGAATAGTAGTAACACACATTCCAACCACCATATTAACTATCCACATGCAAATCATCAACACAAATAAATAAAATAATATTTTTATTTAGTAAATATAAAATTTTACTTCAAAAAATGCCAAAAAATTTACAATAAGAAAGAAAAAATAACAACAATTAACTAGAGATTGCTCTGATACCACTGTTAAAGCCCTAAGATCTCTCTAGATAATTGTTATGCATAAACATGCATAAATCAGGCATCAACTCATCCACCCGACCACCCCAGAGCCGAAGGGATGCACACATGAATTATAATGAAGTACATCATACCTTTACCTTGATGTCCCATATCATCAAGAGGTATAACTCCAATCCAATAGCATGTAGCTATAGTGTGAAATGGTAGGTGAGTAGTTATGATTCTCTACACAAGAGAGAATAACATAACCTAGCCTCAAGATAACATCAAGCGACCATAGCCTCAGCCTCCTTTGAGTGTGCCCCATGCCCCTATTATATAGCAGGGCCCTCAAGTGACTCTTGACTCTCCATTTCCCATGTGTGACCCTTGGATGATTGACCCTAACCTTAACCCTTAAGGTTAGTCCTAACCCATGCTCCACTAGAGCTTGTTCCCATGCTCCCATGCTCACAAGCCTAATGTGGGTTAGCCTCCTAGTATATGCACACATAATGTGCATATAACACTTCCTCCTTCTCTCGTTCGTGTATTTCCAACATAGTATCAAAGCATCATCGATCTTGCTATTGTGAAGAGAAGAGAAAGGAAGTATCAATTGTATTAATTCCATTCATGTGCATGTTCTATGTTTCATTCAATCTCTTATTCATGTTTTATAGAATTCCAGTGATTAATCACTGGATGTTAACAAGTTTATGTAGGTCCTTGGATGGTCGATGTGACCACCCTATCTTATCCTAATCAAAATTGTATTATAGAAACACAATTGTTTTTATTGTGTGCATGATGTTGCAAGCTTTCTATACAGTCAATTGGTGTGTCAATCTGATATTCCTATCAAAAGTTATGTCATTTTAGGTAAACAACACTTAAAATAGGAAAATAGGCAACGTGCAGCTCATGTAGTAAATTTTGAGTATTTTCTCAGCTTCATTGGAGTTTGAAGTTTTTCTTGCAAACAACAAACTTTTTCTCATCTTCCATGTGCTACACACTTTTCATGTTTTAATCCAAAAATAGCCAATTTTTGGGCTCATCCACGTCTCAAAATAACAGTACTCCAACTATTTTTGGAGTTACTCTCTTATTGTATCACATTTCGTCTATTTTTGGGTACTCCTTTTCATCACCACTTGCTTTTTCATAACTTGTAAATCATGTTCTATATTTGACGAGTTCATTGCCACTTGCTTTTCGTGCACGTATTTTCAAGTCCTCCTTGTTTATGTTCTCGTTTCATGGTCTACAAATTTTGTGATCTGGTCCTTTACATATTCTCGCAATCCGAGATGGCATCTTCTATTCTCGTCAATGGTTTTCCATCTGGTCAACGATTTGTTCCCCTATTTCAAGGCCAAGGATTTCCCGAATGGAAGGCCAAGACGATGTTGATACTTGAAGAAGGTGACGATCTTTCTGATATTGTTTTGGGCAATCTTGGTTGTCCGTCTCAACTTGTAGATGCCAAATAGGATAACGCTCTTAGTATTAGTGGTCCTATTTTTGAGCAAGGTAAATTGATTACTCGAATTGTATCTGTCGTGATAAAGCTGCTCGTCGGTATATCTTATATTCTCTTATGCTGGATGTATTCAATCTTCCTACTTCTCATGATATATGGCACTATCTTCTTACTACTTTTGAGAAGAAATATGTTATAGAAATTATTTATCTTCGTAATCTCTTGACAATTTAAAATACAATTAAATCGGTATTCCTATGACTTCACATATTGAATCCTTTAAAGACATCATCAATCAACTTGCTGTTGTTGGTGCTCCTATTGCACGAAACCAGTTGGTTACACATCTTCTTCATACGGTCAAGGATCCTTCATATGATAATATTGTCACTATTCTATCGAACAAGGATGGCATTGATTTTGACACTGCTTGTATTTCTCTCATTAAATATTCTCAATGACATGAATGTCGTACATATAGAGAATTTTGACACTGTTTTGAATACACAAGAAGCTGCAAATTATGAAACGGCTTGTATTTCTTATAAGCGTTTCTTTTCGCGTTTTACTCACGGTGGTCGCTCTTATCAAGGTGGAAATTCTTCTCAACTTTCCTATCCTAATAAACATTGTTCCTATTTGTGATAAGAACGGTCATATTGTCTCTGATTGTTGGGCACGTCAATATGATGAGGAACATGGCATTACCACCAAGAAACCTCTTTCGAATTTCTCAAAAAATCATACTCCTTGTGACTATTGTGGTCGTGCAGATCATCCATCTCATCATTGTTTCAAAAGGCCATATGATGAAGATCGCAATTGCGTGAATATGTTGTTCAACATACAAGTAGTGATGAACATAATCATCAAGAGGTAAACTGTGTTCATCATGATATTTCTCCTGGAAGAGTACTTCTTGTTCAAGATGGTTCTGTTTTTATTGTTGATTTTGGTGCTACTGGTAATATGACTTACCCATCTCAATGGCTTCATAATTATCATGCTCTTCCAATTAAGAAATTGGTGTATCTTGCTGATGACACTACTTGTCAAGTCATGGGTGTTGGTGATGACACTACTTGTCAAGTCATGGGTTTTGGTGATCTATATCTTGTCACCCTTTCCTCTACCAGAATATTGTGAGGAGTTTTGCATGTTCTAGATCTTCAACGAAATCTTCTTTCTGTTGTGCCCGGCTTATTGATCTTGGTCTTTTTGTTTGTTTTGATCATACAAAATGTCGAATTGAGAAGGATGGGCATACTATCATAGTAACGTGGTAATTTGTTTGAGCTCTCTTTGAATGATGATGTTGCAAATGTTGTTACTACTCCAGAAGATCTTGATCGCAAGTTATGGCATCATCGGTTTGTCCATTCGGATTTTGCAAAGCTTCTTGATATTCATCTCATGGTGATCTCGTCAGAGATATGGATCTTAAAGCTCGTCCTCATATGGGAATTTGTGAGTATTGTGCTCTTGGCAAAAGCATCATCGACAACCTTTTCATATCTCTACCTCTAGACATTCACATGCCCTTTTAGATCTCATTCATACGGATATTTGTGGACCTTTTCCTCCCTCCAAATCTCACTATCGTTATTTTGTTACCTTCATTGATGATTTTTCTTGTTTCACATATTGTTTTCTCTTGAAGCATAAGTCTGAAGCCTTATCCATATTCAAGTAATATCAGAAAGCAGTTGAACTTCATACTGGTTGCTCTATCAAGACTCTCCATAGTGACAATGGTGGAGAATATATTTCAAATCTCTTCAATGACTACTGTATTGAACAAGGAATTCATCATGAGTTCACTATTCCATATTCTCCTCAACAAAATGGCATTGCAGAGTGTAAGAATCGAACCATTCTTAATGCTATAAGATGTATACTTATTCATTCTAGATTATCCAAGAGCTTTTGGGCTGAAGCAGTGCGTACGGTAGTGTTTGTTCAAAATCATCTTCTTACAACTACACCTCTACTGGTAATATTTCCATTATAATTTGGATAGGGAAAACTCCTTCATATCACATTTTTGCACCTTTGAATGCATTGCTTATATTCACGTGCTAAAAGAAATAGGACAAAAGTTGGATCCTCCTGGTTTGAAAGTTATATTTATTAGATATTCTAATAATTCTAAAGGATATAAATTTTATGATCCTACTTCTCAAAAAGTCATCATCATCAGTTGTGATGCTCTATTTGATGAATGTTCGATGGGAGGTACATTGGTCTAGTAAGGATTCTGATGATACACAATCTTTCACTGCTTTTCCTTTTTTGTTTGATAATCATTGTATCTCTCAAGATGTTGTGCATCCTTCTTCTCATATGAAGGATTCTGAAGACCCTATGAAGGATTCTAGTGATAATCTTGATATATACATGGATCTTCCCATTGATATTAAACATGGTTCAAATCATGTCTGTGATGACAGTTTTGATCATGCTATGAATGTTCATGAAGATCCCACAACTCTTCATGAAGATCATGTCTATGATGGTAGGAGGCTATGCAAGCCGATTGTGATTCTTTGATTTCCAAAGGTACATGGGTTCTTACTAATTTGCCTCCTAATCATGTTCCTGTCAAGTGCAAATGGGTATATAAAACAAAGACAAAAGGTGATGGATCTTTTGATAAGTTCAAAGCTCATTTGGTAAAGGATATTTTTTCATGATACATTTTTCCCAATTGTTCGCATGACTAGCATACATGTCCTTTTGGCATTTGCTACTCATTTTGATTTGGAGATTCATCAAATGGATCTAAAAATTGTGTTTCCTAATGGTGATCTCAAAGAAGAGATTTATATGGAACAACCAGAATGATTTTCAATTCTTGGCAAGGAACATCTTGTGTGTTGTCTTCATCACGCTCTTTATGGTTAAAGCAAGCGTCACATTCTTGGTATATCCAAATTGATCTCTTCCTCACATTGAAAGGGTTTGTCTCTTGTTTCTCTGATCCTAATATATATGTCAAGCATGAAGGTATTATATTTGTTATTCTTGATCTATGCGTCAATGATACCATACTTGTTTCCAATAATCTTGAGTTTATGCAACTCATAAAGAAGATTTTGTCATCGGCTTTTGAGATGGTGGATCTTGGTGAGATTCACTTTTGTGGGGCATCTCGGGCGAGATCTACAGCAATAGCAGGCTGATCAAGCTCCAACGACGATGACAGATGCTGATAAGTGCTCGTGAATAGCTCCAAAAAAGCTGAGAAAAGGACAACAGATAATGAAAGGCGGGAAAAGTTTGGGAATTTCAGGGTGCACATATCTCGGGCGAGATACATGGCACCGACATTTATTTTCACTGTGGGCTTCCTCCCCGTAACTCGTCGCTGTATCATAATCAACACAATTTGTAAGATTAAAACAATCATAGAATCAATGAATGAAGTAAACAATCAAATAAAGTGGCAAGATACTTACGAACTCTGCCTCCCATGACTCGACACCGCCAAATCCGAAATGCGAAGATCCAATGGTCTCCATCTAGATCCGTCGTGCCTCCACATGCTGCCTGCTCTTCACGCCACCCTCTACTCGTTTCTTTGCCTCCTTCCACTCGCGTTTGTGCAGCTACATTTAGCCCATCATCGTACGCGAGTTTTTTAAGGTGAGATCTTTTATTACTTAAGATCTCCCTTATTCTCGTCCTTCCCCATACATCCGAGAATGTAGCATGTGGGAGATTGGGGTACCGACTATGTACAGCCTCTATCACCTCCCCAACTAATCGGATATTTTGATCTTTAAATCTAATAAAACAATTTCTATACAAGTTTGATACTACCCCAAGCATGTACTCCATTACCTCTTTCCCCCTCGCATCCATCACTATCCCGCCCCTATCCGTCACATCATAGCAGATCACTCCCTCCACCTCTCTCATCTCCTCCTCATCCTCACTGTCTCCTCTAACTCTTCTCCCTCTATCTCCTCTCTCATCGCGTGACCTACTACCTCCCCCACCAAAGCACCTGCCGCATCCTCCACTCCCACTCTTCCTACTGCCTGCTGCTGCGGGTGGACTCACGACTGGGGGATTGTCTACGTGACGGTGGCTGTGATCCCTGACGTGACGGTGGCTCTGAGGGAGTACGTGATGGTGGCTATGAGCCCTGACGTGACGGTGCTTGGGAGGGTGTGCGTGAGTGTGTCTGGGACGAGGTATGTCTCCTCGGTGGGCGTGGAAGAGGAGAAGCTGCATGCCGTCTCGTCGGACTCGCAGGCATAGACGACAATGGAGTGCCTTGGATACTCGCAGTAGGGGTATAGACACCAGGCATGGAAGGAGGGGGATGGGCATACATGTACTCTGTAAGCTCAACTGGACCAGGATGGTGCCCAAAATGATTTAGCGTCTCCATCAGCCAATTGCTGTACACAAATGGATCGGATGAAGAACGTGGATCCATAAAGAATCTGCAAAAATAAAAGTATATACATGATTGCATCAAAGCACAAATGCAAGCTAGCACATATGATTTTCCACCATTCAACTACATCACTATCACCACAACATCTATCTTGTGTGGTTATCTTCAAAGGTTGCACACATATTATTGCATGCATGACTATCACCATCCTCATGTACATCATGGGCTATCTCTTGACTCACATTGAGAGATAAGTCATCATGATAACATACTTGTATTCATCACATAAGCCATAGTTCACCTCCACATTAGTACCAAGTGAATCAGCACAAACACAAATATCATCATCCAAGCCACCTATCAGCTCTAAGACCATAGTATGGGGTAAACACAGTCCCGTGTATACACCCGTCCAAAAACGCGTGTATATGCGTGTGAACCGTCTGTGCAGACAGGATACACGCAGACATACATGCGTTCCTACACGCAGCCTCCGAATTTTTTTTTTGAAAGCGACCGACCTCCGACAAATCGTCCTTATAAAAAGCCCACTGTCGCCCCCTGTCACAATCGTTCACCAGATGGCAACTAGAGAAGGAGAAGGACGGAGACAAACCCATAAAGGAAAGAGAATAGCATAAACAAATGGAAGGAAAGAGACAAGGTAAAGGACAAACTGACTCACCTCTAAAAAAGTGAGTCTTCTTTTTGGCTGGTTTCCTTCACCCGTGTGTGCTCCTTGTCTGCTCCTTGCACTTAGGTTTAGTGCTCTGTTGGAAGAGGCGACGACGAAGGAGAGCATATCTATATTTTGAAAATGTTTATTTGGGGAAGGTGGGTTATTTTTAGGTTGAACAGGTCGTCACGTGTATTTTCGCGTTTATAATAAATCAGTCGTGTTTATACATGCAATTTTTAGGATGTAGCCGTGTTCATACATGCAATTTTCAAGATGTAGCCGCGTTGATACACACGATTTTTAGGATGTAGCCGCGTTAATACACGATTTTTAGGATGTAGCCGCGTTAATACACGCGATTTTTATACTTTCATTAAAAACTAATTATGATTTTGTGTTTTCTGGTTTGTACATAGGATGTCATCAACCTCCTCAAGCAGTTCTGGTGAGGATGAGACAATTTATCATCGTAATCGCGATGTGTGGTTGGGACAAAGGATCAAGTGTATAAGTAATCGATGTCAAGGATGCATTGTACGAGCACGTCAAATTACCTTGAATCACATCTCCATGTATGGAGAATGGAATCAAACAGGTTTAGAGGTGAGTAGATGTAAATTGATAGTATTCAAATGACTCATGGTATCCAAATTAAATTAATAAAGTTGTAATATATATACTCTAATTGAAGCAGGATGTAGTACCACACCCTAACATGGTGCCCTACGTGCGGCGAGAGCACGCAAAGCGTCGACGAAATGATGCTGGAGCTTCGAGATCTATTGTCAGAGATGAGTGGGAAAGGGATGACAATAGCCCTGCACCCCACAAAGTTGTGGAAGAGGAAGTGTTTAATGATATGGTGCGGTATCTTTTTAAGGATGATCCCAAAGGTATGGACGACGATGATATGGAACAAGAGCATCTTTACAAGGCTTCATCGACACCGATTTTTGAAGGGTGCACATTCTCTATTTTACGTGCTTCACTTGAACTACTCAATATACAAACAGTTTATGGATGGAGCAATGCAAGTCTTGACACATTATTGAAGTAAGCATTCTAACTTGCAAATTTGAATTAGTGATTTAGGGTTTAGGGTTTAGGACTAATTGATGATATTGGATGCAGGCCATTATCATATATGCTTCCAAAGGGAAATAGACTACCCACCTCAAGAGACATAGTGAGGTGCTATGTGACATCTCTTGGACGATTGGATTATGATCGCATACATGCATGCGTCAATGATTGCATTCTCTTTCATGGGACGCATAAGGAGGCTCGACATTGTCCCACTTGTGGTGAAGCAAGGTATAGAATAGCTGTGAAGAGTTTTGATGTACCTCGTAAAGTCTCGTGACACTTTCCTATAATTCCTCGCATCAAAAACATGTTCAAGTGCAAATCCATAGCAGAGCTCATATCATGGAATTCCTCACATCGATCGGATGATGGCATGTGGAGAATACCCGCAGACACTCCTGCTTGGAAGCATATTGAAGATGAGTGGCCCAGCTGTAAAACAGAGCCCAGAAACTTGAGACTTGGCCTAGGTATGGATGGAGTGAATCCATTTGGTTTCAAAAGCACCGCATACAGCGCGTGGCTAGTTGTGTTGGTGAATTACAACCTTCCATCATCAATGGCGATCAAGAAGGGACATCTTATGTTATCCCTTCTAATTCCAGGGAAACATAAAGTCAAGCATATGGATGTTTATCTCGAACCCTTGATTGATGAGTTAGAGGAACTATGGAGAGGTGTTGCGGTGGTGGACATTAGTAGGCCTCCCTCCTCTCGACACTTCGACTTAAAAGCAGTGTTGATGTGGACAATGCATGACTTTCCAGGATATAGCGATTGTTCTGGTAAGAATTCTAATTACCTCCCTACTCTAATACTATTGGCTATATTAATTATAAATATTGACTTTATTATTCTAACTTTTATTTGTAATTTTAACAGGTTTGAAAACATCGAGTAAACATGCATGTCCTGTTTGTGGCCCTTCGTTAGTACATGAGTATGCTAACGGTTTGTGTAAGACCATATTCGATAATCATCATCGATTTCTCCCGTCAGATCATCCTAAATATGTTGCTAGTAAGAGTAACATTCCTCCACAAACACTTCGTGCAAAAGATTGGAAGCGTATTTGGGAGTCTACAAATATTCTTCCTCCAGATGGCATGAACAGGTATAGTAATGTTTTTCAATCTTGTTTTGTGTAGTCTCTAATTGGATTAAAGGTCACATAGAGCAATCCCTTGTGTAGGTACTCGATTTTTTTTCGGCTGCCATATTGGACCCATCTTAAGATCAGCCATCTTCTTGATCCCATGCATATCTTCAAGAATGTGGGATCTGGTATTTGGGAACATGTTATTGGTAAACGAGACAATGTTAGCGTACAGGAGGACTTGCAGGTCGCACGACGTATGCGTCAAGCTTGGCCACGAGAGGAGGGTGGGCACGTTCGTCTTTTGCCTGCACCATGGATTATATCAAAGAAAGAGGAGAAGCAGGTAAAGCAAGCCATCACCACTTTGCGTACTCCCACTGGATGCATGAGATCATTGAAGGGAGCCTTTACAACCACTAAGAAAAGAGGCACTGAGCAACTATATGGGTTGAAGTCCCACGATTGGCACAAGATGCTCCAAGTAAGTGTTTTCTAAGTCTTGTACGTTGAAATTAAATTTTGTAATGCCATAAACCATACATACATGTGCTCTTATGTGCGCAGCAGTTCATACTACCTACTAGCATCGACCATTGTGCAAATAAAAGTTTGAAAAAATATATTTATAAGATGGGCGAGCTTGTGAGGTATGTAAAACCCATGTGAGATCAACCTTCATTATACCTTGCAAAATGACCGTGCATGAGGTATAACGTACTATTCATTTATTTTTCAGATATGTTAGTTCCAAAGCAATTGATCCAGCCATGTTGGATGATGCGCGTGTTATGGCAGTGGAGGTGGTTTGTTTGGTAGAGGAGACTTTTTCGCGAACCCTCACAAGTCAACTACATCTCATTGTGCATTTAGTGGACGAAATTGCTTTATGTGGCACTGTGCATGCACGTTGGATGTTCTTCCTAGAGCGCTTCATGAAGACCTTAAAAGACTTTGTGAGGCAAAGTGCAAGGCCCGAAGGAAGCATGGCCGAGGGTTGGTTGATACAAGAGTCTCTTGTATATATTTCAGAATTTCTTGGTCAGGTGGACAGCTCTTTGCCACGACTATGGAGCAATGAAGAGGACTTGAGGATGACCTCTATTTTACCTCAAGGAAAAGGACAGAGTAAAGTAATTAACAGAACATTGATTGATGATCTCAATTTCACTTGCATCCTTAATAGTGATGTGATGAGCAGATGGGTTACAAGATACGAGGATGCAAAGACAAAAAGGCAAGCAGAAAGAGCTCTCTTTCGGAGGCAACATGGCTCTCATAAGGCGTACCCTAAGCATCTAGCAACACTTCCGAATGATATCCATGTTGATTGGTTGGACAAAAAGGCATCTTCTAGAGAATCTTTTGACCACCTTTAATCACCCAACATTTTTGTATACATGGCATCACACGATTGGCTCTTTTCCTTAATAACCTTTTAATCACATGGCATCTTAAAGGGCCCCTATAGACCTCAACCTTCCCCTAATGCTCTGATGGAGGCTCCTCCCGCCCCACCTCAGAGGGACTCTTCCACAGCCCCCTCGCCCGCCCCTGAGGATACCCCCATCAGGCTTTCTCTTTTGCCAGAAGAGGAAGCGAGCCTCGCGACAGAGGTGGAACGAATCCAGGAACATTCCACCATCTGCCGTATAGTCGGCACTCGCCCCAGCAGAGGGGAGATCCGGGATCTTCTTCAAGCTCGCCTGCTTGCAGATGTGGGCAAAATCCTGGACGTTCAGCTATTACTGGGTCGTGGACACTATCAGATCGAGTTCGAGACAGCCCAGAGCGTGTCCCAGGTCCTTGCCATGAGCCCCCTCGACATCAGGGGCGCTCGGGCATTCTTCAGACCTTGGCAGCATGGCTTTGTTCCAGCAGCGACCGAGCAGGGAGAGCGCCTTTTCCATGTTATAGTTTGCTTCCCTAGACTCCGCCCGCGAGTACCTGCCGCTCCTCTCGAGGCTAGGAGCACTGGTGGGCTCGGTGCTCGAGACTGGCCCCACAGCAGCTTCAGTGGTGGCTAGAGCAGCAAGGCTACCTTCAGTCAGAGTTTTGGTTTCTGACATCTCCTCCCTTTCGAAGGTCATTCAGCTACCTAGGATAGGGGGGATGGATTGATCAGAGAGTGGAGTTCTCGGGGCTCCCGAACTAGTTCCTTATTTGTAGGCAGGTCGGCCACTTGGCCAAGGCCTGCCCTCGCAAGAGACCCCGACCTTCACCGCAGCAGCAGCAGACAGCAGGCCCCTGATGGCCCGCCCACAGATGCGGCTCGGCAGGCAGCCTGCGGGACACCTGCTCAGCCCACAGAGACCTCAGAGTGGCAGCCTGGGTAGGGGCACCGTCGAGGGAGACAGTCACAGTAGCATGCCCAGAGACCGATGCAAACAGCAGCCACAGTCTTAGCACCACTGGGTTCCCGTGAGGAATAGCTTTGCTCCCCTCCAGGAGGAGACCCCAGCGCCCACTGCCAGCACCCCCTCCTTCGCCCCCACCCCCTCCTCCCCTGTCCTCTCCTCCCTTGTCCTCCCCTGTCCTCCCCTCCCGCCTCACTTCCACCCTCGCCTCCTCCCGTCCCCGCTCTGGTTTCGACAGCAGCTCCTTCTCCACCCCCTTCTCCCCCCCTCCTCCCCCCCCACCCGCCTCAGCTCCCCGGGAGGCCCTGGCAGTCCCCTGGCATTCACCTGCAGTCCGGAGGGTTCTGAGCACCAACCTTGCTCGAGCACCGCAGAGGAGACTCACCATGCCGATTCGGGCTTCACGGATATCATCTATCCGCAGTCGGCTGAGTCGTCTCAGCACTAGACCGTGCTCGGAGGCTTTTGATTACTCCTTCACATGGCTTTTTGGAGAAGAGGGCCCCCATGAGCCAGCACCCATCAGAGTGCATGTAGTGATACCTCCGGCCCGTGGGGGGAGGAGGCACTTGATTCAGCAGTGGCCTTCTCTTTCCCTTTCTGTGGCCAATGCGATCGGGAGTGGACTCTGGAGCTCGCTCTTAGCACTTTGAAGACTCAAGCAGTTGAGTTTTCTCATCATGTGAGCGATCTGGAGGTGACAGATGTGATAGGCCGACTATGGGAGTTGGCTCATTTTTTCTTGGATCCCGGGAGTGTGGATGCCTCAGGGATTCGTCATTTGGTCATTCGCATAGTGGCAGACTTAGCACGCGACCCTGGATATGTATGCATTCACGAGGTTTCTCTGTCTGAGCGGGAGGCAGTCGCCATGGGACACAGCCACTGGCGCCTGATCTGTGATTCTTGCAGCACACCGGGTGGGCAGATTTGTAGCCGCTCAGATGGGGACTATTCTCCATCCAAGCCGCTAGCGAAGGCCCGCCATACGACTAAGTCAGCATCCACCTCAGTAGGTCATCCATGAGGATCATCTCATGGAATGTACAGGGCCTTGGCGGAGCACATTATATACGTTATCATGGTTGCTTGAGAGGCAGGAGCTTCAGAGATGCCTGGTTGGGGGCAGCATTGATATTTTGATGATGCAGGAGTACCACTTGGGTGAGAGTAGGATCCGGAGATATGGTTCGGTGATGCCTGGTAGTAGATGGGACACCGGTGGGCAAGGAGGAGTATGTATGGTCATTGCGGATGTATGGCGGGCAGGCCATTGTGGATCAAGGGATCATTGTGCCTGGTAGAGCACAGTATGTCATTCTGAGGACGCATGATGAGCTCTTTGGTGTGCTCAATGTCTATGCACCCAACCATGCTAGTGCGAGAGCAGAGTTCTGGACCCAGGTTACGGATACATTGCCAGAGGCCGCACATTGGTGTGTCGGGGGAGACTTCAACATGCTTGAGGACCCGGCCGATAGGGTGGGAGGCAGTCATGTTACAGTGCACTGCACGGAGCTTGCAGCTTGGGAGCGATTTTGCATGTCACTCAGGATCACTGATGCATGGCAGCATGGGGCCTTCTCCCGCTCTCAGGATAGTCTTAGTTTCTCTCGGTCCGATCGCCGGCAGGGAGGGACTAATCTATCACGGATTGATCGCTTCTATGTGGGCGACTGGTTAGGGGAGCGAGGGGGCTCCGTTGGCATTCTCGCTGGCACCTCTTTTTCAGACCATGCGCCAGTTATTTTGACACTTGAGGAGAGGACACTGGAGACCAGCTTGCAGTTGAGGATCCCAGAGAGGGTTCTTACAGATCCTAGTCTCGCTGAGGACATTGAGAGGATATGGCATGATAGTCATAGCTCTGACCAGGATGTAATAGGCCAGTGTGCCCAAGGACTCATCGAGCTTAGCTCTTTTCTGCATGCAGCAGCCTTGACACGGCTGGGAGAGACTCGCGAGCGGGAGCATCGGCTGAGACGTAGCCTTGCTTTGCTTCAGCGCCTCCAAGAGTAGCAGCCTGCATGTGAGTAGGTGGCGTCCCAGCTGAGCGAGGCACGCCAGGAGGTTAGAGAGGCAGAGGAGCAGAGACATGAGTTTTACTATCATCGCTAGGCCTCTCAGTGGGGACGCAGCTTGGTGATAGAGTGACTCGGGAGTTTTTTAAGATTACTGGACGCCGCCATGCTCGAGCAGGAGTCCGCCAGCTTGGGAGGCCGGACGGATCGGTAGCTACTACTGAGCCCGAGGAGATCAGAGCCATTGCCACTGAGTTCTATAGAGACCTGCTTTCAGCGGAGCTAGCCACTGAGGCTCGGGATGCTTGCAGATAGACTGTGTGGGTCCATGTGCAGAGGAGGGTCACAGATCGTATGCGTATAGTTCTAGGAGGGCCTCTTTCAAAGGTTGAGCTTGTTGAGGCCTTGAGGGTCCTTCCGCGTCATAGTTGCCCAGGAGAGGACGGATTGACGCCTGCCTTTTTTATGCGCTATTGGGACCTTTTGGGGCCAGGCCTCCGCAGGGGCTTCCAATATGTTTTGGACACTGGGGTGATGCCACAGAGCTTTTCAGAGGGCTTGATCTTTCTTATCCCTAAGGGGGAGGGAGTATCAGATGATATTCGGCATTGGAGACCTATTACGATCCTCAATACTGTCTACAAGGTCTTAGCAAAGGCCTTGAGTTTGAGGATCCCAGCCCTTCCTGGGGGAGTTGATTCATGCTACCCAGACAGGATTCGTCAAGGAGCGTAGTATCCTTGACAACATCTTCACCTTGTGGGAGGCGACGGCCCGAGCTAGATTTCTTGGTGAGGACTTGGTCATAATGCTTCTCGATTTTGAGAAGGCATACGATAGAGTCGATTGGGGATTCTTAGAGGGCACTATGCTTCGCCTGGGCTTTGAGCCAGGTTGGATTCGAGGGGTGGCGGCTCTGTATTCCACAACTCGTAGCCAGGTGCTGATTGCAGGAGGACGGGGGCCGAGTTTTGAGCTGACCAGATCAGTCCATCAGGGGTGTCCTCTCGCCCCGTTTCTTTTTCTCTTCTTTGCTAAGGCTATGAGCATGTATCCTGACAGCAGAGGAGGTTGGTTTGAGAGGACTCCAGCTCCCAGTCCGGGGGGAGGACCTGCTTCATGCTGAGTTTACTGATGACACGGGCTTATTTTTGCATGGCCAGGAGGCCAATCTTCATCGGGCAGAGCAGTTGCTTCAGGTTTCTAGTGCAGCTTCGGGAGCATTGATCAATTGGTGCAAGACAGTGGCCTTTTGGATCAGTAAGCGCTCCCACCCTAGCATGGAGCCCAGACCCAGGTTTTAGATGGATTCCTCCTGGCACAGCAGTGCGATATTTGGGATGCCAGATTGGACTAGATTTGTCACCTGAGCAGCAGATCACCCCGCTTCTTCTGAGCATTCAGAAGAAGCTTTTGTATTGGAGTACAGCTCGGCTATCCTTGGCGGGGAGGGTAGTGGTGGCAAATCAGGTGCTTTTAGCGACCATGTGGTATATTACGTCCTGCTGGATCTTCTCGAGCTCTTGCATCAGCCAAGTACAGAGGCTGATCAAGAACTTTCTTTGGTCTGGGCGGGATGGTCAGCTAGCCGGGGCAAAGGTTGCTTGGGCAGTCATTACACTTCCACTGGCCCAGGGAGGCTTGGGCATTATAGATCCAGTTGATCAGAGTAGAGCCTTATTGGGGAAGCTTATTGTTCGGGGGCTGCTTCTAGGTTTGGAAAGAGCTTCTTTTGCAGCGACTGTGCAGGCTCGAGCTCCCCCAACAGGGGGCACTTGGGCACCAGAGATATGATGGATCTTCATAGAGATGAGGAGGACATGCCTCAGTAGAGGATGGGAGGACAGATTTGCCTTGAGCATCCTGAGAGCTTGGGAGTTACTGAGACCGGGGCTCTCTCAGAGACCTCCTGCTTGTGTTAAGGAGCGGGCCAGAGAGCCGCTCATCTGGAGCCCAGCGACGGTTTGTACAGAGCAACAGGGTCATATGCTGGGTTCTCGGCCTCGTCTAGCCTGGGGACCATTGGCGGCAGGCCCAACACGTAGTTTTGGAGATTGGCAGGCCTTCTACAGCCTCCCAGAGGAGATCCAGGTGGAGAGGCTGAGTCACTTCAGAGGGGGGTTGATTATGAGGGATGACATTCAGGAGGCACTCACAGAGGAGTGGTTCACGCCTCTCGAGCTAGTGGCCCCACGGTGGATGGGAGCCTTTACACAGATGGAGATCCTGATTGCTGTCCGAGCTTGTACTGAGGATGGCAAATGCCTCTACTATGAGATCCAGGATGAGGGCAGACTTCAGAGAGTGGAGGTGGAGTCGCCTTTGGTTGTAGAGTACATCTTTCAGAGGATACGGGTAGTGGCCGCCGCTTCTCGAAAGTGGCATATTGACCCAGACCCTGCAGATGTGCTCCCTAATTGGTGCATATGGGCATATGCAGCGCGCCCCTTGGCCCGGCTCCAGTGGGACCCTGGTGAGTATGAGTGGCATGATCCTTATGCATCCCCTGAGGCCACGGAGATCACCTTTTTCCAGTATAATGTTCGGTTGGGGCGACATATTTTGACGGCGAGGAGGATGGTCTCTCCAGCTGCATCGGGGCACTGGCGCCTACAAGGACTCTCACAGGAGTTCCTGGAGGATTTTTGGACCCGGCTCTGGGCTAGTTGACAGGCACGTAGGATCTCGACTTTCCAGTGGCTGGTCGCCCACAGGGGCTCAGTAGTTCGCACTTGGCTTGTCTACAGCGGTCTTCCAGTGGCCTGCGTCCGATGCGGCCACCCTCTGGAGACACAGAGACATTGCCTTTGGGACTACCCTCAGGCGTAGCAGATTTGGCTGCGGATGTTGCGCATTCTGGCCCCCCTCTCTCTAGAGGGTATGTATACGTGGGGAGCCGCTGCTTGGTCGACTTCGTCAGGGCCTGCTACTATGGGCTATGAGACGGAGCAGGATAGCCAGGCCATCAGATTCATTAGGGGCCAGCCTCGCCTTGTTCCTTCATCGGATTTCTCGTCCGCTAGCTGGACACAGGAGAGGGATTTACGATGGGAGCTCCTCAGTAGCCTCACCATCTGGTTCACCTGGAGGGCCCGGTGTTTCAGGGCCTTTGAGGGGAGCTTGGAGCCACTAGCAGAGACTGTTCAGGGGATTTGGCAGGAGTTGATCCACACCCTGCGAGGACAGTATGACCGCATCCGGGGTGACTCGGCGGATGAGGCGATCTTGCGGCACCAAGATTTTCACACCACTTGGCGTAGCGGCCCCTTCTACACCTTGCACGCGGGGTCCCCGCGTTGGCATTACAGGCCACCTGTTTGGCTCTTTCCCCCTCCTATTGTATGATATAGCCCCTCAATTTTTTGTACTATTACTTGTACTTTTCAGCACCTAGGGAGAGTCTCCCTGGCTGCCTTGTTTTGTTCTCTGCTCTGCTTTCTTATGAGAAGGAGAGGATCTTTTGTAGCCCTACGGTGTTTTTATATAACTAATGAAAGGATCTTTTTTCGAAAAAAAAGAAAGTCTCAGTACTACTTAGACCGAGATGATGACCCCCTGCTCGCTCCACGATCAGATGAGCTCACATCGGTATACATGTCCGATGAGTAGTGCTCACGTTCAGCAAGAGCAATGGCGGCGGGTGGATCATCAGTGGGGCAGGAGCATCATCAGTGGGGCAGGAGCATCAGCAGGTACAGCAGCAGCTTGTGCCTATTCAAGTAATATATCGTATATAAGTATATATATATGTAATTCAATAAACCAAAATCATTCGTTTAGAGTTTTCAAGTACCTGTCACATGGCCATCTCAAACTACGCGTCCATAATACGTCCCTCGATTTTGAAGAGGGCCCATGTGTCACGTCTGCTATGCCGGCGAGCATACCCAGTATCGTGGGCTGTGGACTTCCTCCCCATAACCCGTCTCGCTGTATCATAATCAACACAATTTGTAAGATTAAAACAATCATAGAATCAATGAATTAAGTAAACAATCAAATAAAGTGGCAAGATACTTATGAACTCTGTCTCCCATGACTCGACGCCTCCAGACCGAAATGCGAAGATCCAATGGTCTCCATCTAGATCCGTCGTGCCTCCACATGCTACCTGCTCTTCACGCCACCCTCTGCTCATTTCTTTGCCTCCTTCCACTCACGTTTGTGTGCAGTGGTAGGTTTCTCGGCAGGATAGCCACCCGCAGCTACATTTAGCCCATCATCGTACGCGAGTTTCTTAAGGTGAGATCTTTTATTACTTAAGATCTCCCTTATTCGTGTCCTTCCCCATACATCCGAGAATGTTGCATGTGCATTTTCTCTCCTCTATACTGCGGGTGGAGTCACGACTGGGGGATTGTGTACGTGACTGTGTACGTGACTGTGGCTATGAGGGAGTACATGATGGTGGCTGGGAGCCCTGACGTGACAGTGCCTGGGAGGGTGTGCGTGAGTGTGTCTAGGGATGGGGTATGTCTCCTTTGTGGGCATGGAAGGGGAGAAGCTGCATGCCATCTCGTCGGACTCGCAGGCATAGACAGCTGTGGAGTGACATGGATACTCAGGGGCGGGGTGACCATACCAGGGAATCCAGGAGGGGGATGGGCATACATGTACTCTGTAAGCTCTACTGGACTAGGATGGCACCCAAAATGATTTAGCATCTTCATCATCCAAGTGCCGTACGGAAATGGATCGGATGAAGAACTTGGATCCATGAAGAATCTACAAAAATAAAAGTATATACATGAAGGATCCATGAAGGGGATGGCGATAAGAGCTACTATGAGAGGTGATAAAGGGGATGGCGATGCCGGGAAACACTCTATGTATCAAAGCACAGTCGCCATGAAGGGAATCACTCTATGTATCAAAGCACAAAGATGAAGATTGAAAGCACAAACTTTATGCAACATCTTGATCAAGGTTGTTCCTATACATGCTTGATGATTCCCCATGATGACAACTAGCTATGGAGTGGCTTGGAAACTGCTTACAAGATTATTCCTCATGTGCGATGCTAGGTGGCCGAATTAGTAACAAAATGCTACAAAACTGATGCATCCTCCTACATGATTAATGCCCATAGGTAGGTAGTAACAAAATGCTAGGTAGTGGATCGTCTCTTTCTTGATTAGATCGGCAATCTCTATGCTTTGGAGGACCAAACATGCAAGCTAGCACATATGATTTTGTGAAGGCAAGCCATATGCAGATGGGATCATCTCTCTCTTGAGCTGGATCGATAAGTAAGACACGCAAGCATGGGTGAACTTTAAGGACAAACACAATCGCGTGTAAAAACTCGTCCAAAAATGCGTGTATCTGCGCGTGAACAATCTGTGCAAACAGGGTACACACAGACATACATGTGCTCGTACATGCGGCTTGCGCAAAAACTTTTTCGAAAACGACAGACCAACAACAAATCTTTCTTATAAAGAAAGCCCAGACTGTCACTATCGTTCACAAAAATACTGAAGCAAGCACGACCAGAGAAGGACGGAGACAATCGCATAAGGAAAAGAGACAATCGCATAAACAATTGGAAGGAAAGAGACAGGACAAAGGACAAACTGACTCACCTCTGGAAAAGTGAGTCTTCTTTTTGGCTGGTTTCCTTCACCCGTGTCTGCTCCTTGCACCCGTGTCTGCTCCTTGCACTTGGCTTTAGTTCTCTGTTGGAAGAGGGAAGATTTGGCGACGATGAAGGAGAGGAAAGATGGAGTTTGAAAATGGTTTTTGGAGAAGGCGGTAGGTTATGTGTTAGGTATAGATAGGTGGTTGCGTGTAGGAGCGCGTGTATATTTGCATGTATAATAAACAGCTGCATTCATACACGTGATTTTACACATCTAGACGCGCTGTTATACGCGATTTAAAATAGTGAGATGCGCTATTACACAGACTTTTTATACTTTCATTAAAAACTGATTATGATTATGTGTTTGCTCTTTTGTACATAGGATGTCATGAACCTCCTCAAGTAGATGTCAAGGATGCATTGTACGAGCACGTCAAATTACCTTGAATCACATCTCTATGTATGGAGAATGGAATCAAACAGGTTTAGAGGTGAATAGATGTAAATTGATAGTATTCAAATGACTCATGGTGTCCAAATTAATGGAGTTGTAATATATATACTCTAACCGAAGCACGATGCAGTACCACATCCTAACATCCTAACATGGTGCCCTACACGCGGCGGTGAGAGCACGCAAAGCGTCGATGAGATGATGCTGGAGCTTCGAGATCTATTGTCAAAGATGAGTGGGAAAGGGATGACAATAGCCCTGCACCCCACAAAGTTGTGGAAGAGGAAGTGTTTGATGATATGGTGCGGTATCTTTTTAGGAATGATCCCAAAGGTATGGACGACGATGATATGGAACAAGAGCATCTTTACAAGGCTTCATCGACATCGATTTTTGAAGGGTGCACATTCTCTATTTTACGTGCTTCACTTGAACTACTCAATATACAAATAGTTTATGGATGGAGCAATGCAAGTCTTGACGCATTATTGAAGTAAGCATTCTAACTTGCAAATTTGAATTAGTGGTTAAGGGTTTAGGGTTGAGGGTTTAGGGTTTAGGACTAATTGATGATATTGGATGCAGGCTATTATCAAACATGCTTCCAAAGGGGAATAGACTACCCACCTCAAGAGACATAGCGAGGTGCTATGTGACATCTCTTAGAGGATTGGATTATGATCGCATACATGCATGCATCAATGATTGCATTCTCTTTCGTGGGACGCATAAGGAGGCTCAACATTGTCCCACTTGTGGTGAAGTAAGGTATAGAACAGATGTGAAGAGTTTTGATGTACCTCGTAAAGTCTTGCGACACTTTCCTATAATTCCTCGCATCAAACACATGTTCAAGTGCAAATCCATAGTAGCAGAGTTCATGTCATGGCATTCCTCACATCGATCGGATCATGGCATGTGGAGAATTCCCGCAGACACTCCTGCTTTGGAAGCATATTGAAGATGAGTGGCCCAGCTTTAAAACAGAGCCCAGAAACTTGAGACTTGGCCTAGGTATGGATGGAGTGAATCCATTTGGTTTCAAAAGCACCGCATACAGCGTGTGGCCAGTTGTGTGGGTGAATTACAACCTTCCACCATCAATGGCGATCAAGAAGGGACATCTTATGTTATCCCTTCTAATTCCCCCAGGGAAACATAAAGTCAAGCATATGGATGTTTATCTCGAACCGTTGATTGATGAGTATGAGAAACTATGGAGAGGTGTTGCAGTGGTGGACATTAGTAGGCCTCCCTCCTCTCGACACTTCGACTTAAAATGAGTGTTGATGTGGACAATGCATGACTTTCCAGGATACAACGATTGTTCTGGTAAGAATTCTAATTACCTCCCTACTCTAATACTATTGGCTATATTAATTATAACTATTGACTTTATTATTCTAACTTTTATTTATATTTTAACAGGTTTGAAAACATCGAGTAAACATGCATGTCCTGTTTGTGGCGCTTTGTTAGTACATGAGTATGCTGACGGTTTGTGTAAGACCATATTCAATAATCATCATCGATTTCTCCCGTCAGATCATCCTAAATATGTTGCGGGGCTTTCATCTTACTAACGTACAAGGTGGTATAGGTGGTGCTCGGCAAGATCTATCAGCAATGAACAGTCGTGGAGTGCAAGGGGTGGTGCGATGTGGAAAGAAGCCTGCCAAGCATTTTGTAGTGACTCTTCTTTTTTTCTTAGCATGGGTTGGCTCCTACACCAGGCTCGATGCCATGTAGAAATCGAGAGGGAGAAGAAAAGGCAGAGAGACGCACATAGTTGTAGATGAAACATTATATTGATATTTGATTTGTTTACATATTTATAAGGTTAGGATA
The DNA here is from genome assembly GCF_041138505.1 of Cibotium barometz. Classification (NCBI taxonomy): domain Eukaryota; kingdom Viridiplantae; phylum Streptophyta; class Polypodiopsida; order Cyatheales; family Cibotiaceae; genus Cibotium; species Cibotium barometz. Next base: position 32,260,154 of record NC_141053.1, on the reverse strand, counting down.
GCCGCTTCGTGCTTGCCACTTCATGGTGGGTATGGGTATTTACACGTTACCAGATAAAGCATTAATTCTAACAATAAATACACATTTTCTCCACCTTATCCTCTCCATACACATGCACAAAGACACGGAGAGAAAAAAACACACTAGTAATCCAAACAAATTTTTTTTAAAAAAAACAAAATAACGTTAGGCTTATCTCTTTCCGAAGCCCGATCACGCACAAAGAATTGGGAGAGAGGCCGCTCAATGAATCGAAAAGCAGCTTTAATACCAATGTTACATCGCCATAATCACCACCATAGCACAAGAGGGCAAGGAGCTGTAGTGTTAAAATCCTAAGATCTCTCTAGATAATTGTTATGTATAAACATACATAAAGCATAAACTCATCCACCCGACCATCCCCGAGCCGCCCAAGGAATGCACACATGAATTATAATGAAGTACATCATACCTTTACCTTGATGTCCCATACCATCAAGAGGTATAACTCCAATCCAGCAGCATGTAGCTATAGTGTGAAATGGTAGGTGAGTAGATATAGTCCTCTATACAAGAGAACATCATATCATAACCTAGCCTCAAGATAACATAGCCTCCAGATAACATCAAGATGACATCGTTTGAGTGTGCCCCATGCCCCTATTATATAGGAGGGCCCTTAAGTAACACTTGACTTTCCATTTCCCATGTGTGACCCTTGGATGCCTGACCCTAACCTTAACCCTTAAGGTTAGTCCTAACCCATGCTCCACTAGAGCTTGTTCCCATGCTCCCATGCTCCCATGCTCACAAGCCTAATGTGGGTTAGCCTCCTATTATATGCACACATAATGTGCATATAACATACTTCCCCTCTCTCAAAACATTGCACTCTTGCCAATGAAAAGAAGGAGAACTGCGTTGAACAATCTCACATGACTCCCAAGTCGAATCCTCTATTTCTCTATCTTTTCACCTAATTTTAACCTCAGGGATTGGTCAACTATGAGTTTCCTTTCCCTAAATTCAAGTACCTTATCAGGTTGATCTGGAACATAAGATAATTTTTGGACTTCAACGAGTTCTTAAGCAATAACTGTGTTATCCTCACCTCCTAGTTTCCCTTTCAATCTACTAACATGAAAGACTGGATAAACTCTAACATGTGGAAGCAGTTTTAGTTCATACGCAACCATGCCAATCCGATGTATAACTCGAAACGGACCACAATATCTAGGAGATAAATTCGAGCATTTTCCTATTGATAGAGTCTTTAGGAACTTTTTGAAAAGATGAAAGGGGGAAGAGAGCTTGAGCTCTTGCAAGCACACACACACTCACAAAATCCTAATAGAGAACACACAAGGTGAGAGACTCAAAATCTTCTTCTTCTTACTCAACACTCAACACACCATATACAAGATAAGAGTACACACAATATGAAAGGTACTCAACCAAATACATACAAGGGTTCTCTATAGTGTGAACCCAACTAAATGAGTTGGCGCTATAACTATACCAGTCTCTAGAATGGCTATCACACAGCCTGTCATCCCACTGGCCGCATATCACCCATGATCTCACCAACCATGCCAGTGGTGTAAGTGTGGGGCCTATCCCCCAGACGGGTCATCACTGTCCACCGCCTCACTAGATGAGCTCGATATCTCAACACTCCCCCTCGAGCTCAACTCCATCTCATGTACACCAAGCGAAGCCCTGAATCTGCGGAGCTTCTCTGTACCCAATGCTTTGGTGAAGATGTCAGCTACCTGATCCTCTATGCTAACATAAACAAGGTCAAGGTCTCCTACTAAGACCTTCTCTCTATATGGTAGTGGACCTCTATATGCTTCATGCGAGCATGAAAAACTGGGTTCTTGGCTAACTGTATACTGCTAATGTTGTCACAAAAAATGACAACTTGTCTACTCATAGACCCAAATCTACTAGTAGTTTTTTTAACCAAGCTACCTCACATGCTGCCATAGCAGCTCCTCTATACTTGGCCTCTGTACTGGATAGAGCAACCGTAGGCTGCTTCTTGCTGCTCTAAGTCACAGCAGCACTCCCCAAAGAAAACATGAATCCACTAGTAGATCTTCTATCTGAGATACTACCAGCCCAATCAGCATCTGTGTACCCATGTACACATATCTCTGTCCCAATTTCATAAAACAGACCACAATGCAAAGTAGACCTCAGATACCTCAGTATGCGTCTCAATGCATCCAAATGCGGTTTCCGTGGAACCTGCATAAACTTACTCACCAACCCAACAGCATAGCTCAAATCTGGTCTAGTGATCGTCATGTAGATCAAACTTCCTACTATGTATCTATACATAGTAGGATCCTCCAAAATCTCTCCTGAATCTGCACTCAACTTGCCATTCTGATCCAATGTCACGGAAATAGGCTTACAGCCTATCATACCATACTTGGACAACATGTCCAAGCCATACTGTCTCTGCAGTAATCTAATACCATGTGGTGACCTAATCACCTCAATGCCCAAGAAATATTTGAGCTCCCCCAGATCCTTCATCTCGAACTTCTGTCTAAGCAAGATCTTTACATCAAAGATCTCTGCATCATGGTCCCCCGTAATAATCAAGTCATCTACATAGATGACAACAAGCACAACCCCTCTATCACCATGTCTCACATACAGTGAGAGATCTGCATTGGCTACATGAAAGCCAATAGTGACAAGATATTCAGAAATCTTGTCAGACCATGCTCTTGGTGCTTGTTTTAAGCCATACAAGGCTTTCTTCAAGTCGCCAAAACATGCTCGGGGTGACTCACATCCTCATAACCAGGTGGCTGCAATATATACACCTCTTCCTATAAATCCCCATGCAAGAATGCATTCTTTACATCCCTCTGATGTAAAGACCATTGCTTTGACGCAGTCATTGCTATCACAACTCTCACTATTGCCATCTTGGCAACTAGGATAAAACTTTCCTCATAATCAATGCCATATGTCTGCGCATATCCTTTGGCTACCAATCTAGCCTTATACCTGTTTATGCTTCCATCACTGTTATGTTTTACTTTGTACACCCACTTGCATCCAATGGCTTTCTTGCCTTCAGGCAATTGCACTAAATCCCAAGTCTCATTTCCATATAGTGCATCCATCTCCTCATCCATAGCTTTCTCCCAACACACATTTCCAAAACAGCCTCATCAATGCATGTGGGCTCTACAACCTGCATAACCTTTGCCATATATGCATAGTGATGTGCCACATAACCATCATAGGTAAACCTTTGCACAGGGTTTTTCACTCTCCCAGATCTTCGCAGCTTTTCATTCATGGCTTCCATAGCCTTCTTTACACCAGGATAGCTGGGATCCCAAGCTCCTCATTAAGGCTCATCTCTGAGCCACTAGACTCTCCATCAACATGAGAATGCCCTGCAAAAATGTCAGGCATACCAAGGGGCTCAACCACTTTCTCTTTTCCTTTACATGATGTACTAATCACATTTGCAGGGCTGGTATTATGACGTAGCCTGCCACTCCATGGTCTATCAATGGACCCACTAGATAAGGACTCTCCTGGTCCACTCAAAGACTATGATTACTGACCTGCATTCTGTGCAACCACACTTCCACTCACATTAGCTCATCTCATCAAAGACAACATCCCTGCTTACCCTCAACTCACATGTAGTAGGGTTATAACACCTGTATCCTTTTTGCTCAAGGGAATATCCAATAAACACACATTTTTTAGCTTTTGGATCCAGCTTAGTTCTTAGCTCATCTGGCACATGCACATATGTAATGCATCCAAAGACTTTCAGATGAGACAAATCAAGTTTTCTGCTAGTAAACCTCTCCTCTGGAGTTACATCATGTATGGCTGCAGTTGGAGTCCTGTTCATGATGTATACTACTGTAGAAACAGCCTCAGCCCAATAGCTATGTGGCATATTCTTCTCTTCCTTCAATGCTCGCGCAATCTCAGCAATGTGACTATTTTTCCACTCAGCAACTCCACTGTCTCCGAATACCATTCTTCTTCAAAAATTCAGAGAACTCATTGGAGAAGTACTTTCCCCCTCCATCTGACCTTAGGCACTTTACATTGAGACCACATCAAGAAATAACTCTTTCTCTGAGTAAATCATTAGAAAAGAAATTGAATTATTGACGCCTGTATACAATTTATACAAAAGTATGCAAATTTTTCAAGGTCTGCGGCATGATTCAGCTGCATTTTGGGCACTGCAAGGTTTCTACAGATGTTGTGGAGAGATGTCATTTTTGATTGGTTCTGTTTAATTTTGGGTGTTTGGGTTGTGCAATGGTAAATATTTGGTGTGTAGCAGCATCTATAGTGTCTTGTCAACAACATTGACCATTATACTATCGCCAAAGTAACACTCTATTCCCTACTCTATGTTATTTTTCATACACTTTGTAGGTGATTGAGTCAGTTGGCAGCCATCTGGGGTTGCATTCAGTGAATACTCAATACTTACAGTGTGTTGAAAGATTTTGCATTTGGTAGACAGTCATGGCTGGCAGTACTGATGTATTCAACATGTTGTCTGTGCTAAGGATAAACTTTATGAGACTAACTACCCATTGTGGTCCTACATGATGAGGCATGCTGGTGGCTAAAGGCCTTTAAAATGTAGTCAAACTCATCTTGTTTCACAACTACTAGTGCGACCAAGTGCTACAGGTACATTTGAAGTATAATTTGATACAAATGTGACTCCTCCACATGCACCACCAGTACCTCTCACTGCTGCTGCTCAAACAAGATGGGATGGAAGAGATGCACAGGCACATGCATTGCTTGCACTTTCTGTGAAGCGAAGCATTATTCCTCATATTCGGTCATGTAAGACTTCAAAACAGGCATGGGATACACAATGAAGTACATGTTGTATATCTACATAAACAGTTGGAGTTTTGAGCACATGAATGATGGAGACTCAATGGACAACTTCTTGACCAAGATCAAAGATTTTAAGGAGTAACTCTCTAGTGTGGATGAGATATATCCTAATAGTACATTGGTGCCCACAGTTCTCAATGAATTTCCAGATTCTTATTAGCGTTTTGCCTCTACCCTTAGACTCATGATAAAGAGAAATCCAAATGCTCTTACATTTGATGAGCTGGTTTCAGTACTCTTCCAACAAGAAGAGTAGTCTAGGCAAAATAAATCTGTTATGCGAGTTGGTGACCAAGCTTTTGTTGTTGTCAATCAGAAAGGCAAACGTAAAGCTTCTTCGTATGGTAGCTATAAGCCAAAATTAGAATCCTTAGGTAAGGATGCAGAGATAGAAGGTGATAAGCCTAAAAAGAAGGGCAAGTGTCACTATTGCAAGAAACCAGGGCACTACATAAATGAGTGTAAGAAAAAGTAAGAGAAGGAGAAAAAGAAAGAAACGAGCATGGCTGTGGGCTGATGGCTGTGGCTAATGCATTTGCACCAAAGTGTAGAGAAGAAGGAATCTGCAAGTTTTGCTCAAGATGATTGGACATGGATTGTACATATGGGACCCTTTGGTTACTACGTGAAAAATTAGTGGGTGGCAACACACCGTCCCGCCCATCCAACATCAGATGGTGGTGAATCTTTGCGCTAGTGATGGGGTAGGAGCCTTATGGACCCGCTTGCAAAGTTTCTTCACCATCAGATATCTTATGATAATGATGTCTTACCCAAACCCTCTATTTTTTACAAAGGGGACCCCCTGGGCACTACGCAAAAAATATCAGGGTGGGAACATACCGTCCCACCGATCTGGTGTCTGATGGTGGTGAATATTTTCAAGTGGAGGGGTAGCGACCCCGTGGATCCGCTTGCAAAGTTTCTCCACCATCGTACATTGTATGATAATGATGCCCCACCCGAACCCGCTATTTTTTTACATAGGGGACCCTTTGGGCACTACAAGAAAAAATAGCAAGTGGCAACACACCGTCCTACCCATACGAAATTTGATGGTGGTAACTTTGCAAGTGGTGGGGTAGGAGCCCCACGTACCTGCTCACAAAGTTTCACCACCATCGGACGGCATAGGATAATAATGTCCAACCCAAACCCACTATTTGTTGCATAGGGGACCCCTTGGGCACTATGTAAAAAATAGCGAGTGGCATCACAACATCCCGCTCATCCGACGTCCGATGGTGGTTAAACTTTGTGAGTGGTGGGATAGGAGTCCTCTAGACCCACATGCAAAGTTCCACCATAGGCCCTTGTGGACCCGCATGCAAAGTTTCACATACAAAGTTTTACCACCATCGGACACCGTCCCCACCCAAAAATGCTATTTTTTGCATAAGGAACCCCTTGTAAACTATGTGAAAAAATAGCATGTGGCAACACGTCCCGCCCATCCGGTGTTTGATGGTGGTGAAACTTTTTGAGTGACAGGGTAGGATCCCCGTGGACCCGCTCACAGAGTTTTACCAACATTGGAAGCTGTATGAAAGTGATGCCACACCCAAACCTGCTATTTTTTGCTTAGGGGACCCTTTGGGTGCTATGCAAAATAATAGCAGGTGGCAACACACCATCCCGCCCATCCGTCACGTCTGGATGGTTGTGAAACTTTGCGAGGTGCAAGGTAGAATCCCCATGGACCCGCTCGTAACTTTTCACCACCACTGGATATCGTACGATAATGATGCCCCACCCAAACCTGCTTTTTTTTGCATAGGAGACCCCTTTGGGAACTATGTGAAAAAATAGTGGGTGGCAACACACCTTACCGCCCATCTAGCATCCGATGGTGGTGAAACTTTACTAGTGTTGGGGGAGGAGCTCCATGGTCCTACTCAAAAACTTTCACCACCATCATACATCGTATGATACTGATGCCCTACCCAAACCCGCTATTTCTTGCACAAGGGACCCCTTGGGAACCATGCAAAAAATAGCGGGTGGCAGCACAATGTCCTGCCCATCTCGCATGCGATGGTGGTGAAACTTTGCGGAGTGGGGGTAAGGAGCCCCTTGGATCCGCATGCAAAGTATCACTACCATTGGACATCGTATGATAATGATGCCCCACCCAAACTCACTATTTTTTGCATAGGGGATCCCTTGGGCACTATGTGAAAAAATAGCGGGTGGCAACACAAGGTCGCCCCCATCCGGTGTCCAATGGTGGTCAAACTTTGCGAGTGGTCGAGTAGGACCCTATGGACCCGCTCGCAAAGTTTCACCAACATCGACTATCGTATGATAATAATGCCCAACCCAAACCCAAACCCACTAACCATTTTGGGCACTATGTGAAAAAATAGCGGGTGGCAACACGTCATCCCACCTATCCGGCATCTAATGGTGGTGAGACTTTGCGAGTGGTGCGATAGGAACCTTGTGGAATTGCTTGCAATGTTTCACCACCATCAGACATCGTATGATAATGATGCCACACCCAAACTCGCTATTTTTTGCATAGGGAACTCCTTGGGCCCTATGCAAAAAATAGTGGGTGGCAACACACCGTCCCTCCCATCCAGCATCCGATGGTGGTGAAACTTTGCAAATTGCTGGGTAGGATCCCTATGGACCTTCTCACAAAGTTTTACTACCATCAAACATTGTATGATAAATGATGTCCCACCCAAACCCGCTATTTTTTGCATAGGGGACTATTTGGGCACTATGTGAAAAAATAGTAGGTGGCAACACACTGTACCAACCATCCGGCATCCAATGGTGGTGAGACTTTACGAGGTGTAGGGTAGAAGCCCTTTGGACCGGCTCATAAAGTTTCACCACCATCAGACATCATATGATAATGATGCCCCACCCAAACCCTCTATTTTTTGCATAGGTGACCCTTTGGGCACTATGTGAAATAATAGTAGGTAGCAACGAATAGTACCACCCATCTTGCATCCAATTGTTGAGACCTCCTACAATATTGCTTAGATAAGCAGGGTGGACAGTGCCCCTTTTGGATGATAGCTTCTAAGGGACTGTCCACACACTCCCCACTATTAAACCGAAAGGCAACTTCTCTTTTACAAGAGAAGGATAGTGAGAAGATCGAGGGCTCCCCCTCCACTATAATCACCTCCTCATGCATAGCCACTCCCAACTTGTCATAAATAGCATTCTAGATGGCTTATAATAATGCCCTATATCTCTATGCATAAGCCTAAACCCTTAACCTGGCACCTAAGGGTGCAATAAACATGAGGTTGAATGAATAAGAGAGCTTACCTCAATGGCAAGCCAACTAAGGAAAACAACAACACAAGGGTAAACAAAAAAGGCAACATGTGATATTAGAACATTATTAGACCTCCTAAGATACTGCTTAGACAAGCAGGGTGGATAGTTTCCCTTTTGGATAATAGCGTCTGAGGACTTTCCACACACTCCCCATATTAAAGCCAAAGGCAACTTATCTTTTACAAGATAAGGATAGTGAGAAGATCGAGAGATCCACCTCTACTATAACCACCTACTCATGGATAACCACTCCTAACTTGACATAATGGCAGTATTCTAGATGGCCTACAATAATGCCCCATGTCTCTATGTGTAAGCCTAAACCCTAGGCCAGGTTTGAGGTTGCAATAAACATGAGATTGAAATGAAGAAGAGCGCTTACCTCGACAATGTCAGCCGAAGGAGAGGACAACAATGCAAGACCTACAAAACATAACATGAGAAAAAGTGAAGGTGAGTACAATTAAACTTCCTGCATGCATAGCCTATGCATTAGGGCTATTACTTATGAATAAGGGCTATGCATAAGTCTATTGCATAAGCCTATGCATAAGGGCTATGAATAAGCACTGAATAAGCACTATGAATAAGGTCCTATTGACCTAACCTTAATCCCTGGCACCCAAGGGTGCAAAAACAAAAAGAGAAGAAGCATAAACAGAAAATGAAAAAAGAGGGCTTACCTCTTCTTTGAGAAGCTGTATGATCCCCATGGCCTAAACCTTTGGTGGTTGTTCTCTTGAATAAACCTTAAAAGAAGTATCATAATAAATCAAAAGGCTAGTTCATTTTAACATATTATTGATAGCCTATTGCATAAGGCTTATGCAGAAGCCTATTGCATAAGGCTTGTGCATAGGCTATTGCATAAGGGCTTATGCATAGCCTATTCCTTAAGGCTCATGCATAAGCTTATTGCAAAACGCTTATGCACAAGCCTATGCATAAACCTATTGCATAAGGGCTTATGCAATATTTAAGCCCTTGTGCAATAGGAATAGACTATGCATAAGCCCTTATGCAATATACTTATGCATAAACCTATTACATAAGGGCTTACACATAGTCTATTGCATAAGGGCTTATGCATAGCAGCCTATTGCATAAGGCTTATGCATAAGCTTATTGCATAAGGGCTTATGTATAAGCCTATTGCATAAGGCTTGTGCATAGCCTAATCCTCGACACCCAAGGGTGCAAAAACACAAAGAGAAGAAGCATAAACAAAGAATCAAAAAAGAGGGCTTATTACCTATTTAATGAGAACTCGTATAAGAGGATTGGCCTAAATCCTTGTTCACTTGAATAAACCTGTAAAAAAGAAACATAATCAATAAATAAAAAATTTCTCATTAGCACATTAACAAGAAAGGAGAACAAGAGGAAAAAGAGGTGAGTACCCTATACCTTACTCCTAATGCATAAGTAATTGAAATAGGTTTATGCTAAGCCTAAACCCTAGCTCTCTATGCATAGAATGCTTAATAGATAGCTTTAATAAAGAGCTGTCGATCAAAGCTCTCTATTATAGCTCTACGCATAGAGCTAGGGTTAGGTCAAGGGAGAGGAAAGATAAGGTAAGGGAGAAAGGGGAAGGAAAGAGAGGGGAAGGGAAAGAAAAGCTCACATAGAGCTATGTAGAAGCTTTCCATGAAAGCTTGGAATAAGGAAAAGCATTGACACACTCCATAAAATCTTGAGAGAAAGCAAGAAATAGGCACTTACCTTGGAGAGGAAGAGATGATTGATGGAATAGCCTTGAAAGAAGACGTGTGGTGGGAGGAATAGATGGGTTGCAAGCATAGCTTCTACATGTGCAGCCTAGTCAAAGTAGGTAGATAACTTGAATCCCATCAGCAGTAATTTAGAAGAGTCCAAATTTTTAGGTCACTGTGCTGAGCAACAAAATTTCGCTACTAGGCAGCGAAATAACACTATTGTAGTCGCTGTGTAGGAGTAAAATCTTGGGTAATTTTTTGTCAACAGTTCTCGAAAGTATTGTGTGTTTTGTATTAACCCTAAATTAGTTTTGGTAGGTTAAAGATGTTTGGCAGTGATCATCAAGGACCGAAAGTTGATTCCGAGGCATGGTTTGAGAGAAAAACTTCATTGTGTGTGTGATCAATGCAAGGGCCAATATATACGACAACATCGTATAACAATTGAGCATGTCTAGATGTATGGTCTTCATGAGGCATTGGCATGGACAAGTGTGGATAATGACAGGGAGAAGAACCATAGGAGAGTGCAAGGTAACATGCCACACCATTCAGTGACATTGGGTAGAGTGCAAAAGGTGGCAAGGCTTCATATGGAAAGCATGGCTAAGACCAATCTTCCCCAACCAATGAATGAGGTGCCTCCACCATTTCCACATGAGGAGGAAGAGAATCTCATCATCATGGACGACATGGTGAATGACTTCTTTGGACATGAGGTCATAGGTGATATTAGTGAGCAAGCTCCAATGTCACAAGTAGAGGAAACCTTGCATAGAGAGGCAAGCATCCATTTTTATGATGGATGCTTGTACTGCACACTGTTAGCAAACTTGGAGCTATTAAACTTGTAAACAACTTATGGATGGAGTGATGCAAGTGTCACAAGTCTTCTTCATTGAGACCGCCTCATTCTATTCTCTCAAATAGAAAATGTTTCATGTTATATATACTCTCATCCTTATATTTTGACATATGATTTCTTATGTTATGTTGTAGGCTTTTCAATAAGATTCTTTCCCCTCAAAATCTATTACCAAACTCATGATATGGGTGTCATAAAATGCTCTCTATGCTAGGTATGGATTACATGAAAATACACACATATCCCAATGATTGCATGCTATTTAGATGGGTTAATAAAGATGCAACACACTGTCTACAATGTGGGGAGAGCCGCTATAGGGATGATTTAAAAGGAGATAAAGTTCCTCGTCTCGAAAGGTGTTGATGAAACACTTCCCTATCATTCCTCGCATCCAGTACATGTTTAAATGTAATGGGATTGCAGAACTCATGACATGGCATGCTACTTATCGCTCAACCGATGGCGTCATAAGGATCGTAGAGCTAATTCACCGGCATGACAACATGTGGAGCATCAATGGCCAGAGTTTAAAGATGAGCCCTATCACTTATGTCTTGTCCTTGGCATGGATGGTGTTAACCCATTTCGCTTTAAGTCCACATCATGGTCTACTTGGCCTATTATTTTGGTGAATTACAATCTCCCTCCATGGGTGGAAATCAAGAAAGGTCATATCATGCTTGCTCTCCTTGTACTAGGCAAGTATGAGATGGCAAACATGGATGTGTACCTTGAGTCTTTGATTGAGGAGATTGAGACATTATAACGAGGTATCAAAGTACATGATGTTTCAAGGCCAATAAATAGGCATAAGATGGAGGTGAAAGGAGTTTTGCTTTGGATGATTATCCCAGGTTCTCGGAGTGCTCAAGGAGGACCTACTTGAACTAGATAACTTGAAGCTTTAACCTTTAAAATTTAAGTTTATATCTCTACCTCTCAATCATCTCAATTTTAAAATAGGCTTGGGAACCTCCGGACATCATGCATGTCCGATTTGTGGACCATCACTTGTTTCGAAAAGAGCCTCTACACTTAAGAAGGTGTTGTATGACAAACATCATCGATTTCTCTCTTCTTCACATCCCAAGTATATGCCACATGAGGTCTCACCACTTGTGGTAGAGATAGGTGTGAGGCATGGAGAAGCACTTCAAATCCACCACCCGATGGAATTTCTAGACACTCAATCTTCTTTCGACTTCCATATTGGTGTGACATGAAGATCAATCATCTCTTAGATCCCATGCATACAGGGATTTCACTGACGTAAACGAGAACATGTGAACATGTTAATAACACAAAAAATCTTGTGATCACATGTTATATTCACAAAGCTTTCACAAGGGCCTAAAAAAATTATCTTTGTCGGGCATAAAAAATCTTCTTAGGTGGCCACTAACCTGCTATTATGTGAAGATGGTAACATGAGAACATGTGAATAGCTTATTCCCATGTGTAGCCATTGGCAAGCTTTTAAGGGGTTCCCAAATGGCAAGTGACCTATTATTTTGTGAACGGTAACATGAGAACATGTGAATAACTTGTTCACATGTGTTATTATCACAAAAAGTCTTGTGATCACGTGAATATTAAATCCCTGCATGCATATCCTCAAGAATGTGGCAAATATTTAGGACCATTTAATTGGTAAAAGAGATAAAAAGGGTGCAAGGGATGACTTACAAACCATTAGACGCCTTCAAAGTGCATGGCCAATTGAAAGTGAGAGTGGCAACATAGTCCTAACAAAGGCACCTGGGTATTAACTAAGGAGCACAATAAGGTGAAAAGTGTGGTTGCCACACCAACAGGAGTAATGCATTCATTAAAGGGTGCCTTCACAAAGAACAAAAAGAAAGGAGAGGTAAAATTATATGGCCTCAAGACACATGATTGGCACAATATATTATAGGTATATAAATGTTCGCTTATTTATTTTCTCTTTATGGTATATAATTTGTAGATACTAACTTTAATTTTTCCTATGCATAGTTTATTCTTCCAATTTCTATAGTTGGTTGTCGAGACAAGAAGGTGAGAGAGGCTATTTACAAAATGGGAAGCTTGGTGAGGTATGAATCTTCTCTTCAATTCACTAGCTAAATTATATTGCATATTTGGTATTCTCAAGCGCTCACAAGTTGTACTGGTAAATAGTACACATGATTGCTATGTATGTATATACATATCCTTAAAGGATATAGATCCTACATCCATTGAGATGACTCAATGGATGTAGATCCTACATCCATTGAGATGACTCATCTCAATGCTATTGAGGCAGTGCGTATGATTGTGAACAACTTTCCTAGAACAATTCTCACTGCCTCAATAGCATTGAGATGGCTCGTCTCAATGCTATTGAGGCAGTGCGTATGATTGTGAACAACTTTCCTAGAATAATTCTCACTGCCTCAATAGCATTGAGATGGCTCGTCTCAACGCTATTGAGGCAGTGTGTAGTATGATTGTGGACAACTTTCCTAGAACAATTCTCACTAGCCAACTGCATCTTGTGGTGCATTTGGTTGATGAAGTGGCGTTGTGTGGCATTGTTCATGTTCGGTGGATGTTTTTGTTTAAAAGGTTCATGAAAATCTTAAAGCACTTTGTGAGACAAAGAGAAAGGTAAAAAAAAAGCATGACAGAGAATGCAAGAGTCTCTTGTGAATATCTCAAAACATCTATCTCGCATAGATCCTTCCATGCCACGATTGTGGAGCAATGAGAAGCATGATCGACTAATCACTAATGTGCCTCAAAGAAAAGGAAGGCAATGAAGACTGGATAAAGCATTATGCCACAAGGTGAATACATTATGCATTCTAAATAGTCCTATCATGGATAAGTGGATTGGGAGATACAAAGATGCAATCAATAGACAAAAGGATGAGAGAAGAGCTTTTGAAAGAGAAAATAAACGGTTGCTATTCCCACCCAGCTTGGAACCTCTACCAAATATCATCAATATAGAATGTCTTCGTGCGGTAATATCAATGGCATCGCAAAATGGAGAGATGATCACAAGAGAAGCGCATGAGTATGCAAGAGGATGTTATCCTCAAGTAAGTACATTCTTCATCTCTATCTCATGTATATACCTTGTTTAATGCACTATACTAAATGTCATGCTTTTGTTAAATGTTGGTACAAACTATATAATGGAATATGGTCAGAGGGAAGATACTTTCGCACACGGAGCGTGTGGATTCTAAAAGAAACACATTTGATTGTGGTGTGATGGAAACTTTTGAGAAGGAAAGTCAAGCTAGTAGACATGATACCAATGTCATAGAGGACAATCTTAAGTATTGTGGAACTATTCAAGTTATTCTTGAGGTTGAATTTAGAACATTTAGTCTATTCTTCTTTGATGTCAAATGGTTCAAGAAGATATATAGAGGTGCTCAAGCAAGCATGAAGAAACATCCAAATGGGTTCTTTCAAATTGATTCCACCAAGTTTTGTAATGATGGGAAAGATACTTTCGTACTACCTCAACACTGTCAATAGGTTAGTAACCCAACCAATCCCAAAATAAATCTTAATGTAGTATAATAAAACTATAACCCCTGTGCTTTGTGATATTAGGTTGTGTTTCATGCCGATCGAATCGATCCAAAGTGATGGTATTATAAGTTTCCTCTCGTTCAAAACATATCTTTCAAGATCAAGATGTTGAGGTTGAATCTCTGGATGAGGTGTAAGTACTACCTCAAATCGACTCATTGGAAGAAGAGGATGAAGAAAATATTTTGGAGGGGGCCGATCAAGAGCATGAGGAACATCAATCTGAAGAAGATCATGAGTCACCTAACAATCATGATAATGCTTCATGGGATCATGATAGTGATATTGATATGGAACCCCTTCTTTTCATTGAGCTTCTATTAGATATATACATTATTGAAGCAACACATATGGATTTATTACAAGTGGGATAGATTCATGATCCTACCATTGTTTTCCTTCTCAAAAGTTTTTAACTTTTTTTTTTTTGCTTGAAACACGGCTCCAAGGGTTTTGATGGATGTTTTTTTTTAACTATAATCATTTTCTGTGTGTATGTGACATGTATAACTTTAATTCAGCATCCAACAAGTCTCTAGATATTTATGCAGTGAAAATAGCAGGGCAATTTCGCTGTGTAGCAACCTAAATTATAATATAATAGTGAATTTTTGCTACTATAGGTACTACTGAGCAACGAAATAACGCTCCTATAAAGGCTTCTCAGCAGAGCAACATTTCACTTGTGGTGGTGGGCAGCGCTATTTTGCTACAAGTCAATGACTGAAATCCTCGACATCCTAAAAAAATCAATGCTACTATACCCCCGACGTGTTGTAGTGATAGCTTCATAGTCCAAAGTGACACCCTATTGTCGCAACCATTCGAATGTGGCCGAGATCCCATTGCGATAAGAAAAGTCGTACTCCTCACAAGAAGGAGAATGGCCCACCACATTCTCCTACATTAAAAAAGAATAATTTATATAAGATTTAATTCTTTGAAAACCAAAGTTTTGAATACAAAATGTTAAGAGTTCAAATACTTACAAACTAAGCAAGGAAATATGGCCTTCCACCCAATCCAAGATGAGAAGCCCCTCTTTTATGCATGCGTACTCGGGCTGCTTCTCTTTCTTGCTTGAATATATGAGGATTTTCCCAGTACATCTTTTTGGACTTCTTCCAATCCTTTTTTGATTCTCCTAGTGGCTTGATGCCACCACACTTGATGGCCTTAGCAATCAATGATTTCTTGACTCACATGATTCTCCATACAATCCAGCATCGTAAGGTCATTAAATTGTAAGTCGGGGTGGGGCACAAGAAACTCTGTCTTCAATACACTTAGAATCTATTGCTTCTTTGTGTTGTCTTGAGTTCTCAAGTCAATGCCCCAAATGTTTCTAAACTCAAGATTTACAAGGTGATGCATGCATGCTATGACATGTTTCCCCTTACGATCCATCTGTCTTTCTCACACGATAAGCATGTCGCTGGGTCGTAGGCATTTGGATCCACCACTGGGTCGTAGGCATTTGGATCCACCACTTGTTGTGGCGGCACATCATCTGCTGATGGGGAATTGGAAGTAGATCTATTACTATCGTCAAAATAGCCCGCACATCCACCCCCAGCAGAAGGATGACCCCCACTAGAATGATGAGAAGAGGCAGATCTCCCATCTGAGGAGGTCATGGTGAGAGATCTTGGACTAGGTGCCACAAAAGAGAGTGGAGTGGCCTGGTTGCAACCTCCACACAAAGTCCCAATACCCAAATGTGGACTAGATCCTCCAATTGAAGTGGACATGGGTATAGGGGATCTTAACCTAGGAGTAGAACCACTCATCAAAGTACCCCCCATTGGTGTAGGGTTAACTATGGAAGGGAGGGAGGATGGAGTAAAAATGTTCCACACACTTTGTTTCCCATACCGATGTCAGAGGATCGACTAACAGCCAGCTATAAGAGATGATTCATGTCTATAAGCAAATGGACACTGAATGATGGCGTATTGAACTTCTCTAGTGTGGATTGTCCCCCCACATGTCTACATTATAAAAACGAGGCATGCTCAAACTTAAATAACACAAGAACACATTAGAACTCTTATACCTTATGCATGCTCAAACTTAGAACTCTTATACCTTATGCATTATGTGTATACCTTATGCATTCTCATACTTAAATAACACAAGAACACATTAGAACTCTTATACTATTCATGTGATATTAGAACTTTATTGAGACCTTCTAGAATACTGTTTAGATAAGCAAGGTGGATAGTGCCCCTTTCCGATAATGGCTTCTCAGGACTTTCCACATGCTCCCCACTATTAAAGTCAAAGGAAACTTCTCTTTTACAAGAGAAGGATAGTGAAAAGAACAAAGGCTCCCCCTCCACTATAACCACCTACTCGCAGATAATCACTCCTAACTTTACTTTAACGAACATTCTAAAAGACCTACAATAACGTCCATATCTTTATGTATTATGCTCTAAGTCTAAGAGAATAGAAAAATTGAAACCCTAGCACTCAAGGGTGCAAAGAAAATACGTGAGAAGAATAAAAAAAATAGAGAATACCTCAAGAGATGGAATAATACTCGAGTTGCTCTATGTAGAAGGAGGGCATAATAATGCAAGACCTAAAAAACATAACATGCAAAACAAAAGTGACACATTTATGAGAAAAAAAATGTGTTTAGTAACACATCTATGCTTGATCTATATGCATGCATGTATAGAGCATATATATGAGAGGATCCCACTTCACAATACTTGCACGACCTCCTTACATTAGCATGCAATGTCACTTCTCACTGAACTCTAGCATAAGGAGGTCTAGCAAAGCATTGTGATGAATATGTCTATACACATGTAATCTCCATGAATAGAGAGAATACCTCATGCAAAAAAAAAAGAGACCATAAGAAATATATGCTATATGCAGACTATAAACATTCAAAAAGCTTATACTGTCAATCCATGCATAGCAGTCCATATCAAAAAATCCTTATGCATAGATTTAGCGTTAAAAATGCTTAAGCTCTATGCATAGAGGTTAATGCATGCATTAATCTCTAAGCATATAGATTAATGCATAGATTAAGTTTAATGAATGCATTAAGCTCTATGCATTAAGTTTAATGCATGCATAGATTACACTTAATGCATAGATTAAGCTATATCCATAGAGCTTAATCTATGCATTAAGCTTAATACATAAATATTAATCTATGCATAAAGCTTAATGCATGGATTAAGATTCATGCATGCATTAAGCTCTATGCATAGAGCATAATCTATGCATGGAGCATAATTCATAGAGCTTAATCTATGTAGTAAGCTTCATGCATAGCATAAAGTTTAATCTATGCATAGATTAAGCTGTTTGCATAGATAATGTTTTATGCATTAAGCTTAATGCATAGATTAAGCTCCATGCATAGAGCTTAATCCATTCATTAAGCTTTATGCATAGAGCCTAATCTATGCATAGAGCCTAGTCTATGTATAGAGCTTAGTCTATGTGTAGAGCTGAATGCATGCATTAAGCTTAAGCTAGGTGCATGCGTACTTAAGCTTAAGCTAGATCCTGAACCCCGACACCCGAGGGTGCAATAATAGGCAGATGAAAAGAATAAATGATTAGAGGGCTTACCTCTTTTTAGTGAAGTTGAAGGAAACTTGGATTAAAGGACCTACAAAACAAAAGATTAAACAAAGTAATTAGTAATAGAAAGACCTAGAAGCTTAATGCATAGACACAAAACCCTAAAGAAGACAAGAAAAAGAGAGTGTACCTCTATATTGTCTAGCTAAAAGAGATGATTAGTGTAAGACTTACAGAACATAAAAAGACAAAAGAGTGATTTAGCAACACATTTAATGAACTATAACTGCCAAACACAAGAAACATATAAAAGACCAATACACATTAAGAATAGACAAAAAAAGGAGAAGGAGAAGAAGCAAAAGGACAAGGTCAGTACTCTATGCATTAATCTTAAATCTCATTTGTTTCTTATTAATCATTAGGTTAAGCATAATGGAGGCAAACCCTAATAATTAGGTCACACCATCACTTGTAGAGTGATGGGATAGGAAAAGAAAGAGGAATATAGCAAGGGAAAGGGGAAAGGGAAGAAGAAGAAGAACCCTAAACAAATGCATTAGAATAAAACATAAGAGAAAAATACCTTGAAGATCTTACACCATAGCCATTTGGTGATGAAGAGAAAGAGTCTCATGAAGGGGAGGATTACCAAAAACCGAGCACGGAAAAACCGAGCGAGGACCCAAACCGGGCGGCAAGAGACTGAGCAAGCTCTTTTGACAATGTCATTCAGAACTCGTAGTCATATCTTAAAGTTTTAGATTCTCAAAGAAAGTGCATACACAAGCCTAGTAATGGAACCTCACAAGAACAACACAGCAACAACTTACAACACAACAACAACTTATTGACATTAGCAAAAGAAACTTATATTGTCTCAATCAAGAAAGCGCAAACATAATTCAAAATGCAACTCTGTTTTAATGAACCAGAAAAGGAATGACAACATATAACCATCTATAAGACACTAGAAGAAGAAATTACAGATGTCCCAAAAGTTACTGACTTATCTATGGCACAAACCTAATTTCTTGCTTTACATAATTTCTTGCTTCCCTGCAAATTTCACATTTTTGCAATGGATCAAAAAATCCAACCAAATGGCAAACATCCCTTATACATTCCTTCTATATAACACTAGTAGAAGGAATATTGCGGTGTCCCGAGAGTACTTGACTAAGCTCTAACTTTGTAATTGCAGCTTGGTGCATAAATTTATGTATTGTAGGTTGCAAACCAAACACCCTAATGAACACAAAATATATATGCTCACATGGCATGTACGACTCTTTTTTCAGATCCCTCAAAGCAAACTCTGGACAAGAGCACCTTGGAAATTCGCATACATTAACCGCAAAGGAGATTCCAGATTTCTTTGAATCAGTTGTTGAAATCCAAAAAATGTGTGACTCTGCTTGACTTACAACTGTCTCACGCACTACCTCTCCTTCCATTATAAGTGCTCTGTTGATGCAATCTTGGCTTGCCTTGCTTATCTTCTCCTTCCATCTTACAATGCGGCCATCACCTCTGCTCGTTGGGCAAACATTGCATGGTGTTGTCTGAATAGTGGAAACACTGTGTTTTACACCCTCCAAAATAAAACCTGCGTTGATGAGTTTGGTTGTCTCTTTCGTAGACAAACATGTGCCTCTAGCAACCTTCCAGAGAAGAGGAGCTGGCCCACAAGACTTTTGAATCTGCTCATCCACTCTAGCTGAATGAATTACACTCGGATGGACAAAAGTAGAACATCTGCCAACTCTCCTTATCCTTATACTGTCGACGTTCTTTGAAGCAAGGTGTAGGAATACCCTTCAGTGGCCCTTCCTTCTTGTCAAGAACGAAAGCTCCACAGCGTTTGGCTCTCCCTTCCAAAATATCCCAGCATGTAGATTGACATTTGGGTGGTGTTCTCCGGATAGCCCATTCTTTCACATCAACCTCACTCTCTTTTGGGGTCCCATGAATACATGAAGCACCCCCTTTTGGTCTTGGAACATGAATAGTAACGTTCTCATATTCTCGTCGATGACTATCTGTATAATTTTTGCATCCATTTTTCTTCTCTTGCGCATCACACTTTTCAGGACTATCCTCTGAACATGTGGAGCAACAATATCTTGTTCCTCCAACACTATTGATGCAAGGTCCACAAGATTTTTTTTTGCTCGAACCCCTTCGTCTCCGGACATAAATCTTTTCTTAATTTGATTTAAACCCAGCCCCCAGACCTCTCATGTCTTCCTATCAAGTAGGCCTTATAATGGGCACTTTGCAAGACTGACATGGCGAGGTCTGCAGGAGCTGAAGCAGAGAACAAGCTAACTTGTTGAGCGTATCCCAAAGCTGCTCGCATGGATGCATGCTTAGATTCTGAGAGATTAATCGTAGGCACAAATGGACCTCCACCCCCTTGTGTCAATACCCATTTTGCCCACTGAAATCCCCGCACCTCCCACCAAGATAACCATTTCTCTAATGAATGTAGCTCTGTCTCATGCATATGTCCCAAACTCCAAAATGTAACAAGTTTGTCCTTTGCTGATGCGGTTGACACTTCACTTGGTGCATCTCTCCATCGTCGACACAAATCCTTATGCTCTTCTTGAAATTGTGGTTTGATACAAATTCGTGTATGTTCCAGCATACTCTTTTCCCAGTGAAAAGAACACGAGCATTCCTTGAACATCATCACATTCCTTTTACCTTTATTAAAAACAATACGCATTGCAAGCCAATTTGCTTGTTCCTCATCAGCCCCATGAAACCTGTAAACTTTGCACTCTCAAATCCACATTGCTGCAACCTTTCATTCCATCAAAGTCCAAAATAAAACCTGTGCATTTGTATTCTCCACCTTGAACTCACCTACTACAATTGTAAGCAATTCTCTGACAAAAGGGTGATAAACATGTGCACTCATTGTGGTCCAGCCACTTGTCCTGTGCACATGATCAAAGTGGACAAATTGTTTCTCTAATGGTTCACCTGGCCTCATTTGATTAACCAAGTCGATCCCACTTCCAGGACCCACAGAGGACATCTTAAATACATGAGGCTCCACATTGCTTGCCAGCTGGTTTGGAAATAAGAGGCTATGAAAGAAAGGGTATCGCCTATTTGTTTTCTCCTTAAGATCCAGTAATGCTTCGAGCCCAAGAACCGATCCCTTCACATTTTGATGGGCAATATCCATGGATCTCTGAATCCTAATCAAATACCAAAGGCCAACCATTGCAACATGTGAGTTTCAAAAAAATGTAAACAAAGTTTAGACCTAACCTTTTTCTTTGTACAAGTGGTGTAACTCTTTCCAGAAGCTGCTCGACCCCCAAATCTCCCATATCAGGAGTGATATCAGTGTCATCAAAGAGCATGTCCATAATTATATCTTGAGCTACACCTGTCTCAACCTTTTTACACTTTGAATATAGGTCATGGGAAGCTCTATCTTGCACCAAAGTATGCACAAAAGTCTCATTTGTTTTCGACACCCCAACTGCCACCACTGGATGCCTATGACTACCTTGATGTATGACACATCTTGTTGTAGTAGTTCTATCTGTAGGGTAGCAATAATAAATAGAAGACTCACACACAGCCAAGCATTCCGGTAAAGTCTCATTTGTTTTCGACACCCCAACTGCCACCACTGGTGGATGCCTATGACTACCTTGATGTATGACACATCTTGTTGTAGTAGTTCTATCTGTAGGGTAGCAATAATAAATAGAAGACGCACACACAGCCAAGCATTCCGGTAAAGTAGAGCAATGTCGACAAACTAAAGTGCCAGTTTCAGAACTTAAAAACCCAATTTTGGGCACCTGTTTAAGTTTTCCCTTCCATTGAGATTGATTGCTTCCCTTCGTCTTCTCATAATAAGGGCACTCCACATTACAACATCTTAGATGCCCCCCATAAGAACTACTCCTAACAACACCATCAAAACATTCCTTTGTACATGTGTTATACTCCACCCACACATGACCATCATATCTTTGCTCCATCCCAGCCATTGGCTTACCTTGTGGTGCAATAGGGAGCTCAAAAACAATATCCCCATCAACTGTGATGGAAGTTCATCAACTTTCCTAACTTCAGATGCATTTATTAAAGCATTGAGAAGAGTGTCGTTAACAGGCAATCGTCTAATCAGAGACAAGATACTGAGAACTTTATTTTCTATGGGTGTCCCTAAACTAGATAGACAGGGTTCAAAAGAGGGATTTTGTACTGATGAGAATATATGCCCACCGTCATCTCTACCTCCTTGGAATGTAGAGATAAAGTAGACACAGTGCATTCCCTTGGCATTGTTGCAGTAAGTTTAAATGCATAAACACCATCAGCTAGCTTGATCCTAGGCACTACACTGCTTTGATTCTCCATGGATAAGTTATTAGTACCTAAGGAGAAGTACTCTTGAAGCTCTCTCTCTGTCAAAATAACATCTTCTGAATCAAAACGGACAGATAAAATTTTCAAAGAGCCAAAGCAAAGAATATCAATGATGTGCACCATTCTGCTTGTGAGATGCAGCTATTTACAAATGTCTAAAAATATATCAAGAAGGCCAACATCATTCTCCCTTTTCGAGATATGAGTACTGATATTTGCCAGATATGATTGCATTTAAAACCGAATATTTGCACCACTAGTATATGTCTTTTTCAAATAACTAAAGAATGATTATGATGCATTTAATGACTATATCTCCACTATACGCTTGTACAATCAATTCATAGCATTTCAATGCATAATATACAAATAAATATAAATACGTATATAA
Organism: Cibotium barometz; assembly: GCF_041138505.1. Classification (NCBI taxonomy): domain Eukaryota; kingdom Viridiplantae; phylum Streptophyta; class Polypodiopsida; order Cyatheales; family Cibotiaceae; genus Cibotium; species Cibotium barometz. Next base: position 32,237,425 of record NC_141053.1, on the reverse strand, counting down.
ATAATACGTAATATATAAATAATACATAATATATACCAATCTCTATTTATATATTATGTATTATTTATATATTATGTATTATTTATATATGTATTTATCGTCTCTAGCTCTGCATTTGCCAAGCCTCTTCTTCGTTCGCCTCCGCCAAGCCTCCAGCAGCTCTTGAGGGTCTTCGTTTGCTGCAATTTTGCTCGACAAAAGCGAAGGTTACCTGCACTACCACACGAAGGTTACCTGCACTGTCTCGTGAACATTTCCAGGTGAGCTGCGGCCCCTTCCTTCCCTTAGCACTCCCATGGTGTATGGGCATTCTTGCCCTTGGTGGCAAGGGGCTAAGGAGATATGGTTGTTAGAAGATGTAGCGTGGGGTTTCAGACTGCGAGTGCGAGGAGGCAGGGGCTGCGAGTGCACTTGGTTGTTTGCGTGTCCTGAGCTTACCCCTGCAATGAACACCTTGGTGAAGTCTGCATATAAGGCCAGCCATGGCTTGGAACTGGGTTCGCAGAGGGCCTGTCCCTTGAGCCAGAGAAGAGCCGAGAGCCGATAGCCCATAGAAACAACAATTGCGTGTATTTTAGTTGCAGTCGGGGCTTGCATAGCATGTGTGGGTCTTAGCTCCTTCCCACCAAGGGCAAGAAAGCCCATACGCCAGCGTATGGGCTTTCTTGCCCTTGGTGGGAAGGAGCTAAGACCCATACATCCTAGGCAATGGGTCAAATTATCTTGGAAAAGGTAGTAAAATCAGCCCCAGATCTCAAAGTAAAATCTCGGAACTGGGTTCGGAGAAGGCCTGCCCCTTGAGCCAGAGAAGAGCCGAGAACCCATCTTCCAAAGCTGCAGGAAGGCGGTGCTCGGGGGCGAGCCGATAGCCCACAGAAACAACAATTGCGTGTATTTTAGTTGCAAGCTCATTGCACAGGCTGTGGCAAACAGGGCTTGCATAGCATGTGTGGGTCTTAGCTCCTTCCCACCAAGGGCAAGAAAGCCCATACGCGAGCGTATGGGCTTTCTTGCCCTTGGTGGGAAGGAGCTAAGACCCATACATCCCTGATCTCAAAGGTAGTAAAATCTCCCCCAGATCTCAAAGTATACTGGTATCTACAAATGTAATCCTCTTCCATCTTGGCCTCCGTAGAACAAAGTCTACAGTTCCTGTCCGCCCCTCACAATGCACTCTACTCTCCCCGTCTCCACTTTGAGGTGGTGAGATAAGACCTGGATCTGCCCCGTAAAGCGATCTGCATGGCTAATCATATTGACTGAGGGATTAGTGAAGCTAGAGAAGTACAAGGCTGTTACATGTGGGCTGCCCAACCACCAACTCAGCCTAGTTTTTTCCACATGGTCTGCCCAACTGTCCAGTTTTGTCCGTGGGTCTTAGCTCCTTCCCACCAAGGGCAAGAAAGCCCATACGCCAGTGTATGGGCTTTCTTGCCTTCCCTGTGCGCTAGCATTGCATGCATCACCGAGCTCCATAAAGTCACCCAAGCCCCTCGTTGAAAACTTGCTGTTAGGATTCTCGTTGTTGCTGTGGTGCATGAGGATTAATAAGTAGGTGAATAAGTCAGTCTCATCCCATGATGTTGTTTCAGGAAATTGTTTGATTTACATGGCACTACTGTGAGAAGAATGGTCAGTAGGAATAGCCAACATGCAATTGGTAGTGGCAATGGGACTTGGTTTAGTAAGTTTGTTATACGAGGTGTTAACCATTTTTAGTTTTGGAATCCATAAGGATCTCATCCACTTGTAATAACCTTGGATTGAAAGTAGTGTCTTGGGGACCCACACTTGTCGAGTGTGCACCTATTCTAGGTAGCGAGTTTTCAATGAGGGCTTTTTGCGTGAAACCTGGTTCCTTTTGAACTTTGATTTGTTTTCTTTTTGGGTATGTTATTTCTGAGAGTCGGTGGCTTTAGGTACTAGACTTATCATTGAAAGGATAATTTTGAGCCTTGAGAATGGGTTTCCGTAGTCATCTTTGTGAATGTTAAGCTTGGGGTTGTCGTACAGCTTGATGTCTATGTCTAGGGTTGTGTGTAAAAAATCGGTGTGAACTCAGGCAGTTACACTCACTCAAACAAACAAACACCTTTCTCATTTTTTCTTTCTTCCATTTTTGCCATTCCTGAAAAAAAAAAAGAAAATAGAAACATAACATAAGTTAACCATACACACACACACATTCAAAATGGGCAATGGCTATGTGATGGGGCTATTCCCTGGTAGTGGCGCCACTTATGGAGGGACCTTATGCCATGGGAAAGGCGCAAGGAATGACCAAATATCGTGGTCTTTGCCCAATTGCACTTGGAAGCACAAACAACTCAACCGAGAAGCCAATTTACCATGGCCTAATGCACAAAATGCAAATGGTGGGTGTATGTCACTCACTTTGTTGAATGCTTGTTGCTAGGATGCTTTACGGCTATCGTCAATGCATGAGCACCCAAGAGCTCTACTCCACTACTGTCACCCCAATCCAATGGAAGCTCGAGCCTTCCCACACTCAATCTCTCTCTGGAACGTACACTCACACATATACAATGAGCATATAACAACTCTAATTGGATTAGGTAAGAAGCAAGAGAGTGGAGAAGAAGAGCACTTTATTAGATGCGTAAGAGAATGAATGCTAAGAATTACAAATTGACCCTTATCTTAGCCCCAAGCATTCATGCCTTGGTCGGCCATACTTAAAATATAGGTCCCTCGCTATCTAAGGCCACCTAGGCTGGTGCAAAAACTTAATCTAAGCATGTAATCTCAATTATTAATCTCATGGCATGTCTTTCATAGACTTGTAGTAGGTGATGATCATACACATACATAATATTAGCATTTCTAATGTCAATAGCTAAATAAAACGGATGGCATCAACATTGGAGAGGTGTCCATTGAGGATTAATAAGTAGGTGGATAAGTTGGAATGTCAATGTCATCCTGTGATATTATTTCAAGTAATTTTTTATTTACATGGCACTAATGTGGAAAGAATGATCAGCAAGAATCGCCAGCATATACTTGATAGCAGGTAGTGGGACTTGGTTTAGTAAGTTTGTTATACAAAATATCAACCATTTTTTGTTTTGGAATCCATAAGAATCTCATCCACTCGTAATAAACTTGGCCTAAAAGTAGTGCCTAATTAGGCACCCACACTTGCCGAGTGTACACCCTTTTGAACTTTCATTTGTTTTCTTTTTGGATATGTTGTTTCTGGGAGTTGATGGCTATAGACACCAAAATCACATCATTGGGGAAAATATTTTTGAGCCTTCAGAAGGGGTTTGCATAGCCATCTTTGTGAATGCTAAGCTTGGGATTGTTGTTTAGGTTGATATCTATGTCTAGGTTTTGTTGAGAAAACGTGGTGCTCATGCTAGATCAAGTGTGTGCAGAGGAGAGACTCACAAAGTACAAGAACAATATCTTGCTTATTAAGTTGTTTATGCATACAACTAGGCCTTGCTCACATACAAAATGCCTCATGGCCTCATCTTTAAATAGATGAGCTAGTGGACCTTAAGTCCATTCACACTCACACCCTTCTACATAACCTTAGTCTCTTAACACCCCCCCTCAATACCAACTATGGAAGAATGGAATAGGTGGTATTGAACCATAGGATGCATTTATAACATTAGGCGTACAAGGCTTGGAATATAGGTGTGGTAATCTAGGATTTACAAATGTGTTCCTAGAGCCTTAGAGGCTAATACATTGATGCCATCTAAGTCTTTATTTGTTGTCGATGAAGATGTACACCTCAATGATGGTGCACCCCACTCTTTGTGTTTGCTTGACTTCTTGTATATGACATGCTTAGGAGATACATGCCATTGCTTCCACCATATGCTTTCCACCTTGACCATTCTCACACAATGATCATGGCAAGGCTGCCACCCTTGCTTAAGTGGTTTGCTTTTAGATGGTCCTCCAACATGCTTTATGATCCCTTGAATACCATATCTCCTCCATGGGTAATGAGGTAGATTTAAATGGGAAAGGGAAAGGGAGGGTCTTACCACTTGCCTTATGCATTGGTCAAGGGCAGTATCTACTCCACAATTACAACTACTTTTGTGCATGTTAGTTACATGATACCCATTAGGGTTTGAAGTTACAAGGTTAATGAGAGTGAGTAAGTGGTTGAGGTAAATATTCAAACGAATAAGGTTTATCATCTTTGGATCAAGAAGGAGAGGACATGGCTCATAATGTTGCCAATGCCTCTTACGAAAGTAATGCCAAAAAATGCTTAAAATCATGACAACCAACAAGGTAGAGCATTTGGGGATTCTATGCTCAACCTTACAACTCATCTTATACGATGAAAATGCAGAATATGCAGCGGAATGAAGTTCCTTGGGCTTGGGAAACGAGAACATATGGCTTATGACTTGCCTATGTCTTTTACAAATAAGAGCCTCAAGGGTAAAACACATAAACATTGAAGATGAACACTTAGTGTACATGTGTTCAACTTTAAAACCACTCAAAAATCTGAGTTTGATGATGAAAAAACCAGAATTCTTCAACCTCTTTGACTCATGAGGTGAAGACAATTGGTTCATGGTTGCATGTTGAGAAAACGTGGTGCTCATGCTAGATCAAGTGTGTGGAGAAGAGAGACTCAACAAATACAAGAATAATATCTTGCTTATTAAGTTGCTTATACATACAACTAGGCCTTGCTCTCATACAAAATGCCTCATGGCCTCATCTTTAAATAGATGAGCTATTAAGTCCATTCACAATCACACCCTTCTCTCACCCTTCTACATAACCTTAGTCTCTTAATACCCCCCCTCAATACCAACTATGGAAGAATGGAATAGGTGGTATTGAACCATAGGATGCCTTTATAACCTTAGGCGTACAAGGCTTGGAATATAGGTGTGGTAATCTAGGATTTACAAATGTGTTCCTAGAGCCTTAGAGGCTAATACATTGATGCCATCTAAGTCTTTATTTGTTGTCGATGAAGATGTACACCTCAATGATGGTGCACCCCACTCTTTGTGTTTGCATGACTTCTTGTATATGACATGCTTAGGAGATACATGCCATTGCTTCTACCATATGCTTTCCACCTTGACCATTCAATGATCATGACAAGGCTGCCACCCTTGCTTAAGTGGTTTGCTTTTAGATGGTCCTTCAACATGCTTTATGCTCCCTTGAATACCATATCTCCTCCATGGGTAATGAGGTAGATTTAAATGGGAAAGGGAAAGGGAGGGTCTTACCACTTGCCTTATGCATTGGTCAAGGACAATGTCTACTCCACAATTACAAAACAACTTTTGTGCATGTTAGTTACATGATAAGAGACTAAGGTTATGTAGAAGGGTGTGAGTGTGAATGGACTTAAGGTCCACTCACACTCACACCCTTCTCTCACCCTTCTACATAACCTTAGTCTCTTAATAGGTTTGTGTGTAAAGTTGTGTTTGTGTGAACTCAAAAGGTTACACTCATGTAAATCCAAGATATCCTTCGAAGTGTGTCTACATGTTAAGGGTCCAGGTAATCCATTCCAAGGCATAACCAATAGAATTTCTTCACCTGGAAAGTTCAGATTTTCATATGATTAAAAAAGAACATTGACTGGTTGATCTCTAATTTTTAATGAAGTAGTTCTTGAATCACAGTCCAATAGTACACCTATAATGGCCCATCCAATTTTGTGTGAGCCTCTTCAAATAATTCTCCAAGAGGCATAGCAAGAGGCATAGCAAAGAATTTACCCTTTGCTAGGTGGTCTACAATGTTAAACACCATTTTGTACACTTCTAAACAATTGACCAATTGATTGCCAATGGACAGGATGGCCTCTACACTCGAGCCACTTTCCTAGCTCACTAAGAGCTACTAGGGAAAGGGCTTCCCTAGCAACCAAGGTGAAGGGGGACACCACCTAGCCAAACGAGGGTGGGCTAGGATACCTACACAAAGACGTGGTCATTCACAAATGAAAACAAATGAGAGGTAGGGCATGACCTCAAATGAATATAACCTCACATACATAACTCAAAATCTCCCAAATCAAATGCAAAAGAAACACATGAAAGTCATGAAAGAGGAAAGGAGTGATCATTTATTCAAAGGGTTTCTTATGTACAAACTTTGTCATAGGGTAGAGAGTGTAAGATTTCTCTCTAGTCTCTCAAGATGTCCAGTATCTTCCCTTGTAGTCAATCCCCTCTTCAGAAATATAAAAGATCTTGTTTCTACCTGTTTTGGCCTAGAGAGAGAAAATGTTCGAGAGAGAGGTTATTCAGATTTTGAATATTTTTGGATGGAAAAATATCTCTTCTTATTACAATAAGTTTCCCCAAAACAGAAGTTCAAAAAGATTTTCAGAAGGTGCATTAGAAATTAAGTATAATCAATTCAAGAGGCCTTATCCTAGGGGTCCAAATTTTTGAAAAATTTTAAATTAAGGTTTTGAGGGGCCAATCAGATTCATCCAAATGTGTGGAGAAGATAAATAGAAGAAATAAAGAAAATCCCCCAAAAAATGAGTAAATACTCACATAAGAGGACTAAGGACCAAAGGAACTACTAAAAAAATGGATTTTGACACCTCACAATGGGAATTCCCCCCTCATGAAGGAGGCGCCTACTTTACATGTGTGGTGGAGTTTAAAATTATCAAAAATTGAGATATTTCATCTCTCCTCTCTCCTAATTCAAGTCTAGTTCCAAAAAGTAAGCTAAACTGACCTAAAAATGGTTGAAAATTGACCAAACTGATCTGGAAAATTCTAGATTCAGTTTGCCTGGTTAGAAGCTCACTTTTTCCTTTAAATAGAAGCCTCCCCCTTTGTTGAAGCTTAATAGTGTTTTATGCACTGTTACTCTAATCCTCCCAAGAGCCAAAAACTATGAATTTCTTAAAATAATTCACTAGTTTTTGGCCATTCCCTCTTCTAAAGAATTGGTGGCCACTCTTGTTGCAAACAAGAGTAGATCCCTCAAACCATCAAGCCAAAGGAAAGCTCCCAGAATTTCATGTAAGTAAGAAATCTCACTTTTTCTTATTCTTTTAATGGTTTTCTAAATTGTTTGTTATCTTAAAATGATAAACAGATGCTATGCCTTCTTGGAAAGGCTTTCCCCCTCTCTCATTCTTAAAATCAGCCCTTCTTTATCCTAGTTAAGTTATCTAATTGTTGAAATTAAACTTTTCATATTGTTTCTCTCTTAAAAGTGAAAATTGATTAGTTTAGAATGCTTTAAACCAATTGGGGATAATTCCTAAAGGTTAGAAAAATTAAAAAATGGTCAGCCATATAAAGGAGGTTATGGCAAAATTTTCTAAAAAATTGTGAAATAAATTTCATCTTTTATTAATAAAAAAGAGTAATCCCCATCATTTGTGTATTCTAAAAGTGACATTTTCATTCATGCATAGAAAGATCCATATTGATTATTTTTTTTATTATAAAAGAGTGATTTTTAATAGAATTAAATTCTATGCATAGAAAGATGCATATTGATTATTTTTTTATTATAAAAGTGTTACTTTCATCAAAATGGATTTTTATGCATAGATAGATGCATAAAAGAATATTTTTATTATAAAAGTGTTACTTTCATTAAAATGGGTTTTTATGCATAGATAGATGCATAAAAGAATATTTTTATTATAAAAGTGTTACTTTCATTAAAATGGATTTTTATGCATAAAATGATGCATAAAAGAAATTTTTTATTGTAAAAGTGTTACTTTCACTAATATTGATTTTAATGCATAGAATAAGGCATAAAATAATTTTTTTTATTACAAAAGTGTTGCTTTCATCAATTTTGATTTTATGCATAAATAGATGCATAAAGAATTTATTTTTATTCCAAAAGAGTTATTCTCATCAATTTTGATTTTATGCATAAATAGATGCATAAAGAATTTATTTTTATTTCAAAAGAGTTATTCTCATCAATTTTGATTTTATGCATAAAAAGATGCATAAAGAAATTTATTTTTATTTCAAAAGAGTTATTTTCATCAATTTTCTTTTTATGCATAGAAAGATGCATAAAGAAATTTATTTTTATTTCAAAAGAGTTATTTTCATCAATTTTCATTTTATGCATAGAGGAATTTATTTTTATTTCAAAAGTGTTATTCTCATTAAAATTGAATTTATGCATAGGAAGATGCATAAAAGATTTATTTTTATTTCAAAAGTATTATTCTCATTAAAATTGAATTTATGGATAGGAAGGATGCATAAAAGATTTATTTTTATTTCAAAAGTGTTATTCTCATTAAAATTAAATTTATGCATAGAAAGATGCATAAAGGATTTAATTTTATTTCAAAAGTGTTATTTCCCTTAAATTTGAATTATGCATAAATAGATGCGTAGAGAATCTTTATATCAAAAATTAGATTTCTCTTAAGTTCTATGTTTAAATTCTATGAATAAAAGTGATGAGAATATGGGGTGGATAGATGTGATGAGATAAGATGTGAATCAGATAGATGATGATTGGATGGATGGATGTGATGTAAATTAGATAGATGCGAATGGATGGATGGATGTGATGTGAATAGAGGATGGATGGATGTGATGTGAATGGATGGATGGATGTGATGTGAATAGAGGTGATGAGATGTGAGGTGAATAGATGTGAGATGTGATGTGAATCAGATAGATGGGAATGAATGAATGGATGGATGTGATGTGAATAGAGATGATGAGAATGTGAGGTGGATAGATGTGATGAGATAAGATGTGATTTAGATAGATGCGAATGGATGGATGGATGTGATGTGAATAGAAATGTGAATAGAGATTATGAGAATGTGAGGTGGATAGATGTGATGAGATAAGATGTGAATTATATAGATGATGATTGGATGGATAGATGTGATGTGAATTACATAGATGCGAATGGATGGATGGATGTGATGTGAATAGAGGTGAATAGATGTGATGAGATAAGATGTGAATCAGATAGATGATGAATGAATAGATGAGATGTGAAATGAATGATATGGGATGTGAGTGAATGTATGTGATGATATCAATGAACGTGAATGTGTATGTGAGGAATGGATGTGAATGAGTATGTGAAAGAATGGATAAGGATATGTATAAGAAGAATGGATATGAGGAATGGATGTGAATGAGTATGTGAAAGAATGGATAAGGATGTGTATGAGAAGAATGGATGTGAATGTGTATGTAAAGAATGGATATAGATGTGTATGTGAAAGAATGTGATGTGATGTGATGTGATGTAAAGAGATGAGATGTGACATGAATATATGTGGATGTGAAGTGATAGATATGAATGTAGGGATTAGATGTGAATGTAGGGATAGATGTGAGTAGTCATATATGAGAACGATTAGATGGATGTGGATGAATGAGATGAGATGTGTATGAATGAGATATGATGTGAATAAAAGTGATGTGATATAGGATGTGGATGAATGTGTTAGCATGGGAATCGAGATGTGAATGAATGATATAGGATGTGAATGAATGAGTTAGTATGAGAATCAGGATGTGAATGAATGATAAGGGATGTGAGTGGATGTGATGTGATGTGAATAAATGATAAGGGGTGAAGTGATGAGATATATGGGTAGATGCAAGTAGATGAGATCTGCTGAGGATAAATGAGGAAATAAGTGATGAGTTAGAAAAAGATGTGATTAGATGAGAATGCGAATGCTTATGAAATGAATGTGGATTGATGTGCAGATAATATGGATTGATGTGGATGGATGTATGAATGATGTGGATTGGTGTGTGTATGATGAGTGAATGATGTGGATGATGTGGATTGATGTTTGGATGAAGTGGATTGATGTGGATGGATCTATGGATGATGTGGATTGATGTGTGAATGATACGATTGAATGTGATTTGATGTAGGAATGATGTGATGTGATAGGGATCGATGAAGAAAATAAAATTGTAGGAGGATGAGAAAAGATAGGGACTAATGTGAAAGGATGCGGAGTAATGACAAAAGATGTAAATATTGTTGAAACTGTATTTGTATGTGAAATTTGTTTTTAAATGACTGTTTTATGTCAAGAATGCTGGGGAAGCATTTTGACCGTCTTGTGAATGAGGTCGTAGAGAGACTCTTAAAGTTGCAACTGCTGAGACGGAGAGTCAACGGAGGACGTCTCGCATAGCAAGGTCAGCCGAGGTCTTGACCAGCCTCGGTTTGATTTAAATGGTGAGCTTCCGGTACAGTGGATGAGGGACCAAGGAAGCGGCCTATGAGTGAAGCACTAGGTGACCTACGAAGGATCCTAGAGGGTGCTGACCATATGGTGCTCGGGCTCTGGGTCACCGAAGATACCCACAAGTACACCGAGGAAGATATTGGAACAAGGAGTAAGAGTTGTTTTCTGAATTCGGGCATGGATCTGGTTGATTGACCTTGCTGGTCCTCAATGGATGAGTCCACGGCTCTTTTATATGGATCTGTTGGTTGATCTTGCTGATCTTCAATGGAGATTCCATCTGGATATTTTTATGTGATTATATTGCCAGGTACTATGAGCTAGGAACTATTGAAAAGCCCCCTGAGTGAACAGGTGGTGAGTGTTCTGGTTGTTGCCAATGATGCCATAGGTACACCGATGAAGGAACAAATTGGAAATTAGGATTCAACTGGATAATTAGAGGATTATGATCAGTAACACTATGGTTTCATTAAATGATTGTTTTAAAGATTGTTGAATCTGTGAAAAAGGCAAGTAAGTGGTGTGACTAGTTTTATGTTTGCATGAATATCCGACTAGGGGGCCTGGGAACTCTTTTCCCTGGTATTACCCAGGACAAAACATAACCAAAGTCTTAATTGGATCCCATCACTACAGTGGTTGGGCAGTTGGCTAACCCACGGGATTGGATGGGGTTAGGCTGGACTGATGGATCCCTAAATTGAGACTTAATTCTGTTATGGTACGATAGATGAAGTAAATACCGGATAAAAAATTGTTCTATGGAAAAGAATCAACGGTTGTGCCTCTCAATGAGGAAAAAAGTGTTGGTCTCTATGATCCAAGTACAATGTTTTCCCTGATCTGACTATGGGACTTACAGGTTTGCTCAGATTAGTTTAGTTAGTTAAGACTTTTGACTACGTTAGAGAAAAGTTATCCTGGAGGAATCGCCCGTGCTTTCCGGGCAAGGGAAGTTTTTTTTCGGGTTTGGTTTTGAAAGAGCCGATGGATTAGTCTCTTGTCCAGATATCCGTGGGGGCGAGGCACCGAGTGTGGGACCCTGCCCCCGTGCAAGAAGTGCTACTTCCGTGGCTAGCACCCCTGAATTTGTTGCGCGGTGTGGTCAGGGATCTTACAGCAGAGAGGATGGGAGAGAGTGGAAAAGCTAGTGACATGAGAAGGAGATGTTCACTCCAACATAGAGCCCAACTCCCAAAAAAATGCATGAAAATTCACCAAATTTTCCAAAACTACAGACCCCTAATGATGCTTGCCCCTCCAATGCTTGGGCTATAATCTGTAACCTTCCCAAAGATGGAGTTGCCCTAAGCATGGTGTTGAAAATTCACACTATGAAGTGCTTGTGTAGGCTTGATTTTATACTTCACTAAATATAATTCCCTTCAATTCTAACCATGCTAGTATTTCCTAATTCCTAAAGGGCAAGAATGATGAGGTGATGAGGGTAATATATTATGCTTGGTCTGTAGATTTGCAAGCACTTGTGCATGGTCCTAGAGATCAATTATTCTAAGATTTGTAGTAATCTTAGAGTAAGGTTTGTAATGATTTTTCAATTTGGAGTTTACTGAAACTTGGATGTTCATGATGTTAATGATCTAATTATTCAACGCGCCTTGTAATAGAGTAAAGAGCTACTCTACCGACCTTTAGAGTATGTCATTGCTCCTTTTGTTTGATAGGATGGGAGTGTCCCTGAGAGGTCTTGCTCTAAAACCTACCTTGTGGTGGCTAGTATTTAGACCTTCTCTTGCTCCTTCGTATACTGGCTTGATTAGTAGTTTATGTAGTTGGCCATTGGGATGTTGTCGGATTGTTCTCATAAATACTCTAGATTGAGTATCTTAGGCTATGTATTTTACGGGAGTGAGATTTTTCACAATATTTTATCATGAGAGTGAATCCAATTAATTATGTGTGATGCATGCTTCATGTGTGAAGCATGGTAATGAATGAATTCCATTTGTTATATTATAATTATTTTTGTGAGTGATTCCAAAGTAATTGTGATGTAACATTGTGGATTATGTTGAGTATAGATCATGAGTTCAAGACAACCAAGGTGGACATTGGACGCGATTATCTATCTAAGCACATGTGTGCTAAATATTTAATTTTGCCATGGTTTGGCCCATTGTACATATATTGGGCAAGGATTATTTTTTATGAGATGTTTTAAAGCATTGGACTAAGGTTAAATTTTGTAAAAGCCCAATTTTAGAAAAGTTATGCTGTTTATGGCTCCAAGGGCTAAATTTATTAATATGATTTAAATATCGTGTGTGGGAGTGGAGCCACACAAGTCTAGGGGGAGATTGCACCCAGTCTTGTGTTCTTGATCTTTTATGCTTTTGATTCATGCTCTTGATTTATGCTATGATGTTATGGTTTAATTTTTTTATTATTGAATTTGTGGAATAATTTAATCTCCATGTACCATGGTCCTGTAACAGTGGTATATCAGAGCATGGCAAATTCAAGAATTGAATTTGGGTCATGGAGAGTTGAAGAAAAATCAAGAAACTGATTTTTTCTCAAAGTCTATTGGCTTGGAGCAATTTGAAGGCTTTTCAACAAATTCAAAATTACTTGCACGGGAAGAGTAGAATGTGCAGGAAAGGTACACGGCTTTGGACAAGGACACAAATTCATCCAAAAGGAACAAGGCTTTGGACAAGGACACAAATTCATCCAAAAATCCAAGAGGTAAAGGTAAAGAAGAGAAGGTATGGAAAACCTTTGGGTAAAAGAAGCTATGTTTAAGTGAATTTTGTGAGCCATTAGATCAAAATTGGGATAATTGGGATAAGGGCTAGGAAGAAAGCCACCTTTTTCACAAAAACCACTCTTCTTCTAGCAAAACCACCCTTCTTCACCCAAAACCACATTTCTCAACTCAAATCCTTTCCCTAATCCAACAGTACTGATGAAATCAGCCAAGAGGAGAAGCAATTGAACCTACAATCAGATTGCTAAACTAGTAAGAGTGTCTGAATTCCATAATCAAGGGTGGAGGTTATAATTTTTTTAATAAAAGAGTCAAGCCTGTGTGCAGACACAAATCAAAACTCATATTTATATATATATCAAATTCCAATTGATTTTCTTTTATCTCCCTCTTGAATCAAAGGTCTTGAGTTCAAATCTTGTCGGATAGATCAATTTGGTCTCTTGGGATAGTTTCCAATGACGTTAAAAAGTTCTCTTCTCTTCTCTCTTCTCTCTCCAATGGAAGGAACGACGCTTCTCTCCAATTCAACTGATGACACGGCACTACGTGCCATCTATTCTACGCTGATCTGCCCACCACCGTTAGCTGATCTTCCCGCGGTTTGCCACCATTAGCCATTTGTTTAAGTATTTTTTTTAATAAATAAAGCTTAACTAAGCTTTAAATAAGCTTAGCTTTATATATATATATATATGTTAATAATGCTTATGTGTTAAAAGCTTAGTATAAAGCTTTATAATCTAAAGCTTTAATAGTTAATATATATATATACAAGCTTATTCTTTTTTCAAAAACAAAGGGGGCTTTGAAGGTTTTGAAGGAGAGAAAAGGGCCATAATTTCAAAAACAAAATCATTTAAAAGATTCTTGCAACAAATATTTTGGACATTATTTTCCAAGGAGTATTTTGGAAGATTTTTTGAACAGATTTCGAAGAAGCTTTTGTTTTCTCGAATTTTTCAACATCAAAGTACACCAGATTATTATACATATTCTTCGTGGGATGCCATCAACTTCGAGCTCTTCGATAACCCTTCTTTCGAAGTACACGGGAGTTAGATAAGTTTTCCACCTATTCTATTTTATTTCTGCAATTGCATAATATTTTACTTATTTCTTTTACAATGGCATAACCACCCACCATCCAAGATTAAGTAAATGCACTTCAAGCTCAATTATTGAGCGAGAAGACACAAAGTTAAGATTTCGAGCAAAAATTTACTCGCAAGAAGCGAAGACGTGCATATTCCGAATCGAAATCTTTGGATTCTGACAAGACGACCCTATTCAAAGAATTGTGCGAGCTACTCTCAAAGCTTAAGAGTCTCGAAAGGGACACAAAATCAGTACAAAAGCTTTTAATTTTCAGGATTATAATGGCAAAAAGGATGCACACCTCATACTTGCATGGTTAAGCCAACTTGATGATTATTTTTCAGGTGAAATTTTTTTTGAGAAAGATAAAGTTAAATGTGCTACTAATCATTTGGTAGATAGTGCAGATCTTTGGTGGAATGTTATTAGATAGGGCAAACACAAACCCAAATCATGGAAAGAATTCCAAAAGTTGATCAAGAAGGACTTCTTACCTCTGTCATATAAGAGTAAAGCCAGACAACGATGGGAAATTTTTAGACAGCTTGAAAAGGAGAACATATCAGCCTATATTGACAGATTTTTGGCAAATTTTGGCAAACTTTATTACAACTTCAAGCTATAGAGAAAATACGTGAGAAAGAGAAAAAGAGAAAATTCATAGCACATCTCAAACTAGTCATTAGAGCAGAAGTGAACATGTTTCATCCTCATTCTCTTAGCAATGCCATCTCTCTAGCAACACACTGCGAGAAGAAAAATGGATTTCTGAGGAATACTACAGTGACAGATTCTCATATTCTTCCATCTTCTCAATCTACACATTTTGAGACACTTCAGCACATAGATAAAGCAGAGAAACGCGATGATCCAGTAGTGAATGAAAAGAATATTAAAGCTGCAAAGAAGACCAATAATGGAGATAAAAAAAGTACGTGTGATTGCATGCTATAGATGCCACAAAGAAGGACATTATGCATATGAGTGTCTCAAAAAAAAAAAGAATCGAGTTGTAGTCGTGAACGTGGGTCAAGACGAAGACAAAGATGATCAACTAAAGCAAGACGGTACTTCCAACCATGATTTCTACCACTAGAGAGGTAAACCTAAAACTCATACTTATGTACTATTCAATTTTATAGTTAAATTCTAATATATTAGTCAACAAGATAGTTCAATGATGGATATGTACTTTCTATACGCAGAAGAAAATACATATTAGATTATTCACTATGAGGACTTGGGTGAACTAACAATGATGCACATATGTTTTTCGATTAATCATCTCGAAGAATATATGTAACTTATTGTTATTTCACATTCTTTCGATACCCATCGAGACGGATAATCTAAGTGATATTTATCCATGACGGATAGCCTATCAAACTCTAGTGTTGAGAGGGATTCTATCTGTGAACAGATTTATATTTTGACTCTCTTCACTTCCTATTAAATACGTAACTGAGGTCAGTTGCAACCCAACCAAGAGGAAATGTTACAATAATTAATTTATTGGATGATCCAATAAGTAAAAAGAATATCTTGGGTGACCCAAGTGTGATTAAATTGGTTGTGAGTGAATCTAACCAAGTGTGACATGTGTGACGCATGTATTGAGATTAAGTTGGTTGGTTGTGAGTGAGTCCAATCAACTCTAAGACACATGTGATGCATGTAAAGGTTATGTGAATTTTATCGTGAGTGAGTCCGATCAACTCTTTTGAAATAATTCTTGATAAGGGTGACTCTAGTTAGTTGTGAGTGAATCCAACCCAATGTGACACGTGTGAGACATGTGGTTTACTTTTGAATACCTGTGATGCGTATGAAAACATTATGAGTGAATCCAGTGTGTGAGTTTGATTGTGAGTGAGTCCAAACAACTCTAAGACATGTGTGACGCGTGTAAAGATTCTATGAATTTGATCGTGAGTGAGTTCGATCAACTTTAAGACACGTGTGATGCATGTGAGGATTTGTGGAAGTGAATCCACTTAAATACACAATGACATACTTTGTGAAGACGTGTGACACATATGGAAACATTGTGAGTGAATCCAATGTGGGAGCAATTAATGTGCTTGATCACTCGTGTTTGCTGATAGTTACAACCGAGGACGGTTGTTCTTCTCAAACGAGAGGACTGTCAACGGGAGTGAGATTTTTCAGAATATTCTATCATGGGAGTGAATCCAATTAATTATGTGTAATTCATGGTTCATGTGTAAAGCATGGTAATGAATGATTTCCATTTGTTATTATTTTTTTTTGTGAGTGATTCCAAAGTAATTATGATCTAACATTGTGGATTATGTTGAGTATAGATTATCAGTTCGAGATAGGATGAGATTATCTAGCTAAGCACATGTGTGCATAGGACGAGATTATCTAGCTAAGCACATGTGTGCTAAATATTTAATTTTGTATGGTTTGGTCCATTGTACATATATTGGGCAAGGATTATTTTTAATAAGATGCTTTAAAAGCATTGGACTAAGGTTCAATTTTGTAAAAGCCCAATTTTGAAAAAGCTATGCTATTTATGGCTCTAAGGGCTAAATTTATTAATATGATCTAAATACCGCGTGTGGAAGTGGAGCCACACACATCGGGGGGGAGATTGCACCTAGTCTTGTGTTCTTGATCTTTCATGCCGCCTTTGATTCATGCTCTTGATTTATGCTATGATGTTATGGTTTAATTTTTTTAATTATTGAATTTGTGGAATAATTTAATCTCCATGTACCATGGTCCTGTAACATTGGAACTTGATATAGTTTTCAAAATTATAGCCATGTTGAACTTTGAAACAGACTATGCATGGTTCGTCTAGTGCAAACACTCATGGGTGCGTAGTCATCCATATGCTTGAGATTTTATTTGTCAAGGAGTAGAAAAGAGTCCACTTATGTGTCATAATGAGCTTCATGCTCACTTGATGGTATGGGACGTCAAGTGCTCATAAATGTCATTGTGGTCTTGGTGGTATACCTAGGCTCGTACACGAAGGTTGACCCTTTGATTGGTTGTTTATACGATTGTTCCGTAGTGATCAAGTGTTGGTATACTTGTTCGGTAGTGTGATCAAGTATTTGGACAAGATTGAGATTTGAAACTCACTCCATCATAGCCTTTGTTGGGAAAAAATCCAATGATAGAGTTTGGAGAAGCTATGGGTAACATAGCCATGATTAAATACTAGTGCTAACAGAGTCGTTTCTAGTTTGAGAATGCTATAGAGCCATTGGTGAGCAAGGAGACTAATACTATTGGGATGGTTGTGATATGTGGGTGATGCCCTATAATATTCAAGGAGCGTAGACTCGCCTATATCCAACACGTGTTCATTTTTGAATGCATGTTTGGTTGCTATAGTACAAATCATGGAAGTATGGAATGACTTTCATGAAAAGGAAAGTAAATTCTTATTTTACTTGGGCTATTGTGTTGCAAACTTCATGTCCTTGTAGAACCTACAAGTTGCAAGTCACTAGGAAATGAGTGGATCATCACGAGTATGTGATGGGATTACTACCTAGTTAAAGTAATAAGTACTTCACTCCAGACGAGCATGGTTATTTATTGTCATTAGATCCAACATAGTTTTATAAACCATTACTGTGTTTGTTAGAAAGAATTCTAAGCCGAAGAGCTTAACAGAGTATTCTAACATGTCACAAATGAAAAGATACAATCCCCTTTATGCTATTGAGACATCTCCCCTTGTGACTTGAGAGTGAGGAGTGAGAGCATTCTAGCATTGTGTCTCTTTCATGCTTGTGTACTCATGCTTGTATGAGAGAGCGAGAGAGAGAGTGATTGGTCTATGTGATGGTGTGAGCGACTCCACGGTGATAGTGTGGAGGTGGAGCTTGGAGTTTGGAGCTTGACAAGCGAGCTTATTAGAGGCCTCAAGGGACTCGAGATTGAAGCATTGGTAAAGTACCACACGATAGTTGTGATCTATTGCTTATCCATTAGGTGAATGTGTAGAGTTCCCTCGTGGAGGTGTGGTAGCCCATAACATTTTTGGCACTGCTATACCACGGAAACGCCTTTGTTTCTTCCATCCTCTTTGAGTTTCAACTCCCATCGCATAGGATTCATTATTTCCTTTGCATTCTAGTAGTGCATTGTGTGGAAAATGAAGGCATAAGGTATGTGTGGTAGAAAAAAAGATATGGTTTTGATGTTGTGAAGATTGTGGTGGAGAAGTTTAGGAAAGGATTCATTGGTTACTTTTGATAATTTTGAATTTTGCATCACTAAAAATACCAACGCGAAGGAGGCGGTTGGGTATTGTTTTCTTCTTTTTTAAAAAAATTCATAAAAATAAAAAACATAAAGGACCATTGATTGAGCCAGGAACTTGCATTTCATTCCTTAGGAGTGGCACAATCTAATTGTCATCATTTGGATAAGTATTATGCACCACCCAAAATCACAAACGCCGATGCAGGCAGTTCCACGTCAAAGTGCAGCAAAGTTGTTCACGCCGTGAACCATTTTCTGCAGTTTCACGTTGCAAATCACTCACGTAATCAGTGTCGAGATTATCATCAAAAATCATGAGATTACCTTCCAAAAATAGAAACCCTTATCCTGACACCTCTGACATGGTGCAGTGTGCCGAAATTTTGAGCACGTGAAAGTTCAATAAACCTTTCACGGCGTGAACCATTTTTGAAGTAGTTCACTGCGTGAAACACTTACTGTTTCATGATGTGAAATATTTCTTGCAGATTCACATGTAGGCCAAACCAATGGATAAACTATACCAAGGCTGCGAGGGTTGGCTAAGGAAAGGGACCTTGATTGAAAGAAGGAATCTAACCCTAAGGTGGAAAATATTTGAGCACATGAAAGTGCAGGAAAACCGTTCACGACATGAAGGAATCTAACCCTAAGGTGGAAAATATTTGAGCACGTGAAAGTGCAGGAAAACCGTTCACGACATGAACCAAATCCTACAGTTTCACGATGTGAACCAAATCCTGCAGTTTCACGATGTGAAACATTCTCTGCTGTTTCACCGCTCCTGGATAGAGCGATAGAATTAGAAGTGAAATCAATTTGGGTTGATTAATATGTTATCAAATCGTACATACATGCACTTAAGATCTCGAAAACGCATCGGAGATGATCTTATGCCTGACAATGGTGCATCAAATCACCTAGGAACTTCCTACCAAAGAAGTGTGGAATCACGACATTCTGCAAGCACACACTTGAGTGTTTTAAGAAACTTGACTGCCGCTAAAACTAGTAGCGAAGAATCCATGGAAGAAGGGCTAAGATACGCTGGGTTTGGGGCGCTGGGTTTGGGGAAGAGGATAAACCACACTCCCCAACCAAGTCCAGTGGGATCATTGATATCGCCCGGAGATTTTTCAGTCTCCAAACCAGTCATGAAGAAGCACAATCTGTGGGCATGGGTCCGTCAACTAGCTCTGGATTTGGTCCAAGACAAGAAGTACCATTCCAAACATTGAATTCTAGGCTGTTAAACAATGGCACCCCTAAAATTAGACGAGATGTGGAAAGTGCAGCTAGGACGAGTCAAATATTCTTTCCCACCACCGAGGAAGTGGAATTAGACCTCCAACGAAGTGAGGTAGAATGACAACTTTGAGAATTGAACTTAAGGAAATAGGAGCTTGATACTCGTAGGACAAGAGCTGAGAGAGAGGAGACATGAAGTGTTAACCCACTCCAATCATAAGGAAAAGAATCTAAAATTGTTACAAGTAGAAGTGAGGGAGAAATTCCAAACTTGGAACCCATCAACGACGAGGAATCAAGAATAAGGGTTTACAACCTGAGAAGAAGAGGGTAACCTAGCTAACATGGTTGTAGAAGTAGAGGACCAACTCTATACCAAAAAGGATATTGAGCTAATGATCAATAACCCTACATTCTTACAAGACATGGAGCTCTTAACTACACAAAGACGCACAGGGGCGACTAATGGGGAATCCCACCAGGGTACCACAACTGGACCATTCTATGAACCCGAAATACCTAGAAGCGCCAATACAGGCAGGGACGAGGTCTATGAAGGGGGGGAGCAATTCCCCAAAAGGACTAGAAAGGATCCAACCATGGACCTTAATGTGGCCACAAGGGTAGACCTATTAAATATGGTAGCAAGGATGGGCAGGGGGGGATGGTCAGGGAACTAGGCTCTACTCTAGAACCTCGACCTTCTCAGATGAAACCCCATATCATTTCAAAACTTGTCCAAAAGTTCTCTCGGGGACGGGGATCCTATCCAACATTCAGAGATTTTTGAATCCACATGTGAAACATGCGGACCGGTCAGTGATGTGGCAATGATACATGCCTTCTCGGTGACCTTAGAGGGAAAAGCTCATCAGTGGTCCCGAACCCTTATGCCTGAGGATAAGGTTAACTTCACAAGGTTAAATAATATTTTTGTGCCTAGTTTTGCCCGCAGTGGTGACAGATGGAGCCCTATGGTACAGTTACATAACATCAAATAAAAGAAGGATGAGTCGATGAGACTATGTCTCTTTGAAGCACTTAAATTCAAGGTGAAAACTTTGGAAAAAGTTGATAGATGATCAATTGTTGCCTTGTTTTCGAAGAGGGGTTAGA
The DNA here is from genome assembly GCF_041138505.1 of Cibotium barometz. Lineage (NCBI taxonomy): Eukaryota > Viridiplantae > Streptophyta > Polypodiopsida > Cyatheales > Cibotiaceae > Cibotium > Cibotium barometz. Next base: position 32,216,750 of record NC_141053.1, on the reverse strand, counting down.
GACCATAAAATGCATGATTACCTGGTACTAGCCCCCGACCATCTACTCTTGATGCATGCTGTAAATTGGCAATCAAATATGAAGATAATATGTTAGAATTGCCACAACCCGAAGATAACATCTACAGCAGCAACAACCACGACTTTGGGTATCTTGAGTCACCAAGAAATTGGAGCTCGAAGTAAGCAAGTTGGAAACATGACTGTGGAAGAGCTCAGTAATGCCATATTAGAAAAATTAAAAGTCAAGGAGGAAAGAGAGACATCTGGGCATGGGCATAACCACCTTTACCCTTGCAGGGAATTGGTGTGGTGCTCTATGTGCAGATTAAATCATACCACCACCGACTGTCCATAGTTAAGAGAAAGGCCATTACTTTATTGTGCTCACTGTGTAAAATTGGGAAATCATGACACTTCAATGTGTATATATCCAAGGTTTCAAAATGTGGCACAGCTTCCCACAATTAGAGCCCCATTGGCTTTGCCAACACCACCTATGCAGATCACCACTGCTGGACAACCCACGACTTTGCGTGTCTCGAGTCACCAAAAAATTGGAGCTCGAAGTAAGCAAGTTGGAAACATGACTGTGGAAGAGCTCAGTAATGCCATATTAGAAAAATTAAAAGTCAAGGAGGGAAGAGAGACATCTGGGCACGGCATCGACATAACCACCTTTACCCCTCCAGGGAATTGGTGTGGTGCTCTATGTGTAGATTAAATCATACCACCACCGAATGTCCATAGTTAAGAGAAAGGCTATTACTTTATTGTGCTCACTGTGTAAAATTAGGAAATCATGACACTTCAATGTGTAGATATCCAAGGTTTCAAATTGTGGCATAGCTTCCCACAATTAGAGCCCCATTGGCTTTGCCAGCACCACCTATGTAGATCACCGCCACTGCTGGACAACCCAACTCTTCCTACTTACCTCTAGGGGGATGTTCCGGGTATAAGATGCTTCTCCCTTGTCACCACGAGTTCTACCACAGGCGAAGATCAATCAAGTATTGATTGAAGATCCATTAAAAGATGTTGACATGGTGCAGGAAATAGAACTTAGTGGGGAATACTATGAGGACACGACTGAGGTTACGCAAGAATACTACGTCCTACAGAATAACACGCTAGTACTTGTGTTTCAAACCACGGTACAATGGAAGGGCAAGGAAATAAACTCAAATTTGAGAAGAGGACATTTACAATGCTATGGCTACGGTGGGCCACATTGAGTAGCCGAGTGCCCAAACAAGAATATGAATCATACACACCAACCACAACAAGTGGCGACGGCCACACCCACCAATGACATGCCAGTGCTCACCTGCACTAAATGTGGAATTGATCACTTGATCAAGGATTGTCCCTATTGAGCAAGTGGCTCTACTTCTACTGCTAATCAGGCCACCATCCAAACCATTAGTGTACAATCTGGGAAGATCACACTGCTCAATGTCCTAACAAGAGCTCAAGCTCAATTAGGAGAAAAGGGAAGAAACCAGGTGGATGCGACTATTTCTAGATCTGACCACAGGAGAAGAGTGAAGAAAGTAGGAAAGGGGGACACACGGGTTACAATCCAAGATGGATCCCGAAGAAGATACAATTGATACCGGATCCACCCAATCAAAGGAAGAAGGGGTCAAGGGATCAATCTTGGAGGATTAGACCAGAGAAAGCAAGGAGAACAACCAGCAACTCCTAAGGGGGCTGGTGAATATCCCAATGCCAACAAAGAAATAAGAAATCTCGAAGATGCAAAGCCTTAGTCGAAGAGTACTGACTTCATGAAACTAAGCGAAGGACTAGCCGAGTAAGGGATACCATCTATCCATGAGATGAACCAACCCGGAATAGGGTATTGAACATGCCAGCCCCAATTCCAAAAGGAACCAAAGAGGACTCCCAAACAAACACAATGTCTAGAATGTTTGACTAAAATGAGTTGGGGAGGTCTATCCATTCCTTCCCCATAGAAGAATACGAGACACCTACATGGGAAAAACCCTCTATATCTAAAGAACCCAGGGATATAGGAAGCCTCTAGGCTGTACTATCCACGCCTTTCCAAATGCCATTGGGGCAACTATTACGCAATTCACCAACCTTATGGATATATGTAAAAGAACGGGTGGAGGGCGGTCTAAGGCTAGCTAATACTATGGATGAGACTCTGCCACCCTACTGGTGGTAGAAAGAACCTTGTAGCATACAAAGGAAACCCGAGTCGTTAAGATACCAGTTAACCAATTGGGACGCTACTATGAAAGCGACGACACCAATGTGCTACCATCCTGATTCATCATAATGGATACCAGGCATTGGCTATCTTGGATGGTGGGGCAGGGGTTAGCATCATTACCAAACGTTTTTGGGAAAACTAGGGGAAACCTGATATAAAAAAGTACATCTAATCATTAAAATGGCTGATGGAACATCTTCAAGACCCATTGGGCTCTTGGAAAATGTTAAATTCATACTTTTTACGTTCTTCTATTGTCATACATTTGTGGTCATGGACTTCCTACGCCAACCTGATACATATAACATAATATTGGGAAAACCTTTCATGAGGGAATCCAAATTGGTGCATGATTGGGTCTTGGATCACGTGTATGTACGCAGGGATTCACAAATCTTGAAGATTGATCTGAGAGCATGGAAAGCATACCCCATGGAAGGGCAGTTGTTTTGCAATGATTCGGTCACAACGGAACGATCTACAAGCTTCCAAATATGCCAAGTTGTAGAGGGGGAACCCAAGGATGAGGAGGAAACAAGAATGTATGCATCACTACCTTCCCCGGACTTCAGTGAAAATGGATGCATGTGTTGGCTACCATTGATGTAATGCAGCCCAAGGGAACCCAGTATTTGGAATCTGGAACCATCTTGATGATTTCTATCTGCATGGTTAATTGGCAGACCATGGATGAAGAATCGGGAGAGGGGAGACATCAAGTATAGAAGAAGGTACTATGCCGTACTAGTGCTCAACGCCTTAGATGATGGCGGAGACAAAAACAGTATCTAGCTTAATGAAATGCCCTGCTATGAAGCAGAGCTATAGATGCCCAGCGGCTAAGATACCTTGAGGCTACTAAGATACATGATGAATTATCAAAGGACTGGAGCGAGGAGTTGAGTAAAATATCATTAGAAGGAAGGTACAAAGAGAAAATCACCACTCAAGAACCCGCACTCAAGAACCCGATGCACCCAAGCTTACAAAATCTAGGCGCCAAAACACAACAAAGCCCTAGCAGAGGCAGAGCATGAGGCCAAAAAGATCATGGCAAAAGCCAAAAGTGACAATGAAGTCAAACCGGACTTGCTTTCGGTACACCCGACCATTTCAAGAACTATATGGTTGATGACCGAAGAGTGGTCCGGTTGACAGCTACTAGGGTAAAAGAGGAGGGGCTGTCGGCATCATACAATGGCCCAACAAAAGTCAAGGAGGTTGATATTGCGGGACCAAGGGAAGAAGCACGACCCGTATACATTACTAAAGATTTGACTTCTACAGAGGAAGAGGAGTTCATTTTTCTCCTCAAGGAATATAAGGATTATTTCGCTAAGAATTATAAGGAAATGAAAGGGGTACTGCCTGAAGTGTGGTACAACATATGATTCCAATCATGGAAGGTTTGAGACCAGCCAGGTGGAAACCATACTAGATGAATCCTAAGTATGCAGCAGCAATTGTAAAAGGAGGAAATTGATAAGCTCATTGTTGCACACTTTATTTATGAGATCGAACATATGGATTGGTTGTCACCAATTGTGATAGTGCCTAAAAAGAATGGGAAACAAAGAGTATGTGTTGATTTTAAGAAAGTAAATGCAGCCACTCGGAAGGACCATTAGCCACCATTACCTTATACCAAACATGTTTTGGAAAGAAAGGCTGCTAGGAGGGAAGCGTAGAGCTTCTTGGATGGGTTTTTCGAGTACAATCAGGTGTCCATAACACCAGAAAACCAACATAAGACAGCCTTCAACACAATGTGGGGCACATTTGCTTACAAGGTTATGTAGTTTGGTCTCACAAATACCCCTGCAACCTTTCAATGGGGTTAATGTGCACAACTTTCAAGGACTACTTGCAAAAGTGGCTACTGGAGGTATTCTTTGATGATCTATGTGTGCATTCTCGATGGGAAGATCATCTCACCTGTTTAAGGAAAGTGTTTGAACATTGCGGATTATATCGTATATCACTAAACCCCTTGAAGTGCTAGTTATGGGTCAAGCATGGTGTGATATTGGGACACATTATCTCACGGAATGGTATATCCACCACTGATGATAGCAAGGTCAAACTAATCTTGGAGCTACCACCGCCTACCAACTACAAAGGAGTGCAAAGGTTTATGGGCCATGTGGGGTATTATCGACGCTTCATCATTTTTATGCTGATATAGCTAGACCTTTGATCATCTGAAGCAAGCATTGGAAACTGTGACTATTTTGCGATCCCCCCAACTGGGATCTCATATTTCATGTATACATCGATGCATCAAATTTTGCTATTGGTTGCATGCTAGCCCCGCCTGGTGAGTTCAATTTGGACTATCCAGTTTGCTTCGCTAGTCGTCAGTTGAATGATGCTGCAGAGGTGAAGTACACCACCACAGAGAGAAGGATTAGCCATGGTCTATGCCATCAAGAAATATCGACATTATCTCTTGGCCAACAAATTCATATTTTTTGTAGACCATCAAGCCTTACTATACTTAGTGAATAAACCTTGCACCATGGGAAGAATCACCCGATGGCTACTATTGTTGTTGGAATTCGACTTTATTGTTTCACAGTAAGGAAGGGAACACAGCATGTGTTGGCCGACCACTTGTCCAGAATTCCAAATGGGGAACAACAACTGGTGTCGATGATGACCTTCCTGATGCATGTTTATTCAAGTTGGACATGGTACCTGAGTGGAGCAAAGAGATCTCCGAGTATCTAGCCTATGGTTTTTCGCAGGACATACCCTTGAACAAAGATAAGATGCGGCAGCTTATCAAGCTTACTACACCATATCAATTGATTGCAGGAGAACTATATAAGTTAGGAAAAGACCATGTGCTCAGACGGTGCGTAAGAGAGGATGAATTTGTAACCATATTGGAAGAGTCTCATTCAAGGATAGCACGCGGGCATTTTGCTAGAGAAATTACAGCTCGAAAAGTGCTTCAAGCGAGACTCTGGTGGCCTATGTTATTCGAGGATGCCATAGAGTTCGTCAAAAGATGCGAGGAATGTCAATGTTTCGCTTTTCCACAACAGAAGGACAAGATGCCGCTAACCCCCATCATCGTAAGGCAACCATTTGAGGAATGGGGGTTAGATTTTGTGGGACCGATTATAGTCTCTTACACTCTTGTAGAGTTTCTTATCCTCTAAAACTTTCGTGATTATCTCAAAACCTGATTCTAAACACACGGATAGATAGACTCTTTGCAAATAGCCCCTAATGAAGGTTATTCCTAGAGTCTAGTCATAAACTAGTCAAATATTCTATCTTCTATTTCTTTATCCCACCAAAAGTGTTTATGCTAGGAGTCTCATAGACAAGGATGACCATGTATAATTAATAAAGTTAAGAATTACTCATCGTTAAGTATGCCCTATATCAACTTAGATTCTCTCGTATACACTTATCGATTTATTTATTTCATATCAAAAGAATTTAAAGAAAAATAATAGAAAGAGTGTTTATGTACTTCCTCGATATATTTGCTGATGTCTTGATTGATTGAGAATCCATGTCTACTCTCCAGAAGTTGTGGAAGAGCTGCTTGTAGATTTGGCAAGCCTCATAGATCTACTGTCAAGGCTGCAATCTCTAACAGGTATAACTTCACGTATAGTTATTACATACTAGTTGTGTGGGTACTTAACATTACTAGAATGTATGCGGTCTACAACCCAACGTAGGCAGAATCCCGAAAATCAGCTGTATGTGAAAGTCGACTCCAAAAATAGGTCTCGTTTTATTTTTTTAATCAAATTTCCATTTGCATGTCCATGTACACACTTAAGGGCTTCCTGTGAGTGAGTATCCTAACTAATTGAAAACTCAATCTTGAATTTTCACTTAATTTTAACACCTAGAATCTTTACTCCTTAAAAACCATTGAAAACTTGCTAGAATTCATTACTGAAATCTATAGCATCCAAAACTTAGGATTATCTTTAATCATAACTTGGTTAATCTCGGAGGTATGTTACATTCAACATGGCTATAATTTTAAGAACTATATCAAGCTCCATAGCCTCAGATACTCAATCTAGAGTATTTATGAGAACAATCCGACAACATCCCAATGGCCCACTACATAAACTACTAATCAAGCTAGTATACGAAGTAGCAAGCGAAGGTCTAAAGACTAGCCACAAGGTAGCTTTTAGAGCAAGACTTCTCAGAGACACTCCCATCCTATCAAATGAAAGGAGCAATGACATACTCTAAAGGTGGGTAGAGTAGCTTCTTACTCTATTACAAGATGCGTTGAACAATTACATCATTAACATCATGAATCAACACCATGCTTAGGGCAACTGCATCTTTGGGAAGGTTACAGATCATAGCCGAAGCATTGGAGGGGCAAGCATCATGAGGGATCTATAGTTTTGGGGAATTTGGTGAAATTTCATGCATTTTTTTGGGGTTGGGCTCTATGTTGGAGTGGACATCTCCTTCTCATGTCACTCACTTTCCCACTCTCTCCCATCCTCTCTACCCTATGACAAAGTTTGTACATAAGAAACCCTTTGAATAAATGATCACTCCTTTCCTCTTTCATGACTTTCATGTGTTTCTTTAGCATTTGATTTGGGAGATTTTGAGTTGTGTATGTGAGGCTATATTCATTTGAGGTCATGTCCTACCTCTCATTTATTTTCATTTGTGAATGACCATGTCTTTGCGTAGGTGTCCTAGCCCAGCCTCGTTTGGCTAGGTGGTGCCCCCTTCACCTTGGTTGCGAGGGAAGCCCTTCCCCCTAGTAGCCCTTAGTGAGCTAGGAAAGTGGCTCGGGTGTACAGGCCATCCTGTCCATTGGCGATCAATTGGTCAATTGTTTAGAAGTGTACAAAATGATGTTTAACATTGTAGACCACCTAGCAAAAGGTAAATTCTTTGCTATGCCTCCTGGAAAATTATTTGAAGAGATTTTGCTCACACAAAATTGGATGGGCCATTATAGGTGTGGGATTCAAGAACTTCATTAAAAATTAGAGGTCAACCGGTCAATGTTCTTTTTTAAGAATATGAAAATTTGAACTTTCCAAATGAAGAAACTCTATTGGTTGTGCCTTGGAATGGATTACCTAGACCCTTAACAATATGTAGATACACTTCGAAGAATATCTTGGATTTATATGACTGTAACCTCTTTCGTTCACACTAGTCAACACAACTTTACACACAAACCTAGACATAGATATCAACCTATACGATAATCCCAAGCTTAGCATTCACAAAGATGGATACGCAAACTCCTTCTCAAGGCTCAAAAATATTTTCCCAATGATGTGATTTGGGTGTCTACAGCCACCAACTCCCAAAAACAACATATCCGAAAAGAAAATGAATGAAAGTTCAAAAGAGACCATGTTTCACGCAAAAAATCCTCATTAAAAATCACTACCGAGAGTAGGTGTATACTCGACAAGTTTGAGTGCCTAATTAGGCACTACTTTTAGCCCAAGGTTATTACGAGTGGACGAGATCCTTATCGATTCCAAAACTAAAATGGCTGATATTTTGTATAACGAACTTACTAAACCAAGTCCCACTACCTGCTACCAACTACATGCTGGCGATTCCTACTGATCATTCTTCCCACATTAGTGCCATGCAAATAAAAAATTACTTGAAATAATATCACAGAATGAGACTGACTTTCCAACTTATCCACCTACTTATTAATCCTCAATGGACACTCTCCAGTGTTGATGCCATCCACTTCTTTTGGCCATTGACATTATAAATGCTAATATTGTGTATTTTACGTGTATGATCGTCACTTACAAGTCTATGAAAGATGTGCCATGAGATTAATTATTGAGATTACATTCTTAGATTAAGTTTTTGCACAAGCCTAAGTGGCCTTGGTTAGCGAGGGACCTATATTTTAAGTATGGCCAACCAAGGCATGAATGCTTTGGGCCAAGATAAGGGTCAATTTGTAATTCTTCTTTACTCTCTTGCTCCTTACCTAATCCAATTGAGTTGTTATATGCTCATTGTGTATGTGTGAGTGTATGTTTCAAAGAGAGATTGATTATGAGGAGGGTTAAGCTTCCATTGGATTGGGGCGACAGTAGTGGAGTAGAGCTCTCGGGTGCTCATGCAGTGATGATAGCTGTAAGCATCCCAGCAACAAGCATTCAACGAAGTGAGTGACATACCCCCATTTGCATTTTGTGCATTAGGCCATGGTAAATTGGCTTGTCGGTTGAGTTGTTTGTGCTTCCGAGTGTGATTGGGCAAAGACCATGATATTTGGTTATTCCTTGCGCCTTTGCCATGGCATAAGGTCCCTCCATAAGCGGCGCCACTACTGGAGAATAGCCCCATCACATAGCCACTTCCCATTTTGAATGCATGTGTGTATGGTTAATTTCTGTTATGTTTCTATTTTTTGTTTTCTTTTCAAGAATGGAAAAAATGGAAGAAATAAAATATGAGAAAGGTGTTTGTTTGCTTGAGTGAGTGTAACTGCCTGAGTTCACACCAACACTTTACACATAAACCTAGACATAGACATCAACTTGTACGACAATCCCAAGCTTAACATTCACAAAGATGGCTACACAAACCCATTCTCAAGGCTCAAAACTATCCTTCCAATGACTTGACTTTGGTACCTAAAGCAACCAACTCCTAGAAATAACATACCCAAAAAGAAAACAAATCAAAGTTCAAATGGAACCATGTTTCATGCAAAAAGCCCTCATTGAAAACTCGCTACCTAGAATAGGTGCACATTCGAAAAGTGTGGGTCTCCAAGACACAAATTTTAATCCAAGGTTATTATGAGTGGATGAGATCCTTGTGGATTCCAAAACTAAAAATGGTTGACACCTCGTATAACAAACTTACTAAACCAAGTCCCATTGCCGCTATCAATTGCATGTCGACTATTCCTACTGACCATTCTTCTCACATTAGTGCCATGTAAATCAAACAACTTCCTGAAACAACATCACGAGATAAGATTGACTTTCTAACTTATTCACATACTTATTAATCCTCATGCAGCAATCGCAACAACAACAAGTATTCAACGAGGTGAGTCACAAATCCTTGTTTGCATTTTGGGTTAGGCTACAGTAAATTGGCTTCTCGATTGAGTTGTTTGTACTGTCAAGTGTGATTGGGCAAACACCACGGCATTTCGTCGTTCCCTTCACCTTTCTCATGGTGTAAGGGCCCTCCATAAGTGGCGCCACTACCAAGGAATATCCCCATCACATAGCCACTATCCATTTTGAATGCGTGTGTGTATGGTTAATTTCTATTATGTTTCTATTTTTTCCTTTTTTTAAATGACAAAAATGGAAGAAACAAAATATGCGAAAGCTGTTTGTTTGTTTGAGTGAGTGTAATTGCCTGAGGTCACATCGACATGGCTCTACACACAAACCTAGAAATAGACATGAAGTTGTATGACAGCCACAAGCTTAGCATTCATAAATATGGCTATATAAGCATATTCTCAAGGCTTAGAATTATCCTACAAATGACTTGATTTGGGTACCTAAAGCCAGCAACTCCTATAACAACATACCCGAAAATAAAACAAATCAAAGCTCAAAAGGAACCATGTTTCATGCAGAAATTGTATAGCAAACTTACTAAACCAAGTCCCACTACTGTTACCAATTTCATACCAGCTATTCGTACCTGACCATTCTTCCCACATTAGTGCCATGCAGATTAAAAAATACTTGAAACATCACGTGATGAGATTGACTTTCTAATCGATTCACCTACTTATTAATCCTCATTGGACACCTCTCTAGCGTCAATGCCATCCATTGGCAACCGTCACTTCATTTGGCCATTGGCATTATAAATGTTAGTATTGTATATTTTTTATGTGCAATCTACTTGAAACATCACGTGATGAGATTGACTTTCTAATTGATTCACCTGCTTATTAATCCTCATTGGACACCTCTCTAGCGTCAATGCCATCCATTGGCAACCGTCACTTCATTTGGCCATTGACATTATAAATGTTAGTATTGTATATTTTTCATGTGCAATCTCGTCGCTTACCTATGAAAGACATGCCATGGGATTAATTATTGAGATTACATGCTTAGGTTAAATCACAAGTGTGCAAGGCCAAAAAAATCACAAGCCTCACTCTAACTTTCCAGACCCAGAAATTTGAAGATAAATCACAAGCCTCACGTGCAAGGCCAAAGAAAATAATTAATTGAGGAGATTGATTTAAAAGTAAGAGAGATGATAAGTAACCGAACTGAGATTGATGTTGAACAACAACAAATTTCGTATTTGGTTGGGCTTCTGATTTGGGCCCGCAGGAGTATATGAATGAATGAAAGAAATGCATAGGACTACCAAGGGTGTGTGCGCAAATACTAAGACTTTTGGAGCTTCATGGGGCGCATCATGTCATTGTCTTCGTGGTCTATCATGTGGCAGTGCCACAGATAGCCTGGCTCCGATGTTGCATCGAAGGGAAAGGGCTTGTCTTCGGAAGTGCATGAGCAATCTGGTGACAACCCACGGAGAAGCAGACACCGTATCCTTCCAGCCCAGCTGATTGTTGCCCGGCTTCCTCCTCTTCTCCGTGTAGCAGCTCCTTGACTTGTAGTGGTAAGGAGCAGTTGCCGGCATTGTAGCGATCAACGTCAAAGGCCTGCTGATCCAGCACCTTGAAAGTGATGAGATGCACGTGGATCGGGTGAGTCCGGTTTGTGAGGTTGAAAGTGATGAGATGCACGTGGGTCGGGTGAGTCCGCCCCTGGCTTGGGTGTCTCTATGACAGGATCCTGCCAGGTCAAGTTGCTCAATAGCACCTGCTCTGTGCTCCCGGTGTTATCTTTGACTTGCAGCAGGGTGAGGTTGCGAACTAGCGCATTCTTGTGGTTGATTCTGCAGAGTTGGGCGGGAAGCGATTTCGATATTGTGTTGGTATCGGCTTGATAAGAACAATTAATGCTCGCTACCACGCTGAACTATTAATGCTCGCTACCACGCTGAACTTCATGATCACTGTTGTGTTGACGTTGTCGTCAAATGTGTCGTAGCCGACGGGGTAAGGAGACTTTGCTGAGTTGTTTAGAAAGACCTCACAAAAGTCCACTTTTGTGATTGTCAACGTTTTCTCGCTTTCACAATTCATGCAAAAGCACAATGCAAAAGCACAATGAGTCTTTTTCCAAAAGAAAGGAGAAGCGACAAACAACAATCTCATAAATGGGTTCTATGGATTACCACGACTCCACGAGGCTTCCAAGAATTCATGCCAACGGCATGAGTATATTTTATGGAAATCTTCTTCCAACAAGTTAGCTCCCACCTCCATGACCTTACATTGGTTTTTCCTTTATGGTGCAATGAAAATGTCATTCCTCACGAAAGACATGGTCAAGTCTCGGGGGGTTGGTCCAATCAAAAAAATATGTCCGATGGCAAAAGACTCAATAAAAGCTGATAAATTATAAAAAATCGATGTCACTCCACGAGGCTTCTAATCCATGTAAGAATTCATGCCAATGCCATGAATATCTTATGGAAATCTTCTTCCATCAAGTGAGCTCCCACCTGCATGACCTCACATTGGTTTTTACTTTATGGTGCAATGAAAATGTCATTCCTCACAAAAGACATGGTCAAGTCTCGAGGGGTTGGTCCAATCAAAAAAATATGTCCACTGGCACAAGATTCAACAAAACGTGATGAATTAAAAAAAGGTCAAATTGGATTTATGGTAGATAGTACACGAGTTCAATGAAATGGGGTTCGCCATAATACAAAATAAACACGTTTATGAACATATGTTTAAATATATAGATATGTGTATGTATGTACATGTGTGTGTGTATATATATGTTTATATATATGTTCATGTATATATATGTATAAATGTACATATAAATACATACATTCATACATATATATTTATGTACTCTGATGGGTGGTTCTACTCCTAGGTTAAGATCTCCTATACCCATGTCCACTTCCATTAGAGGATCTAGTCCACATTTGGGTGTGGGGCCTTCATGTGGAGATTGCGACCAGGCACTCCACTCTCTTTTGTGGCACCTAGTCCAAGACCTCGTACCATGACCTCGTGAGATGGGAGATCTGCCTCTTCTCAGCATTCTAATAGGGGTAATCCTTCTAGTGGGGGTGGATGTGGGGGTTGTTTTGGGGATAGTAATAGATCTGCTTCCAATTCCCCATCAGGCAGAGGATGTGCCACCACAGCAAGTGGTGGATCCAAATGCCTACGACCCAACGACATGCTTATCATGTGAGGAAGACATATGGATCAATCATTGAGGATAGCAAGGGGAAACATGTCATGGCATGCATGCATCACCTGTAAATCTTGAGTTTAGAAACATTTGGGGAATTGACTTGAGAACTCAAGACAATACAAAGAAGCAATACATTCTAAGTGTATTGAAGACAGAGTTTTTTGTGCCCCACTCTAACTTACAATTTAATGATGTATGCAGGATCATGTGAGTCACATGAAATCATTGATTGACAAGGCCATCAAGTGTGGTGGCATCAAGCCGCTAGCAGAATTAAAAAAAGATATACCGAGAAGAAGGCCAAAAAGATGTATTGGGAATATCCCCATCTATTCAAGTAACAAAGAGAAGCAGCCCGATTACACATGCATAAAAGAGGGGCTTCTCATCTTGGATCGGGTGGAAGGCCATCTTTCCTCGCTCTGTTTGTAAGTATTTTCACTCTTAACATTTTGTATTCAAAACTTTCGTTTCCAAAGAATTAAATCTTATATAAATTGTTCTTTTTTTAATGTATGTTTAATGTAGGAAAATGTGGTGGGCCATTCTCCTTCTTGTGAGAGGAGTATGACTTTTCTTATCGCAATGAGATCTCCGCCACATTTGAATGGTTGCGAGAATAGGGTGTCGCTTTGAACTATGAAGCTATCACTACAACAAGTCGGGGGGGCATAGCAGCGTTGATTTTGTCAGGATGTAGGCGATTCTAGTCGCTAGCCTGCAGCAGCAAAATAGCGCTGCTGCCTAGCAGTGAAATTTTACTGTTGATGATGAGCAACCTTTATAGCAGTGCTATTTTGCTGCTTAGTAGTGCCTATAGTAGCGAAATTTCATTGTTCTATTATAATTTAGGCTGCTACGCAGCAAAATTGCCTTGTTATTTAATTCACTACATAAATATCCAGAGAGTTGTTTGATGCTGAATTTCAGTTATACATGTCATATACACAGAAAATGATTATAGTTTTAAAAAAACATCCATCTAGACCCTTGGAGCCATGTGTCGTCCACTCTAGGTTGTACGAAATGGCTCCTAGAGGGCATAAATCACATCCTCTGTCCAGCGTTCCTTGTCTAAGTACGACTGGCCCGAATCTCAAAATCTCATGTCGAGTTTCATCATACACATGCATATCAATGAGTCATACATGTGCATATCAATCATTCATCTCAAAACAAAGCAATCATAACTCATACATATCATCTCACAATCATCTCTAGTCCATAATCTTTCAAGGGATGCATATTCAAATCAATCACAAATCAATTTCAAGTATAAAACAAGCTTTTAATTTAAACAATCTTTAACTTCTCTTTATCTTTTAAGTCATATGGGAGTCCTTGTTTTTAACATAATCAATTATCATATTCTAACGAGCGAGGTCATCTCTAGTGAGTATAACTAAGTCTTAACTATGCTTATGCATTAGTCCATCCGGTCTATATAGACAAGGTAGTCAATCTTGATAGCAATTTCTAAGGCAAGGCCTAATAATTGGTCTCTTTGGGAGAGTAATATCTTTCAATCTATGTAGAATTAGAGAAAGGCCAAAACTATAAAGTTTTAAGACTTCTAATGCTCTATAAAGCATGTCTTATCTTTGAGAGTATTCAAAACAGCCAAAGTTGTGTTTTCAGCATTAATCTGTCAAAAACAACCAAGTGCCCCACTTTGCACTCAAAAATGAAAGGAATTTAGCTTTCTATAGTCTCTTACGCTCTTGTAGAGTTTCTTGTCCTCTAAAACTTTTGTTTTTATCTCAAAATCCGATTCTAAACACACGGACAGATAGACTCTTTGTAAAATATATTCCTAGAATCTAGTCATAAGCTAGTCAAATATTATATCTTCTAATTCTTTACCCCACCAAAAGTGTTTATGCTAGGAGTCTCATAGACCAAGATGACCATGTATAATAATTAAGGTTAAGAATTACTCATCGTTAAGTACGCCCTATATCAACTCAGATTCTCTCCTATACACTTATCGACTTATTTATTTCATATCAAAAGAATTTAAAGAAAAATAATAGAAAGAGTGTTTGTGTACTTCCCCGATATATTTGCTGATGTCTTGATTAATTGAGAATCCATGTCTACTCTCTAGAAGTTGTGGAAGAGCTACTTGTAGATTTGGCAAGGCTCTTAGATCTGCATAAGGGCTGCGATTTGTAACAAGTATAACTTTGCGTAGAGCTATCAGATACTAATTGTGTGGGTACAACGTATAGCATGCGGAATCACCAAAATCAGCTGTATGTGAAAGTCAACTTCAAAAATAGATCACATTTTACTTTTTTTATCAAATTTTGATTTGCATGTCCATGTACACACTTAAGGGCTTCCTTTGAGTATACTAACTAATTGAAAATGCAATCTTGAATTTTTACTTAATTTTAACACTTAGAATCTTTACTGCTGATTGAAAAACCAATGAAAACCTGCTGGAATTCATTACTGAAATCTGTAGCATCCAAAACTTAGGATTATCTTTAATCATAACTTGGTTAATCTTGAAGGTATGTTACATTCTCTCCCCATTAAGAAATCGTCATCCTCAACGATAAAAATATCTTATCCTCAATCATTAGACCTTGAGAAATAGCTTTTCTTACTCAACTATGATACTTGATATAGTAGTTGAGAAGTCGTATGCTTTTGACCTTCAAGAAAACTATAAATATCCATATGTCTTCGTCTTGAGATTTCTTCAAAAGTAGCCTTAGAAAGAAGCTATTCCTACCTGACCATTCTTCCCACATTAGTGCCATGCAGATTAAAAAATTACTTAAACCATCACGAGATGAGATTGACTTTCTAATTGATTCACCTACTTATTAATCCTCATTGGACACCTCTCTAACATCAATGCAATCCATTGGCAACCGTCACTTCATTTGGCCATTGGCATTATAAATGTTAGTATTGTATATTTTTCATGTGCAATCTCGTCGCTTACCTATGAAAGACATGCCATGGGATTAATTATTGAGATTACATGCTTAGGTTAAATCACAAGTGTGCAAGGCCAAAGAAATCACAAGCCTCACTCTTAACTCTCCAGACCCACAAATTTGAAGATAAATCACAAGCCTCATGTGCAAGGCCAAAGAAAATAATTAATTGAAGAGATTGATTTAAAAGTAAGAGAGATGATAACTAACCGAACTGAGATGGATGTTGAACAACAACAAATTTCGTATTTGGTTAGGCTTCTGATTTGGGCCCGCAGGAGTACCAAGGGTGTGTGCGCAAATACTAAGACTTTTGGAGCTTCATGGGGCGCATCATGTCATTGTCTTCGTGGTCTATCATGTGGCAGTGCCACAGATAGCCTGGGTCCGATGTTGCATCGAAGGGAAAGGGCTTGTCTTCGGAAGTGGTGAAGCGCATGAGCAATCTGGTGACAACCCACGGAGACGCAGACACCGTGTCCTTCCAACCCAGCTGATTGTTGCCCGGCTTCCTCCTCTTCTCCGTGTAGCAGCTCCTTGTCTTGTAGTGGTAAGGAACATCTAAGGAGCAGTTGCCGGCGTTGCTGATCCAGCACCTTGAAAGTGATGAGATGCACGTGGATCGGGTGAGTTCGGTTTGTGAGGTTGATTATCCTCCACACCTCGACCGCTCCTAGCTTGGGTGTCTCTGTGACAGGATCCTGCCAGGTCAAGTTGCTCAATAGCACCTGCTCCGTGCTCCCGGTGTTATCGTCGAATTGCAGCAGGGTGAGGTTGCGAACCAGCGCATTCTTGTGGTTGATTCTGCGGAGTCGGGCAGGAAGAGATTTCGGTATTGTGTTGGCTTGATAAGAACTATTAATGCTCGCTGAACTTCATGATCACTGTTGTGTTGACGAGAAGTCGATTAGCACGTCCAACCTCTCGGCCGGCCCAATAGTAATGTTATCGGAGAGGCTCAAGGGCTTGGGAAGGAAGCCTCCGTCTGTACCACAGCGCAACAAGGAAAAGCAAGGCCAAGGAGAGCTAGCAGTGTGTGTGTGTGTACGTATGTGTTGGTATGACTGTGCGCGTGCAGGCAAAACAACGCGAAATAATTGGGCCCTCCTCTATTCACCTAGATATGTGGGGAAATAACCAAAGGATCGGACCTTCATGCGTGCAAGGCGTAAACAAGTTGAACGTTGATTAATTCACTAAAGCTGGCTGCGTCAATCTTCTTTTTTGGCATTTACGTGGGCATTCTCCAAGGGGTCTCTTCTGCATGCCCGCGTAAACCCGACGCGCAAAGTCCACTGTTGTGATTGTCAATTCATGCAAAAGCACAAAGAGTCTTTTTCCAAAAGAAGGGAGAAGCGACAAACAACAATCTCATAAATGGGTTCTATGGATTACCACAACTCCACGAGGCTTCCAATCAGTGTTCGAAAAAAACCCGGGTATAGTGTAATTTGCACTTGCAGATTTTTAAAATTACTTTCAAATTTGAAACTTAAGGGTACAAAAACCTGCAAATTTTGAGGGGTTGTAGAACAAAAACCTTCAAAATTTGAAAATTTTCTTTATAAATGATTTCACAATTTTTAGATGAAGGTTTTGTACTTTTTGGGAAAATAGTTTTTTTCAAACACTGCTTCCAATCCATGCAAGAATTCATGCCAACGACCTCCATGACCTCACATTGGTTTTTCCGTTATGGTGCAATGAAAATGTCATTCCTCACGAAAGACATGGTCAAGTCTTGGGTCCAATCAAAAAAATATGTCCGAAGGCACAAGACTCAATAAAAGCTGATAAATTATAAAAAAATCAATGTCACTCCACGAGGCTTCTAATCCATGTAAGAATTCATGCCAACGCCATGAATATCTTATGGAAATCTTCTTCCATCAAGTGAGCTCCCACCTGCATGACCTCACATTGGTTTTTCCTTTATGGTGCAATGAAAATGTCATTCCTCACAAAAGACATGGTCAAGTCTCGGGGGGTTGGTCCAATCAAAAAAATATGTCCGATGGCACAAGATTCAACAAAACGTGATGAATTAAAAAAAGGTCAAATTGGATTTATGGTAGATAGTAAATGGGGTTCGCCGTAATACAAAATAAACACGTTTATGAACATATGTTTAAATATATAGATATGTGTATGTATGTACATGTGTGTGTATATATATATATATATGTTCATGTATATATATGTATAAATGTACTGATAAATACATACATTCATACATATATATATATATATGAATATAAGTATGTATGCATGTATGTGTGTATACATACATTCATAGTTATATATACATTTATATGTTTGTATGTATGTATGTATGTGTGTGTGTGTATATATACATACATACATATATACATACATATATATATTGTTTTTGCAAAGAGGATATTTTTCTTCTTAGTACATAAAAATATTTTTGTTTCAATTTTCATGTCAAATTGTCTAAACCCAATCAAATTATGTCTTGTATAGTTCCACAATAAACAGGATTTGAGAGCATAAAATTTGAGTCACTAGCACTAGCTCGACTCTCTTGTTGAAAGTTATCCATTACTGCACAGTTAAAAGTATAAGGCCACTTATGTTACCTTAAAGAATGCTTTTAGGGTAGAGTTCTCAAAGACTGGATCCAAATGGATTCATGTACATAGCTAAACAATGTCAAGAAATAAGAGAGCGAGTCAGTATAGGAATAAATTTTATACATAAAATATTATCATTCCCACTACTCAATTGATAAGAAACAAAGTTCACCATGATTAATTTCATTATTTCTTGAAGGCTTCAAAGATCAAAACTTGCACAATTACCTTTATTTGCAAAGAAAGACAACCTTTCATGAGTGTTGCATAGATTCTCTAAACTTTGATGATAAAAGATCTACGGCATGAAAGAGTGTTAGAAATATAGTACTCCATCCGAAGTCCCCCATAGCACAACCTCCAATAGCAAGAAGTCAGCTAAAATGAGTGTCGAGGACATGACTATTGGCTATGCTTAAGAAAATGGAGGGATAATTGGAAAGTACTTCCGAGAGATTTCAAAGCATACCTAAGGAGATAGGGAACATGGTGTCCTTACTATTGAGGTACCACACTAGAAATAAGTGTCCATTAAATAGGGGGTGGAGAGGCTTGTAGTGTGGTTATTGCAGGAGATACCTAATCACGATACCCACAAGTATAGGTACAATCCTGAAAATCACAATATGTATGTACTACCAGCTCTTTCTTCCACCAACCAACCCTTAGCACTCCTTGCACCACACAGTGGAAAGTGGAGACCCTATGCCCCCTATTGGGATCAATCCCCTTCTTAGAGGGATTCTAAGGGTGCCTAAGACACCTCCCTGTATTCATGGACCTCAACCTATAGCTCTCGGCTTGACACCCATGAGACACATTGAAGCATGATCACTCATTGAGGATCACACCAACACTTATATACGAGAACTAGACCCCGTACAAAGACCATCCTACCCATTGTCAAGTACAAAATCTGATGTAGATTTTGTAAGGACACTTGACAACACCTTAGCTCCCATTTACAGACTGTCAACATTTGGCACAAGTTTTGAGATTCAAAAAAGCCCAAGAACTTGTGAAACAGACTCATTCCCAATGTGAGGGACCTCCAGGACCAGTACGACCAGATCCATACAAATTTGTACCAATATCTACCTTAGACATGCTAGGAGAAAGTTCTAAAGAAGGTAGTATTGAGTTTTCCAAAGAGCGCCAACCAATTCTAGATTCAACTTTTTTTTAATCAAAATAAGTAATCCTGAACCTCTAAAATATCAACTTTTAAATGATTACCTGACCAACCAATCCAAAACTTGGGACCTTTCAATTCCCATCATACTCAAGTGAGTCTAAACCTAACTCCTTAAAGACTCTTCCCTCATGCCTCAACTCGAAAGGTGTAGTTACCTCGATGAGAGTGCCTATCTTAGGCAAAACCAAGAGACAAAAGGACACATTAGGGATGTCTACAATTGTATCTGCTCCAATCATAGTCACGTTAGGTGAGTTCCCATCAAGGGACCCTACTCTTTTGCAGGATATAAGGGAATGGATGGATGTACCTTTTAGACTCAAACCTAATGAAGATACTAACTTAGAGACTAAAGACAATGAGAGTGATGACAATCCTAAGGAATTATACAGGGATGTGCATGTCAACAAACTTGATAAGCACTTTGAAGGTGAAGAACTTAATTCCACCTTGCCTTTGAGACTATGAATCGAAACATCCACAACCATCCTAGATGGTGAGGGTGGAGTGACTATCGCTATCAAAAAATAACAAGAAAATTAGGGATCACCACCTTGAAGATCAAATTGGCTAATGGTAGCCTCACTTCACCCATGGGAGTGGTAAGAGTGAATCGATTGACCTCAAGTGGATTGCCTTTTGATCACATATTTGTAATCATAGAATTCAAGAAATTAACCACTTATGATGTGATCTTAAATAGGCCTCTGATGAGACAATTGAAGATGATCCATGACTGGGGAACTAACCCCACCACTATAAGAGAAGGCATCATTAGCGGTTTGCATTTTTGTGGACAATCAACTCCTCCATACTCCTTCTACCTAAGGCTACATTCTCAGCCCTCTTTTGGTGGTTTCTACGGAGTCTATTGGTTCAAATATCGGCTGCATTTTGTGGCTGCGTTTTTGCACTATCTTTGTGCATATTTTGGAGATACTTTCTTGGTGGACAGCCCATCTATTGGCTGCATTTTTTGGACGTATGCCACTTCTTCCCTTGTGTTTTCCCACCCTCCACTCCCTATGGGATCTCGGAAGTCCTCTACTCCAAAAGACAAAGGCAAACTTGAAGATACTATGGATCCTACATCTCCTACGACGGTTGGATCGACAACTACTACAACGGAAGTTGGTGCAATTCCTTCTTTGGTAGGTGCTTCTACTTTCTCTTTTCCGTCGTATCCATTACCTTCTACGGATCCATACACTCTTTCTTCTTTGTCCTTTATGCCTTCCTATCCACATACTTCTATGCCCTCTATGGTATATCCCCCTACATCATCTATGCCTTTTATGGCAACTTCATCTACTATGATTCCTTCTTCTACTACTTCCTTTACTACTCCTCTCCCCACTCAATCATATCAGCCCTTTAATCCATTCACTCAATCTTTGAGCCTTCCAAGTCTTTCCGATTCACAAAAGCTTACCCCAAACAACTACCACACTTGGTCCTTGTTTATGCAACTTCTTTTAGAAAGCGTCGGGGTGTGGTCTATAATCACTTCTCCTCGTATGGTGCCTTCTCAATATCAAATCTATATGGATGCACGGGCCAAAGCTTTACTTGTGCATGGCATGTCTACATCGGTTGTGTCTCAATTTCTCTCTACAAGGAGTTCGGCTCAACAATTATGGCACGCTATACAAATGCAATATGGAAGACTTTCAACAGTTAAGATGGCTAAGTTGGAAGAAGATTTGGATAAGCTTTCTATCTCCGAATCTGACAACATAGTGGAGAAGCTTGGAGAATTCAATCGAATCAAGCGGCAACTTGAAGAGTTTGGTACATTGGTAAGCAATCCGGTCCACAAGCTACTTTGAAAAATTGCCTTCTTCTTTTGAATCATTCAAAGATAACATCTTTCTTCGAGTTCCTTTCCCTTCCTTTGAAGAGACTATGGGTCTTCTTCATGATAAGTGCCTTACTCGCAAGCAAAACAAAAAGGACTCGGCTTTTGTAAGCCAAGGCAAGGGCAAAGGCAAAGGCAAGGGGAATGATCAATGCAAAGGCTCTAATTCCAATGCTAAAGATTCTTCAACCAAAGGCGACAAGGACAAATCAAAGGATTCTTCCAAGGAGTGCACTTTCTGTGGTCGTAGTGGCCATACGGAGGATCGTTGTTTTGCTAAGAAGGCAGCATCCAAGAAGGTAAAAGCTGAACTTGAATCCAAATCTAAGGGTTCTTCTACATCAACATCTTCTCACGACAAAAACAAAGACAAGAAGGAAGACGGTAACGCCAAGATTGCATATGTTGCTATGTCTTCTACTTCTTCATGTGACACATCACTTGTGGTAATCAAAGATCTTGATACGCATACTGCGGATGAGTGGATTGCCGATAGTGGTGCTACCTCTCACATGACGAATAGTTCTTCCTTATTGGACAACTATAAGTCTATCTCTTCATCAGTACACATTGGTGATGCTTCGTCTCTCCCAGTGATTGGTATTGGTGATGTTTCTTTTGGAGATGCTATCTTACATGATGTTTTGCATGTGCCTAAGATGTCTGCCAACTTATTTTCTATCTCTAAGGCTACTTCTAAAGGTCTTGGGGTTTACTTTGATGATGAAGTGATTGAAATCATTCATAGACAGTCACTTTCTTGTGTGGCACATGGTTATCAAAATGCTGGGCATTATCATATCAGCTCTTTTACAACACAGTTGCCACCACATGAGTCTCATCTTCATCAATTATTTTCTTCTCCTAAGGCACTTGTTTCTAATGAAGATAGTGATCTATGGCATTTCCGCTTTGGCCATGTTCCTCTTGCTACTTTGCAACATCTTGTCTCACATGACATGGTTACAGGTCTACCAAAGCTTCAGAAACCTCGCCATCATATTTGTTCTTCTTGTGCTCCAGGAAAGCAACATCGGGCTTCTTTTCCAGAGGAGGCTACTCATAGGGCCACACGCATACTTGAGCTTATTCATGCTGATCTTGCAGGACCTATGGAAGTACAATCGCTTGGTGGATCCAAGTATTATATGCTTCTTGTGGATGACTTCTCTCGCAAATCATGGGTTTATTTCTTACCTAAGAAGTCTGATGCTCTTTCTCATTTTAAGGTTTGGCTTGCCCAAATGGAGAATCAAGCAAGTCAAAAGGTATCTTTTCTCAGGGCTGACAATGGAGGTGAGTTTATAGCATTTCAGGATTTTCTAGCTTCAAAAGACATACAATGACAAACCACCATACCCTACACTCCTCAGCAGAATGGTGTGGTTGAAAGAAAGAATAGAACGGTGAAGGAAATGGCCCGCTCCCTCTTACATCATGCAAAGCTACCTTCCTCCTTTTGGGGTGAGGCTATAGCTACTTCAGTTTATCTTCTCAATCGCTCTCTTATGAAAGCAGTGGACGGCATGACTCCAGAGGAGGCTTTCACAGGCCACAAGCCTACTGTTTCTCATTTTCATGTCTTTGGTTATGTTGCTCATGTGCATGTGCCTTCTTCTAAGAGGAAGACTCTTGATGCTAAGTCCAAACCTATGATATTCACAGGATATGCTTCTTGCTCCAAAGGGTTCCGTTTTTGGGATCCTTCTCGTGAGGATATTGTTCTTTCACGTAATGCCATCTTTGATGAGCATGTTTTTGGTCTTGATGAGTTACCACCTTCTACATCTCTCTCAAATCCATTTCCATCTCTTGAGCTTAGGCCTCTCTCATTCCCTACAGTCTCATCCTCATCTACACCATCAGTTCCTACTTCATCCCCTTCATCCATTTCGATTGCGACACCTACTACTTCATTGGATTCTACACGGACTTCTGGTCCTCCAAAATGGGTTCGCTCTCTACTTTAGGATTCAGGTATATCACTTTCAGATGCTCAACAATCTACTACACGTGTCTTACGTACATGCCCTTCAGTAAATATTGCCTTGATGTCTCATATTGGTGATGTGTTTGAGCCTGAAACGGTTAAGGAAGCTCTTTCCTTACCACATTGGTGTGAAGCAATGCAAGCAGAGATTTCTTCTATTGAATCTAATAACACATGGCAGTTAGTTCCACGACCTTCACATAAAAAGATCATTGGTGTTAAGTGGATTTTCAAAGTCAAGTTTCATTCTGATGGTACTCTTGATAAGTACAAGGCACGCCTTGTTGCTAAAGGTTATGCTCAAAAAGAAGGTGAAGACTTTGATGAAACTTTTGCTCCTACTGCCAGATATTCTACTATTCGTGTTGTTTTTGCTCTTGCTTCTCACTATGCCTGGCCTATATATCAAATGGATGTTAAATCTGCCTTCTTGAATGGAGATCTAGAGGAGGAAGTTTATGTGGAACAACCTGAAGGTTTTATTGCACAGGGTCATGAACATGATGTGTATTTATTACAGAAAGCCCTTTATGGTCTTAAGCAAGCTCCTCGAGCTTGGTATCAGAAGATTGACAGTTTTCTCCTTTCTCTACATTTTGAGAGGACTCATGCAGATCCTAATCTTTATGTGCTTATTGTGGATGATGATATATGCATTCTTGTGCTTTATGTGGATGATTTGACACTCACTGGCTCTAATTTAGATCTACTCAAATGGGTTCAAACTCAACTCACAACATCATTTGCCATGACTGATCTTGGACTACTCCACTATTTTCTTGGTTTAGAAGTGTGGCAATTTGCTTCTGGCATCTTTCTTTGTCAAAAGAAGTATACTTTAAGGTTGCTTGAGAAATATGGCATGCGTGATTGTGCATCACTCACTTGTCCCATGGATCCTAATTCAAAATTGTCCAAAGATGATGATTCTCCTGAGGTTGATTCTACAGAGTATCGCCAACTTATTGGTTCTCTACTTTATTTGGTTAACACTCGGCCAGATCTCTCCTATGCTATGAGTATTCTCAGCCAATTCTCTTCACAGCTTCGTCGATCTCATTGGCAGGCAGCTTTGAGGGTTCTTCGATATCTTCATGGAACTCTTGAGTATGGCATTTCTTATGCAGGTGGAGATACACTTATTGGTTACTCAGATTCTGATTGGGCAGGGTGTATTGATACTAGGCGTTCCATGTCAGGCTATTGTTTTATACTTAGTAAAGGACTTGTTTCTTGGAAATGTCAAAAGCAGCGAATTACTTCTTCTTCATCGACCGAAGCAGAGTACAAGTCATATCTTGATGCCACTTCTTTGGCTTCAGCAAATTCTGAATCACCTTGGATGTTCATCTACTCCGACACTCATCTACTCAGATTCACAGAGTGCTATTGCTTTAGCCAAAAATCCAGTTATTCGAGGACGATCCAAACACATTGATGTTCATTTTCATTTTGTTCGTGATTGGATTTCTGAAGGTCGCATTCAGCTTGAGTATTGTCCTACCAAAGATAATGTTGCTGATTTGTTTACTAAGCCTCTTCCTCGACCTCCCTTGGATTATCTTCTTAAGCGCGTTGGCATTGGTTCTCCCATCTGGACCTGAAGAGGAGGTGTTGGATAGGTGTCATCTCCAGATGGTGTCACACTAGTGGCACACTCTTTAGCCTCTAGGCATTTTTGGTATTTATAGCATTCATTTCTATTTTTTCCTATTTGCACACATTTTTGGGTGGAGGAAAGGGTGGAGAAACTTTCCTATATATATGAGGCATTGTAGTTCATTTCTAATGAAGTTGGCTAGTGGTTCATTGATGAGTTCTTGAGTACATTGTCTCTTCTCTCATCTCTTCTTTCTCACAATTCCATCTCTTGAGGTATTCTCCAATTTTTTTATTCTTCTCATTTATTTTCTTTGCACCTTGGGTGCTAGGGTTTCAATTTTTCTATTCTCTTAGGCCTAGAGCATAATACATAAAGATATGGACATTATTGTAGGCCTTTTAGAATGTTCATTAAAGTCAAGTTAGGAGTGGTTATTTGCGAGTAGGTGGTTATAGTGGAGGGGGAGCCCTTGATCTTTTCACTATGCTTCTCTTGTAAAAGAGAAGTTTCCTTTGACTTTAATAGTGGGGAGCATGTGGAAAGTCCTCATCAGAAGCCATTACGGAAAAGGGGCACTGTCCACCCTGCTTATCTAAGCAGTATACTAGAAGGTCTTAATAAAGTTCTAATATCATATGAGTACTATAAGAGTTCTAATGCATTCTTATGTTATTTAAGTATGAGCATGCATAAGGTATACACATAATGCATAAGGTATAAGAGTTCTAAGTTTGAGCATGCATAAGGTATAAGAGTTCTAATGTGTTCTTGTGTTATTTAAGTTTGAGCATGCCTCATTTTTATAATGTAGACATGTGGGGAGACAATCTAGACTCAAGAAGCCCAACGCGCCTCGTTCAGTGTCCATGTACTGATGTTCTAGACATGGAGTGTCTCTCACAGTTGGCCACTAGTTGATTGTCTGACACATCGGTATGGGAAAGAGAGTGTGTGGAACATTTTTGCTCCACCCTCACCTCCTTCCATAGTTACCCCTACACCGATGGGGGGTACTCCTGATGGGTGGTTCTACTCCTAGGTTAAGATCTCTTATACCCATGTCCACTTCCATTGGAGGATCTAGTCCACATTTGGGTGTTGGGCCTTCATGTGCAGGTTGCAACCAGGCACTCCACTCTCTTTTGTGGCACCTAGTCCAAGACCTTGTACCATGGGAGATCTGCCTCTTCTCAGCATTCTAATGGGGGTAATCCTTCTGGTGGGGGTGGATGTGGGGGTGGTTTTAGGGATAGTAATAGATTTGCTTCCAATTCCCCATCAGGCAAAGGATGTGCCACCACAGCAAGTGGAGGATCCAAATGCCTACGACCCAATGACACCCTTATCATGTGAGGAAGACATATGGATCGATCATTGAGGATAGCAAGGGGAAACATGTCATGGCATGGCATGCATCACCTTGTAAGGAAGACATATGGATCGATCATTGAGGATAGCAAGGGGAAACATGTCATGGCATGGCACTCCACTCTCTTTTGTGGCACCTAGTCCAAGACCTCGTACCATGACCTCGTCAGATGGGAGATCTGCCTCTTCTCAGCATTCGAATGGGGGTAATCCTTCTGGTGGGGGTGGTTTTAGGGATAGTAATAGATCTGCTTCCAATTCCCCATCAGGCAAAGAATGTGCCACCACAACAAGTGGAGGATCCAAATGCCTACGACCCAATGACACCCTTATCATGTGAGGAAGACATATGGATCGATCATTGAGGATAGCAAGGGGAAACATGTCATGGCATGCATGCATCACCTTGTAAATCTTGATTTTAGAAACATTTGGGGAATTGATTTGAGAACTCAAGACAATACAAAGAAGCAATACATTCTAAGTGTATTGATGAAGACAGAGTTTTTTGTGCCCCACTCCAACTTACAATTTAATGATGTATGCAGGATCTTGTGAGTCACATGAAATCATTGATTGCCAAGGCCATCAAGCGTGGTGGCATCAAGCCGCTAGCAGAATCAGAAAAGGATGTACCGAGAAGAAGGCCAAAAAGATGTACCGGGAATATCCCCATCTATTCAAGTAACAAAGAGAAGCAACCCGATTACACATGCATAAAAGAGGGGCTTCTCATCTTGGATCGAGTGGAAGGCCATCTTTCCTCGCTCTGTTTGTAAGTATTTTCACTTTTAACATTTTGTATTCAAAACTTTGGTTTCCAAAGAATTAAATCTTATATAAATTGTTCTTTTTTTAATGTATGTTTAACGTAAGAAAATGTGGTGGGCCATTCTCCTTCTTGTGAGAGGAGTATGACTTTTCTTATCGCAATGAGATCTCTGCCACATTTGAATGGTTGCAAGAATAGGGTGTCGCTTTGAACTATGAAGCTATCACTACAACAAGTCAGGGGCATAGCAGCGTTGATTTTGTCAGGATGTCGACGATTCTAGTCGCTACCCCGCATCAAAATAGCATTGCCTATAGCAATGAAATTTTAGTGTTGTGTGAGCAGCCTTTATAGCAGTGCTATTTTGCTACTTAGTAGTGCCTATAGTAGCGAAATTTCATTGTTCTATTATAATTTAGGCTGCTATGCAGCAAAATTGCCCTGCTATTTTCACTACATAAATATCCATAGAGTTGTTTGATGCTGAATTTCAGTTATACATGTCATATACACAGAAAATGATTATAGTTTTAAAAAAACATCCATCAGAACCCTTGGAGCCATGTGTCGTCCACTCTGGGTTCTACCAAATGGCTCCCAGAGGGCATAAATCACATCCTCTGTTCGGCGTTCCGTGTCTAAGGACGGTCGAATCTCAAAATCTCATGTTGACTCTCATTATACACATGCATATCAATCAGTCATACACGTGCAAATCAATCATTCATCTCAAAACAAAGCAATCATAACTTATACATATCATCTCACAATCATCTCTAGTCCATAATCTTTCAAGGCATGCATATTCAAATTAATCACAATCAATTTTAAGTATAAAACAAGCTTTTAATTTAAACAGTTTTTAACTTCTCTTTATCTTTTAAGTCATATGGGAGTCCTTGTTTTTAACATAATCAATTATCATGTTCTAATGTGTGAGGTCATCTCTAGTCAGTATAACTAAGTCTTAACTATGCTTATGCATTAGTCCATCCGGTCTATATAGACAAGGTAGTCAATCTTGATAGCAATTTCTAAGGCAAAGCCTAATAACTGGTCTCTTTGGGAGAGTAGTATCTTATATCTTCTAATTCTTTACCCCAACCAAAAGTGTTTATGCTAGGAGTCTCATAGACCAGGATGACCATGTACAATAAATAAGGTTAAGAATTACTCATCGTTATAAGTATGCCCTATATCAACTCAGATTCTCTCGTATACACTTATCGATTTATTTATTTCATATCAAAAGAATTTAAAGAAAAATAATAGAAAGAGTGTTTGTGTACTTTCCTGATATATTTTTTGATATCTTGATTGATTGAGAATCCATGTCTACTCTCCAGAAGTTGTGGAAGAGCTACTTGTAGATTTGGCAAGCCTCTCAGATCTGCTGTCAGGGGGGTTGCAATTTGTAACAAGTATAACTTTGCGTACAGTTATCAGATACTAATTGTGTGGGTAGTTAAAATTACGAGATTGTATGCGGTCTACAACGTAGAGTAGGTGGAATCGCCAAGATCAGCTATATGTGAAAGTCAACTCCAAAAATAGATCAGGTTCTACTTTTTTATGAAATTTCGATTTGCATGTCCATGTACACACTTAAGGGCTTCCTTTGAGTATACTCACTAATTGAAAACGCAATCTTGAATTTTTACTTAATTTTAACACTTAGAATCTTTACTGCTGAAAAACCAATGAAAACCTGCTGGAATTCATTATTATTGAAATTTGTAGCATCCAAAACTTAGGATTATCTTTAATCATAACTTGGTTAATCTCGAAGGTATGTTACATTCTCCCTCGTTAAGAAATCATCATCCTCGATGATAAAAATATCTTATCCTCAATCATTAGACCTTGAGAAATAGCTTTTCTTACTCAACTATGATACTTGATATAGTACTTGAGAAGTCGTATGCTTTTGACCTTCAAGAAAATTATAAATATCCATATGTCTTCGTCTTGAGATTTCTTCAAAGTAGCCTTAGAAGGAATGACTTAACAACTTTCTTGTCTAAGATCTTAACTTGATATAATAAGCTCTTAACTTGATTTTCCATTTCTTAGATATCTCTTGGATAAAATCAACATACTCGGTATTCACTGCATCTATTAGACTCTTAATACTATAACATTCTTTTCTCTTAGTATTGTGTTCTCTTTCATTCATATCTTCGATAGATCTTATCTTGGATAAATGATTTTATATGTTAAGCTAGTCATGTATATGGTAGAGTTTAGGAGGTCTCCTAAACTCGTCTTAATTCCATAAAATTTAACTCCAAACAAGAAACTAGAAAGATCTTGAGGCATTACACAAAGTGTCTTGATCTTGTAAATCAATCCACTATCCATGTCATAAACAAGTCTTCTTGGAATCACAACTTAATAAATAATAATAAATCTGATGAAAAACATTATCATCGTATTGTCTTAAACTTTAAGGTAATCAAACAATTTGTAAACTCTTATTTTCACTTTCCTTGTAGCTTTAGACTTAGTCAAATTTTTCCTCAATAGAGAAATCCTCTATTCTTTTTTCAATGAAGGAGTTTACAAAGCGAAACACTTTCAAACTTTACAACAAATGTGGCTACATAATCTTTCTATTGATGGACTTGCAACCTCCACAATAGATATAGATTTTTAAACCTACACTTATTAACTTCACAATGATAACTTACTATTTAATAAGCAAATATTATACTACATAAAATACTTTTCTTGCTCTGCTGAAAAGTAGACATCATTCTAAATTCTACATCCCATCTTTGACCCTATAAGCAATAATCTTTACCATCATCTCCAATCATGCAAACCTGCTTTTCATAACATAATATCCTAGCCTTTCTAGGCACTAACTGATCTATCCCTAATATGGCATTATATCTTCCCAAAGCAACACGTGGAAAATCAGCTTTTGACTTGAGGTCGCCTATGAACGAAAAGCATATTCTTGACATAATCATTACATGTCTATTGCTTCCTCGAAGAAATCTCTACCATAAGATTCTTTTGACAAGTTTCAGTTATTCTTAACTATTTTACCATGTGGGGTGATTGAAAACTATGCATGCTTCTTGAATTATTCAACACTTGAAATACATTATTCAAAATTTTGATAGGAATATTAATTTGAATCTTGGTTTCGACCTTACCTGTATAAACAACAGCATTGACATGCACATATTCTTCAATCTCCTCGGCCACAGTTGTAGAACTTTTCATGTTGCTCCACGAGCGTTGTCATTACTTGAAAATCCTCGTACACTCTCTTGTACATTTTACCTTGTTTTTTGATCTCTTGTAGTTAATCCCTCACGTACCTCACGTGATGCTAGCTTGTTTTTGCACTTATTAGTTTATGAACCTTTTCTAAACAACGGAAACATAGGCCTTCATGCCACGCCTTTTCTATCATCTCTGGAAACAAATATGTGACCCATCTGCATTCTCTTATTCTCTACATAAAATTTACCCTCATCATAAAAATGGATTTGTGAACCATTTTGTGACTACAAAAAAATTGTGAAAGCTTTTTCAAAGAAAATAAACTTTTGGCTATATTAGAGGAAAAAATAATATCAGTCACCCGACCTGCAATATCCGCAATCAAATGCAGATTGCCCAACCTAGGCTTTGATACCAACTATGACGGTCTTGAATCTAACCATATCTTAATCGTACAACTTAATCTAAGAAAACATTAAACTCACTTAATCCTGCTATTTCTACATAGCAATACAATCAAATCAACCTTCTCAAATAGCAAACAAGCATGCATGCCATATCCAAGGATATTATCACATAAGCAAAGAGTTATGTAATCTCAAACAACCATTCACATGATATAAATCTCTATCAATTATAGCATAGCATCTCAATCAATCACAATGTATGTGTCTATCTCAAGATGCTATTATCATCACCATGCTCGACAGCATGGTTAGTCATAATAATGACCAAAATCCAACCAATCTAGGGCTTTCTCCGATGCCCGTCCACCCAACCTCCACACTGGATATCGCGACTATCCTGGGTATGCCTCTAGTAAATCTCATCCACTCTGGGTTCTACCAAATGGCTCCCAGAGGGCATAAATCACATTCTCTGTCTGGCATGCCCTGTCTAAGGACGGCCGGCCCGAATCTCAAGATCTCATGTCGAGTCTCATCATACACATGCATATCAATCAGTCATACGCGTGCATATCAATCATTCATCTCAAAACAAAGCAGTCATAACTCATACATATCATCTCACAATCATCTCTAGTCCATAATCTTTCAAGGCATGCATATTCAAATCAATCACAATCAATTTCAAGTATAAAACAAGCTTTTAATTTAAACAGTCTTTAACTTCTCTTTATCTTTTAAGTCACATGGGAGTCCTTGTTTTTAACATAATCAATTATCATGTTCTAACAAGCGAGGTCATCTCTAGTCAGTTTAACTAAGTCTTAACTATGCTTATGCATTAGTCCATCCAGTCTATATAGACAAGGTAGTCAATCTTGATAGCAATTTCTAAGGCAAAGCCTAGTAACTCGTGTCTTTGGGAGAGTAATATCTTTCAGTCTATGTAGAATTAGAGAAAGGCAAAAACTATACAGTTTTAGGACTTCTAATGCTCTATAAAGCATGTCTTAATGATGGTTCTCTAAAAATGAGTTCGAAGGTCTCTTTGAGAGCATTCAAAACAGCGAAAGTTGTGTTTTCAGCATGAAACTGTCAAAAACAGCCAAGTGTCCCACTTTGCACTACTCGAATAACTCAAAAACGAAAGGAATTCGGCTTTCTATAGTCTCTTACACTCTTGTAGAGTTTCTTATCCTTCAAAACTCTTAAAATCTCATTCTAAATACACGGACAGATAGACTCTTTGCAAAATAGTTCCTAATGAAGGTTATTCCTAGAATCTAGTCATAAACTAGTCAAATATTCTATCTTCTAATTCTATACCTCACTAAAAGTGTTTATGCTAGGAGTCTCATAGACCAGGATGACCATGTATCATTAATAAAGTTAAGAATTACTCATCGTTAAGTACGCCCTATATCAACTCAGATTCTCTCATATACACTTATCGATTTATTTATTTCATATCAAAAAAAAGAAAAATAATAGAAAGAGAGTTTGTGTACTTCCCCGATATATTTGCTGATGTCTTGATTGATTGAGAATCCATGTTTACTCTCCGAAGAGCTGCTTGTAGATTTGGCAAGCCTCTTAGATCTACTGCTGTCAGGGCTGCAATCTATAACATGTATAACTTCGCGTACAGTTATTAGATACTAGTCGTGTGGGTACTTAACATTACTAGAATGTATGCGATCTACAACCCAACACAGGCGAAATCACAAAAATCAGTTGTATGTGAAAGTCGACTCCAAAAATATGTCACGTTTTATTTTTCTTTATCAAATTTCGATTTTGCATGTCCATCTACTGAAAACTTGCTGGAATTCATTACTGAAATCTATAACATCCAAAACTTAGGATTATCTTTAATCATAACTTGGTTAATCTCGGAGGTATGTTATATTCAACATGGCTATAATTTTAAGAACTATATCAAGTTCCATAGCCTCAAATACTCAATCTAGTCAATCTAGAGTATTTATGAGAACAATCCGACAACATCCCAATGGCCCACTACATAAACTACTAATCAAGCCAGTATATGAAGTAGCAAGCGAAGGTCTAAAGACTAGCCACAAGGTAGCTTTTAGAGTAAGACCTCTCAGGGACACTCCCATCCTATCAAACGAAAGGAGCAATGACATACTCTAAAGGTGGGTAGAGTAGCTCCTTAATCTATTACAAGATGCGTTGAACAATTAGATCATTAACATCATGAACATCCAGGTTTCGGTAAACTCTGAATTGAAAAATCATTACAAACCTTACTCTAAGATTACTACAAATCTTAGAATAATTGATCTCTAGGACCATGCACAAGTGCTTGCAAATTTACAGACCAAGAATAATACACTTCGATTGTGTAGCAACAACAAACCATGTAGTTATCATACTCTCAAGATACTTATTTGAGGTCTAGTTATAAGATATGTAAGAATACACAAGACCACTATGGGCACCAATTTTATGTTAGCTATAACCATAAATATAATCGGAAGTATCTGCACATATTTTGAGTAGCACTACGACTACCCAGAAAGTGATGTGCAAACATGTATTTGCGAGCATGTGCACCTATATATACTTAGAAATTGCAAACTACATCACATCGTGCATATTCGTTTCACAAGAGAATTGTATGCATGTATCCATACATATCCACAACCATGTTGGGTATATCTCGAGCTCCGTTTAGAATTTCAAAGTATGCACATCATATGCACTCATTACCAATGGACACCAAGCTAATGATACATGTGTAAACTATGCACACCAATGCCTTGACTTTTGTTTATTAACCCTTTCTTTGATGCTGCAGCTACCACTATGTGACTACGCACATAATTAACTAGCCATGCGCTACTACAACGACATAGTGGTTTTTTTTTTATAATTTCAAATTGTGTCAATGTACCTCTTGTGTGTTACTATGCACATATGAGAAAATGGTCACAAATATGAGCGCATACGATTACAAATTGATGACCCCCATAATGCCTACGATGATGCTAACCACCATTGAAGTTCAGAGTGTGTAGCTATGCACTCAAGGCGTGGGAACCGACTCCCAAAACTGCACAATGAGGATGAATGGGACGAGTCCCTGTGATGATGTTCATAATTGGAATGACGTTAATGACTTCAGCAAATCACTATGAGATTAGTGGATTATGCTGGCAGATTACTACTGTTAACTTTTGATTAGTGGATCAAGTTAAGGGATGATAAATTCAAAAATTGAAAAATTGAAATCCCCATGGAGGACTGTTTAGATGGAAAAATTCAGTGTGATGGACCATTATTGTGTTAAAGATATGAATGAGATATTCTGAATGAATTGTTATCTGATAATGCGTTCTATATGAGTATCTTTACCCCATGATTATGTGGGGAGCCGACCTATTTAAAAAACCCCAGAATCAGTTGAATCAAAAATCGGATTGAGTCATAAATAAAGAAACTTAAAAAGAATTTTCATATTGATAGGAACATGGATTGAGGTCGTCGTGGTAGAAATGTTAACTCGATGAAGAAGAGCTCGACCTGGATGTTCGTAAAACTCTTCATAGTTCCCAACCTGGTCCCTTCAAGGGTGAAGGGAAACAGTTAAGTGAAGTTGTAGAAAAGTGGATTGAGGCCATGGAGGAGTACTTTGATGTAACTGGCTACAATGCGAGAAGCAAGATGGCTCTCGCCAAGTTAAAGATTGTGAAAACGGCCAGGGTTGCATGCAGGAATCATTGCGAGACAAACCGTTGTGAGGTGAAAAAAAGAAAAAAGAACCTGCCTCTATAGCCCTTCACCTCCCAAACTTGGAAAATAACAACACAACGGAGGCACCACCAGCACCGGCTGGAAACTTCTCACAATTCACCACCCAACCCACGCCAGAAAGATAGCAGAAGCCTTAATCACACAGCTTACAAACACTCAGGCCTGGATTTACTGCCAAGGGAATTCCACCACGACCACACCACCTCAGGAATTACGACCTTGCGTCTGACGACCAAGCCTTTGCAACCACAAACACATCAACACTCTGACCTGTCTCACTGCCGAGGATACACCACATCCCCAATCACCGCGAACCTCTCACCTGCTTGCTGTACCAACCACACGAGAAAGAACCCAGCCACTCTCTCTTCAGAAGGCGCCCCACCAGCTAACCCTCAACTCTCTGTAGCCCATCACTTCTGAGTGTGTCGCCAGCAGCAGCTACCCAAACACCTCTCTGTCTGTGCTGATCCTCTGTCACCTGCAGCTTATCTGCAGTGCTACCGGCCCCACCACCAAGTAGCAACACCTGTCCTTCTCTATCCAGTCACGGTTTCCCCTCTGCTTTCTTCCGGCTTCACCTAGCGGCCCATACCAGCCACCCTTTGCCTGTCCCCTTTGCTTCCATCCAGCTGCACCTGCAACTGCACATCCAGCTCTTCCTCTCTTGTGCCAACACCTCAAAGGCACTCACCCATGCTCTGTCTTCTAGGCGACCTCCTCACGTACAACACAAGGCCGCTTTCCACTGTTCCTCGCCTCTGGTGTCTGCCCAATTCCAGCAGCATCACCTGCGTTACCAGCTGCTCTCACTTCTCTCCTTGCGCTTCTCTCCTTGCGCTGGTCTGCAGTTACTCTGTGCTCGCCACTGCTTCCTTCAGCCACCTAAACCAGTCCAAGGCGGCTCTTCCTCTCTCTCTTTGCACCAGCCACTCTCACCAGTGCCCTGTGCTCTCCTGCAATCTTCAGTTGCAGCCACCAAAGGCGGCCTCCCCTCTGGTCTCTCACCAGCAGCTGCGCTCCACGCTCCTCTAGTGGTCTTCTCTGCACGCCTGCAGCACCTTTAACACCAATAGCTGCGCATCACTCTTGCGCCTTCATGCCCACTTTGCGTCTCCACTTTCACCACCACTTCCAGGGGCCTTTTCCTCTCGCCCAGTAGCTACCCAACATGCCAAGGCAACCTTCACGGCCCCTCTGTGCTTTGCCAGTAGAGCAGTTGCTCTCTCTATGCTGCTCTTCACCAAGGGAGGCCCCCGGCCTCTAGTTGCAGCCTGGCGACTCCTCCACGCCTCTTCTCTGCAAATCAATCAGAGCCCCCAAACTCTACACGACCGCCACTATCGACTTTTCTCTCCTCGCCAGCTTCTGGATTACGCACGCTGGCAGCTACTTGGCAATCAAACAAGCAACCATATGGCCTTTCACAAATTAGCCACGTCAATATCATTATTTTTTATTTTACTTAAAAGATGGCCACCAATTATATTTCTTTTCACACCAATTCTCAAGGCTACCTTGGTCCTCTTTCAACTTTATTTGCCCATGTCTCCACATACTTCTCAATTGCAACCTACGAGTGCCCATTTCCATTTTTTGGGACGCGTACAGATCTAGAGCCATCAAGTGGCTGATGTCATCTCCAGCGGACCTCCAGTAGACACGCTTCGGACAGGCCTGTAACAAACCCAAAACAAATCCATCCACCCTGTACACCTGCCAGTGCATTCCCGGGCAAAACTCTCCACACGCCACGCATCCATATGTACACAAGCCCAAAATATCTCTCAGAAAAATGCCTGACACCGTCTCGACCGAAATACCCAAACCTAGACTGAATGTAAGATTCCTCCCCCAGCTCCTCATGATGTCCAAATTCTCCCGCTGTAATCAAATCCCTCTTCAAAAATATAAAAGATCTTGTTTATACCTGTTTTGACCTAGAGAGAGGTGATTCAGTTATTAAATATTTTTGGATGAAAAAATATCTCATCTTATTAAAATAATTTCCCCTGAAACAGAAGTTCAAAAAGATTTTCAGAAGGTGCATTAGAAATCAAGTATAATCTGTTCAAGAGGCCTTATCCTAGGGGTTCAGATTTTGTTGAAATTTTAAATTAAGGTTCCTATGGACCAATAAGATTCATCCAATAATGTAGGGAGGAGATAAATGGAATAATAAAAGAAAAATCCTCCAAAAATGAGTAAATACTCACATAAGATGAAGAGTTGACTAAGGACAAGGTTAATAGTTAAAAAAGAGAGATATTTAGAAGAAATGATGCGTTTTTGACACCTCAGTATGGGGGAATTCCCCTCATGAAGGAGGTGCCTATTTCATATGTGTGGCAGAGTTTTAAACTCCCAAATAATGAGATATTTTTTTCACTTCTCTCTCCTGTTTCAACTAGATCCAAAAAGTGAGCTAAACTAACCTAAAAATGGTAAAAATTTGACCAAACTGATCTAAAAAATTCTAGAATCAGTTTGATTGGCTAGAGGCTCACTTTTTCTTATAAATAGAAGCCTTCCTCTTTGTTGAAGCTTAATAGTGTTCTTGCACTATTACTCTACCTCTCCCACGAGCCAAAAATTGTGAATTTACTCATAATTCATTAGTTTTGGACCTTTCCCTCTTCTAAAGATTGGTGGTGGCCACTCTTGTTTCAAACAAGAGTAGATCCCTCAAACCATCAAGCCAAAGGAAATCTCTCAAATTCTCCTTGTAAGTTGGAGATTCTTCTCTTTTCTATTTCATTTTATGGTTTTTATGATTTTTGTCTTCTTTAAAGTGAATAATGATGTTATGCCTCATTTTTGTCTTCTTTAAAGTGAATAATGATGTTATGCCTCATTAAAAAGGCATTCCCCTCTCTTCTTTAGTAAATCCAACCCTTCTTTAAGTACCTATATCTTGCAAGTTGTCACTTTTGATTCCTTGTTTTATGGCAGCTAGGGAAGCACTCTTCAAGATTTCCCCTGGGAGAATCTCCTCTTTTGTCGCTATAAAGGGCAATTTTGTGCTTCTTGGAGATCTTCCTGGAAATCCATATCGTTTACCTCATGATCAAATCCTCCCTATTTAGCTTCAAACTGAGAGCTTGGGACAAAGTCCTCATTCTCTTTGGAGCTCTCATAGCCAAGTTGAGGTTCTCCTAGTTCCATCACGAGAGGAGCGAATCTATTATTCTGCTTCATCTTGGAGTTGGCCTTCATAATCCAATTTTTATTGGGTGTCTTTTTTTTTTTTGCCTAAAGTTTGGAATCCCTGGTTGTTAACGTCTGGGTTGTGTTATAAGGTCATGGGTGCAATTTTGAGATACATGTATGGATATTTGTTATCAGTCGCCCAGTGACAAAATGATTTTCCCATCCCAAAAATTTTAGAAGAAAAAAATGAAATTTTAATTTCTATTTCTATTTCTATTTCCAATAAATTTGAAAACAAGTCACTGCTTATGTTTTTCTCATGTCACCAATAGAATGGGTTCACCTAGCTTGTCGGAGGATAGTAGATATTTTAAAAGGTCATGTTGCTCTGAACCTGAATGATTGTGTAAAAAGATGGAGGTTAAAAGTCCAAGACCTAACCATAAGCAAAAAAATATTATGCAGGTGCGTAGTGATAGAACTAGGTAATAGACAAGTATAAAAATATGGCACAACAAAAAAAGAGATAGCAAGACAAAGCACAATAGAAAATGTAATATATACACAATGGAGAGAATTAAAAATTCTGATTAGACCAAAGAGGTACAAGTGATGGTGCTATCCACCAGAGCCCTCTCAAGTAGAGATTAGATGGCGATCTAGAAAAACTCTAAATAGAGGATGCGCTAAGTGTACAAGGGGGTGGATACTCACACGAGCATTGGATTCCTTAGATCATGGCAACCATGTTCATATATAATATTGTAGGTGGTGTGGTAGATACGTATACAATGAGGGCAGTTACACTGTGCATAGACACGGTCACTGCCCGCGTATCAAGAATACGGCCCACCAACCATCGCCCCCACTAATGATGGACCTGGTATGCAAGGGAATATTCTAGTGAATATTCCTCATATTGTAGTAGCTAATGCTCATATCATTGACCATATCCTAACCATCATCAATGGTCACAATAATGACCCCATCGGCATGTAAGCCAAGGTTCCCACCAAAGATATTTGCACCATGGCTACTCCTCATAATGGGGGCCTGGCAAATGTGCATTATACGTCAAAGTGAGATACATGCTGAGAGGCAGGCATTGTGTGTATACTAACAAGAAGGTGAGGAAGGGAACAGAGGTAAGAGATAGGGGGAAGGGGATAGGGAAGAAGAGAAATAAGCGGCAGGGGAAGGAGAGATGGAAGGAGTTAATATTGAAGGGGATGATGAAGCTCATAAATGAGGGAGTGAAGAAGGTAATGACAAGGGGGATGAAGAAGAGACTCTAGAAGGTGTTGAAGGGGGAAATCAAGAAAGAGGAAATTTATTGAAGAATCAAGTGCTCAACAAGAAAGTGCACATGACACAAATGTGCCAGAAAGTGCGGGTAAGAGGAAGAAAGTTCATCAACAGAGAAAACTCTATCAAGGTCTTTTATAAAAACTCTATCAAGGTCCTTCATTTTTTCCATCCTTGATTTAGAGGGGGAGGAGACACCCCTAGTAGATGAGAGGAGGGAGTCTTGGAGTGATGCATGAAAGACTATGAATGATAGGTTTGAGCAATTCTTAAACACAAATGCAGAGTGGGTTCCATACCTTAGGGGCAAAATGATCCATATACTTGATCGAAAAAATTACCACAAAGCATTCATGGATTACATCAAAAGAGGTTAGTATTACATTATAATTGTTTATGTCAATGCTTGAATGTTGTCTTTTACTTATTTATAATTACATTCTTGATGCTGCAAAATACCAAAATGATTTATCGACACACTTCAGTGTTGTTTGTGATTTTATTTTAGTGTTTTTCTTTCTCAAAGTTTACAGACCATGCAAGAGACTATTAAGCAATGGTCGCTAGTTCAGTGTTTCAGAGTGTCCTAGTTGATACTCCAAGGACATATACTCCTAGGGGGACAAATCAAGACACTGAAATGCTGGGAATCAAGAAGTGGAAGCTATGCTCAATAACATGAAGCCTCTTGTGTTCCGAACAACTTAGCAACTCTCTACTAACCTTGTGTTGACTCTCACTTGGTTGAATGTTGATAGAATTTGACACCGATGACATAGCTTATTCACTTGATCCAGCTGACTCCAACTTCTTTACCCTTGTTTCCTCTAACTCATCCAAACACTCAAACACTAAAGATCCTAGATAGATCCAACCAAATAGGCACATAAAACACTCCATATGACCATCAGCTGTTGTGACAGCTGAGTGAATCCTCTAGCTGAACTGACTGATTGACTTAGATCCTTCAACATATTTATTGTGAGATCAACCTTCGACCACCATGAAGCCTCCTAGAAGAGAACAGGGAAACTCTCCACCTAACTGCCAGATATAGGAACCCTAGCCGGCTAAAATAGCCATGGTTGTCCACACACGTCTAGCTTCCCCCCTTGAACGTCCAACAATTGACTGCAATCTCATGTACCTTGCCTTAGACCCTTGTTGAACCACTTAGCAACTCTCTACTGACCTTCTGGTGACTCCTGCTTGGCTAAATCTAACACCGATTACATAGCTTGTTCGCCTGTTCTGCTGATTCCAACTTATTTACCCTTGTGTCCTCTAGCTCATCCAACACTTAAACACCGATTACATAGCTTCTTCACCTGTTCGAGCTGATTCCAACTTCTTTACCCTTGTGTCCTCTAGCTCATCCAACACTCAAACACTCAAGATCCTAGATAGATCCAACCAACTAGGCACATGAATCACTCCATATGATCATCCAACTGACAACTAACTAAATCCTCTAGTTGAATTGACCCACTCACGTAGATCCTTCAACATATTGTGTGATCACCCTCCAAACTCCATGAAGCCTATGAGAAGAGAACAGGGAAACTCTCCACCCAACCGCCAGATATAGGAACCCTAACCTACTAAAATAGCTCTGGTCGTCCACGCGTATCTGGACTCCCCCGAATGGCCAAAGTCCCCCTAGTCCTACACAAACAACACTGAAGGGCATCGATAAATCATTTTTGTAATTTCCAGCATCAAGAACACAAATATAAATAAGTAAAAGATAAGATTTGACCATTGACATAAACAATTATAATGTAATACTCGTTTGATGAAATCAATGAATGCTTTGTGGCAATTGTTTCCATCAAGTATATGGATCATTTTGCCCCCAAGGTATGGACTCCACTATGTATTTGTGTTCAAGAATTGCTCAAACCTATCATTGATAGTCTTCCACACATCACTCCAAGACTCTATCCTCTCATCTACTAGGGGTATCTCCTCCCCCTCTAAATCAAGGATGGAAACAGTGAAGGACCCCTTACTTTCCAAGTAGCCACCCATCTTTATAAAAGAAGTTCATGGAGTTTTCTTTGTTGATGGACTTAATTTTGTGATTGCTTCTGTCAGAATGAGGTCAGAATGAGCCTACATAGACGGGTTTTTGGGGAGTTGGTGTCATAAAATTCACCCTAATTCTGTCTAGGACAGCTTGACAAGAGCTTAACAAATATCTCTATCTTTCTCTTACCCACACTTTTTGGCACATTTGTCTATTGTGCACTTTCTTACTGAGCACTTGATTCTTCAACAGATTCCCCTCTTTCCTGATTTCCCCTTCAACACCTCTACTGTCTCTTCTTCATTCCCCTTGTCATTACCTTCTTCACTCCTTCCTTCATGAGCTTCATCATCCCCTTCAATATTAACTCCTTCTATCTCTCCTTCCCCTTCCCTTCTTTTTCTTCTTCCCTATCCCCTTCCCCTTCTCTTACCTCTGCCCGCCTCTCAACATGTATCTCACTTTGATGTATAATGCACATTTTTAAGGCCCCCATTATGAGAAGTAGACATGGTGCATATATCTATAGTGGGAACCCTTTCTTAGACGTCGATGGGGTCGTTATTGTGACCATTGATGATGGTTAGGAGATGGTGAGTGGTACGAGCATTAGCTGGGATGATATGAGGAATATTCCCTAGAATATCCCCTCAGATACTAGGTCCATCAATAGTGAGCAGTGGTCGGTAGTCAATGGGCCGCATTCTTGATACATAGGCACTGACTGTATCTATAC
Source organism: Cibotium barometz (assembly GCF_041138505.1). NCBI lineage: Eukaryota > Viridiplantae > Streptophyta > Polypodiopsida > Cyatheales > Cibotiaceae > Cibotium > Cibotium barometz. The sequence goes on along the minus strand of NC_141053.1, from coordinate 32,175,230 downwards.
AGTATAACTGCCCTCATTGTATACGCATCTACCACACTACCTACAGTACTATGTATGAACATGGTTTCCATGAGCTAAGGCATCCAATGCTTGTGAGTGTCCACCCCCTTCTACACTTATAGTACATCCTCCATCCAGAGTTTGTCTAGATCAATATCTAATCTCTACTTAAAAGGGCACGGGTGGACATCACCATCATTTGTACCTCTTTGATATAATAAAAAATTTCAATTCTCTCCATTGTGTATCTATTGCATTGTCTATTGTGCTTTGTCTTGCTATCTCTCTTTTTGCTATGCCATATTCTTATACTTGTCTATTACCTCGTTCTGTCACTTCCCCTTCTTTAACAAGAGGCTTCTCTTCAATGTCGGTTTGTCCAAGCTCCAACAAACCTCGAGCAATAGTAGATGGACCTTCTGCTATGTCACTCTAACGCACCTACATAATATTTTTTTCCTTACAGTTGGGTCGTGGACTTTTAACCTCCATCTTTTTACACAATCATAGAGATTCAAAAGAAGAAACATGACCTTTTAAAATATATACTACCCCACAGACAAGCTAGGTGAACCCATTCTATTAGCGAAATGAGAAAAACATAAGTAGTGACCTGTTTTAAATTTTATTAGAAATAGAAAGAAGAACTAAAATTTTAGTTGATTTTTCTAAAAATTTTGGATGGGAAAATCGTTTCGTCACTGGGCGAGTGATAACAAATATCCATACATGTATCTCAAAATTGCACCCACGACCTTGGCACTCATAATACATACAAATTTTAAATACCACGTGTTCAAGAAGATTCTCAAAATGTGTAACAAGACCGTTCTATGAAGAAGCTTGACCACCCGCGAGCGTTTGTATGCATAGGTAGCCTTGATCACACTCACACTCGCACTCGCACTCGCAATCACACTCTCAATCGTAATCACACTCTCAATCACATTCACAATCGCAATCACAAGAGGTCTCGCGATATATGTGTCACACACACACTCGCGGTATGCCAAATATAGAGAGGCATTCGCCCAAAATAGCCAAAAGCGAGACGGTGCTCCAAAACCTCATTCATCTTTGCTTGTAGTGGCTTGTCCATAGCTTTGTTTGGACACTCGTAGGTACGATGTCCCTGCTCCTTGCATCAAAAGCATAATCCCAACCACTTTGCCCTCTCCAAGAATTTGGGATCATGTTGCCAAACGCACGGGTTGTCTCTTCTTACCATTGTTATTACCAGAATTCGGATTTTTGTGAAAAACTCCTCGGATTCAGTGCACAGCGGTTGTTGTCATTAGAAAATTTCTGATTCTGTCTTGGTCTTTGATTAAAGGGTGCGGATCCCTGAGGGGACGATGGCCTATCGATATGGTCCTAGAGCCATAAGCTCTAGAGTTTTCTTTCTTTTCATTGAACTTATCCATCTTCTCGTAGTTCTCTGCTCTAGCGACAACATCAAGAAAATCCACACATCCAGATCCCTTGACTTGAAAACGTAGTGTGTCTCGTAGCCCTTCAGTAAACTTGCTCTTTAATGCATCGCCGGTCTCCTCAGGTGCGTATTTGTGAAGCCGTAAATTTTTTTCTTTGTATTGCTGGTGAATCTGCAATTAAGCAGGTTTTCAAGAAAGCAAAATTAAACTAGTTTGATGGCGAAAAGAAGACTGGCAAAGATCTCGAGGCATGGATAGAAGAGCTTGAAGACTTCTTTGCGCTACGCGAATTTTCTGAAGAATCAAAGGCCAAAATTGCAATTCTGCAGCTTTGAAGTGTTGCTAAACTTTGGTGGAAGTCTTATATGCAGACACGAACGATTGTGGGACCTATTTTGTGTGATGAGTTTCGAACTCAAGCTGAGAAAAGTATTGCTTGCATCACTTCAATATGGAGAAGAAGTTGGAGTTTTACGGCTTCAAGCAATTTGAAGAAGACAAGCATAATCTCTCACTGGATGAATACAAAGAAAAATTTTTACGGCTTCACAAATATACGCACCTGAGGTGACCGGTGATGCATTAAAAAGCAAGTTTATTGTAGGGCTTTGAGACACACTACGTTTTCAAGAAGTCAAGGGATCTGGATGTGTGGATTTTCTTGATGCTGTCGCTAGAGCAGAGAACTACGAGAAGATGGAGAAGTTCAATGAAAAGAAAGCAAACTCTGGATCTTATGGCTTTAGGACCATATCGACCAGCCATCGTCCTTAGGGATCCGCACCCTTTAATCAAAGACTAAGACAGAATCAGAATTTTTCTAATGACAACAACCGTGCACCAAATCCGAGGAGTTTTTCACAAAATCAGAATTCTGGTAATAACAATGGTAATAAGAGACAACCTGTGCATTGGCAACATTATCTCGAATTCTTGGAGAGGGCAAAGCGGTTGGGATTATGCTTTCGATGCGGGGAGCAGGAACATCGTACCTACGAGTGTGCAAACAAAGCTATGGACAAGCCACTACAAGCCAAGATGAATGAGGTTTTGGAGCACCGTCTCACTTTTGGCTATTTTGGGCGAACGCGTCTCTCTATATTCGGCATACTGCGAGTTTGTGTGTGACATATCACCAGACCTCTTGTGAATGTGATTGAGAGCGTGATTGCGATTGAGAGTGTGATTGCGAGTGCGAGTGTGAGTGTGATCAAGGCAGCCTATGCATACAAACGCTCGGGGGTGGTCGGGTGGTCGAGCTTCTTCATAGAACGGTCTTGTTACAAAATGTATAAACAAAGCTATAGAAAACGAGAAAAAATTACTCAATTCGCATTGCTAATAGAACATTAGCTACCATATAAGTAACTGTTCCTCTCCCACTATCTATGTGAAGCACTTGTCTCCAACTACAATTTAAGTTACTCAGTAATATGTTTTTGAATTAATACTTCCTCTATCTATGTGAAGTCTTTGTCTCTAATTGATTTCAAAAAAACTATCTGTATCGAACAATCTATGTGTTTTTGAAGTCCTTGTGTCTGATTTAAATTCATGTCATTAAGCCTCTAGTTTGACTATGATTTAGCAATGATCTATTGAAGCAGATCAATCTCTCTAGATTGAATCACATCAGAAAAGATGGACTCATAAGCTTACAAAATATTTATAATGAAAAACAAGTCAAGGAGTAAGCAAATTTAAGAATCCCCCTCAACTTCCAAGGAGTAACCAAAAGCATGTTAATTCCCATCCACCATGGATGGGGTATTTTCTTGCATGCATCATGGTCTCGGGTTTGTAGACATGGAGATTTATTCGTTTGTTAAGAATAGCACAATTGTTTGGTTACAATGCAAGCATGTAGATAGTATCATGGTCTTCTGTGGAGCATGCATGTCACGTAGGCTGTAATGCCTGTGACCGACGGCAGACCGGATGGCCATGTCCGGGGTTCAGTGGGAGAGGACGCCCATGCGGAGTCATGGGCGGCCAGGCTAGTGTGGACGGAAGGCCACACACTATATAGCCTGGGGGATGAGGGGCAATCCTCATTCTTCCTCTATGGCTGGGTGGTGAGCCAGAGGCCGTCCCCTCTTGTGGTAATGCCCGTAGCGGCGTTACGGGAATGTAACACTGGTATCAGAGCGTGGTTCGATGGGATTGTCAGAGCCCGCGCGTGACCGGGGGACCGGAGCCCACTTGATGGTTTTCGACCATTCGTCTCCTTATCCTTATCTCGAATGGAAGGTGTGGAGGGAGGCAGTCATGGAAGAATGGAGGGGAAGAACTCTATCTCTCTCTCTCTCCCCGTCACACACAGCAAGGAAAATCAAGTAAGCAATTTTTGTTTTTTTCTATACGATTGAAATTTTCTGCGTGAAGGTCTACCAAGCGTTGAAGCTGTGTGAAAAAAGGGGGGGGCGCAGAGCCCATGAAACTTGCGCTGACTGGGTAAACCCGCCTTGAAGGGGCTACGCCTTGAAGGGGCGAAGAGCAGCCCCCAGCGAAAATCGAAACTCTGTGTGGGGATGTGGCGGGCGCGTGGAGGTTGAGAGGGCGAAGACCCTTGCGATAAACCTTAGGCTGCGATGACTTGCATTGTGTGGAGCTGCTGCTGAAGGCGAAGAGAGAGAAGTCGCGACTTGCATTGTGTGGGGGAATGCGAACAGCAGCCCCTTGTGAGATTGGGCTTGCCAAGCAACCTTGGAAACGTTGAAGAGCGTGGGGAGTGAAGAGGCGGGTTGAAGCACAGGACTGTGTGTGGGGAGCGGACACCAGCCCCGTTGCCAGCTGCGAAAGACGTTGAGCAGACCCGAAAGGGTTGAGCAGACCCGAAAGGGTTGAGCGACTTGCGCTGTGTGAAGGAGGGCGCTTCTGCCTGTGCTGCCAGCCAGGCCAGCCAGCCTAGGCGGTGGCGGCGGCGGCGGCGGCCAGCCAGCCAACCAGACGGCGGCGGGCGACGGCCGGCAGCGGCGCCGACCAGCCAACGCCAGCCAGCCAGGGGCGGCGGCGGCCAGCCATCAGCAGCCAGCCAGCGCTGCAGGCGGCCAGAAAAAGGAGACAAAACAAAAGAGAGAAAAAAAAGAAAATAGTTAAAAACCATTTTTTTTCCTTTAAATATATTTTTATTATTCATTTTTATGAAATGAAAAATGAAAAATTCAAACAAACGCTCTCTCTCGGCTGGTGAGGAAAATAATTCCCGCAGGAAAGTTAATCCCGGCAAGGCACAGCCTCTCGACAATTTTTAATTTTTTATGAACACTCTGGGAGCGTAGCCTCACCAGATTTCAGTTTACACTTTTGCGAACGTCGTCTTGCTAGAGTCAAAGTTTTTGTTCGGGACAAATTTGTGTTTGTTATGTAGTGACAAACAAATGTGTTCTTCTGTAGACACCCCACGAAACAAACCCAACACGGCCGTCGCGCCGTGTGGCCGTAGTGCCCGTTTTCCACGAAAGAGACCCACCGCACATGGCCGTAGCGCCGCGTGCTAAGATAGAGACAAATCCCACGGCCGTAGTGCCGAGTCCTTCGAGACAAAGCCGTTCTATGGCCGTTGTGCCTAGTGAACACGTCTATGACCGTAGCCCGCGAGGGTAGCACATGTGGTGATCACACATTTGGTTCAGAGAACTAAATTTAAGCTGAGCATAGACTTAGTGTTGACCATCAAAGTCACGTAGTTTGGCTAGTGTAAATCTAAAACTGCAATGTGTTTTACTTGGGCTAAGAGGACCGACAATGGCGTCAGTTGTGTCCAAATTAGACGAAGTGCTTATCACGAGAAATCAAGGTAAGCCTAATTGAGCCGTAGTGCTCATAACCCTTCACAATCTTTTAACAGATGTTGGAAGATTATAATAAACTTTGGCAAATGAAAACCATGTACAAGCGTAGTCTTGATGTGGTTATGCCTTGTGTCCAAACAAGTTGCTTACTGTTTGTAGCAACAAAAGGCGTTGGCCCGTAGAGGCAAGCTGGCCCTTGTTTAAAGTAACAAAATAGTGTCACTACTTGGGCCTAGAGAGTGGTGACTAGTTTGCTTTAGTCACGTGATTGCTTGGTAAAAGTAATCCCTAAGGTGTGTATTACTTGGGATAAAGGGGCTAGTAGTGCTGCTAGCAGTGCTCAACTGAATGGTTTATCTAGAAGTACTAATCTGAAGGATTAGCGTACGCCTAGATAATAATAGCAGATTTAGGATTGATTTGTACAAATCAAAGGTAAATCTAAAGGGTATAGTCTTGCGATGTAATGCTCAATGCCCTTATAGAAGTTGATCGACGAAGAAAACTGTTCTTAAACTTACTAGCATGGTTTTCTCTTCATTTTATTGCCATGCGTTGACATCCCACTGCTCGAGAGTTTGTGGTGATCTTTCGAGGGGGGAAAGAGCCTTTTTTATATGTCACATCAATTAATTTGGCGGTAATTTGATGGTATGGGACATCAAATTCTCACGGAACCGATTGTAGTGGAATGGGACGCCAAGGCTTGTGCATGTAAATTGACTCTTTGGCAGGTTGTATGTACACTTGTCTGTAGTGATAAAGTGTGCAAGATAAAATTTGAACTTTGACAATTACAAATATAGCCATGAGTTGGGATAAAACCCAGTTACAGAGTTCGGAGAAGCTCTAGGTAGCAAGACCATGATGGTGTACTAGTGCTAACAGAGTGATTTAGTTCCGGAGTGATCTAAATCTAGAGGTTAGCAGTAAGACTAGTTTGGTTGGACAGTTTCATGCATGGGGGACGCCCTATAGCATTTTGCAAGCGTAGTCTTGCCTATGTTCAACATAAGTGTGCAATTGTGATCACATTTTAAATGCTACCATATGAATTTGGGAAATATATTACTTTCCTACATAAGCAATTGTAATATTGCATGACAGGCTATTTTGCTTACAAAGTTCATGTGCGTGTAAACCCTATAAGTCGTATGACCCCTGGGAAATGAGTGGAGCATTTCTAGGATTTAATAAGGTTTTACATGGCAATAGTGAGTAGTATCTCACTCCAGATGAGCCTGGTTGTTGTTAGTATCGGATCCGACATATGAAGTGTACATAAACTTGGGCTGAGTTGGGATAGAAGGCTAAGCCGGAGAGCTTAGTGGTAAATCCTACTGTATCTGGTGAGTTTTGACTTAACCGGAGTGTTAAGAAGTAAACTCAAAGTCTGGGGCTGAACCGGAGTGTTCGGAGGCAGACATATCTTTGTTAAATCGGAGAATTTAGCAAAAGATGAGCTTGGGGTGAACCATGGTACCCAGAAAAAAAGCTCTTCACACTAAAATAGTGCACAATGATTTTAGGGTGATAAATATCCATCGCAGGAATGTTTTACAACTTTCCATAGATGATAGATGAAGACCATGTACTTTACGGAGTTAAAGTACATAGGTGGTGACTTCGGCGCCACATTTTTTGTAGGAAGTCACTAGTGGTGTGGTTAGGTCAGCCGAGACTCCACAAGACCTATGCACTAGTTTTTGAGTTGACCTCTATGATAAGGACGTCCAAAAATTCGTGTTGTAATACCAAAAATTGTACTGCAATGTGCAATGGAGGGGTCAATTTGTGTAGTCACTTCTTAGCAGCAAGTGACTTCAGCATCTTGTTATAGATGGTTGTATATGGTACTCCCACTCGGGGGAGGTACGCCATTGGGTACGGAGTTACTCACAGACTAGTATGGAGCTACTAGTGTGATGATAGTGGGTACGTAGTTACTCACTACTAATACATAACTGCTAATAAAATTAAGATCCTCGAGTGAAAGATACTCTAGATCAACATTTTAAATTACCGAACCACAATCCATGAGTATCGAGGTACTCATAAATATGTTGACGTTGCTCAAATCGAGGGACCGATTTGTTCGATGGTATGGAATAAGCAAGAGAGTGGAGTAACTTAAAAGTTACACATCACTAGTCCTAGTGAGTTGTCGAGGTCGTCCGTAGTTTGATGATCCCCTCTACCTACTATCAGATAACATTCAATTTTGCAAGCCCTGGCATTTAATCCGTAGTGATTATGAGTTGGGTGTGAGATATGGTTATGAAGTTCTTACAAGAGTACTCGTTTATTTGCTAGTTATTGGTTATAGCTTGGTAGAGATTGCCACCTATGATGGGTAGGTAGCTTTGCCGCTATGATGAGGAGGCAGCAAATAATGTTCTCATAGTTATACTTCATACCAACACCAAACAGGGATAGGATGAAATTCCTAAGTTCATCATCACGAAGTACTGTGATGTTTGCATTTATATTGAATGTATGATGTAATGAGACATTGGGCTTGTGTAATTACCATCATTTATCTAGCAACCTATGGCTTCGCAGCAAGCTCAGTCGTTATCTGTGGATTTATAATGTGGTTATTAGTAGTTTAAAATTTTCTTGATAGATGGTACAACCCACCCAAATGGGTAATAATATGCAACAATGAAGCACTTTGTTACAAGTGTGAAACCACTGATCTGTTGCAAAGCAGTTTATCAATAGTACCACCATATGTGCGTAGACACTATACCACATCTTCGGTGCAAGATGTTTAAAAGTTTCTTGGAAGGACTCAAGAATAAAAATATATTTAACATGGTCTAGATTTGTTCTTGGACCTATGACACTAGCGCGTAGTCCGCTTGAAAAAAAGTTTTTGAGGACAAAAACCTTTCTTGAGGAATATCCTCAAATATCACATAAACTGCAATAGTTGTGTGAGTCCAGACAATACTTGAAGATTGTGTCTGGTAATAGCAACAAAGAGTTGTAAGTGATTGGATGTAACTCCAGACACCCGTAGTGGTGCAAAATCTTTATCAAACATCTCCACATACTATATGGTCCCCGCATATATAGTATGGCATAAGAGATAGGAAGTTTGATTGTTATATTTGAATGGAAATTTTCAAAACTTACATTTACTCTGAGTTAGAGTGGAGTTTAACCATCCGTAGATTGATGGTAGTTAGAAACTCAACAAGATTCTAGAGCATATGCTTGTGCAAAGATGTTACTCTAAGAGAGAAAGTATCTCTCAGCTTTAGAACTAATCCTTGTGATTCATGATTAGATTGGCTCTAATTTATTTCTCCTATGGCCGTAGAGCTTTCCAAGGAGAAGTTTTAACAAGTTGGTGATGCAACATGGTAGCATAGTCTAAGAACTTGCGCTACTAGAGTGCTCTCCAGTACATTAGCTTCTGTGCTAATGACATGATGCAAAATCAAGGCATGAAATTTGCCTTAAGGTCTTGGTTGAAATACCAAATCATGGCTTGTGTGAGCATGATCATGGCTTGTGTGAGCATGATTCTGTCTTTACAGAGGTCTGGTGCGCTGTACGCGTACTCACTTTGTCACAGTCGCGCCCACCTTCCTCGCCGGCACGTAATGCTAGTCCGGAGAAACTGGCCGTAGGTGCGGCGGGTAGCGAGGCGAGACTTAGTCCGGAGAGGCTAGCCGAGTCTTCAGAGTATAGTTTTGATAGTCCAAGTGTGGGTCATCCTGGGATTCAGAAGACCTATGCATTAGTAAAAAGACAGTTTTATTGGCCTAGTTTGTTTAAGAACGTCCAGACTTATGTGCTGAAATGCAGTAAGTGCCAAGTCAATAAATAGAACGTCTTAAAGTTGGAGGACTACTCCATCCGCTGGAGATTCCTCAAGGGAAATGGGAAAGCATTTCCATGGATTTCATTACCGGTTTACCCAAGACGAGTCGAAGGAATGACTCGGTGTGGGTGGTAGTGGACAGGTTAACTAAAATGGCAAAGTTTATTACCACGAAGAAAAACTGTAAAAACGCCAGAGTTGGCAAAACTCTTTATTGAACATCTCTACAAGCTATATGGCCTGCCCGCAGATATAGTGTCGGATAGAGATAGAAAGTTCAACAGTCATTTTTGGAGGGAAATCTTCAAAAAGTTGGATACTATTCTGAGTATGAGTACGGCAGATCATCCGGAGTCTGATGGTCAAACTGAAAGAGTTAACCAAATTCTAGAGGATATGTTGCGTTCTTATGTTAGTAAGAAGCAATCTAATTGGGAAGAGTACTTTCCCTTATTGGAGTTTGCCTATAACAGCTCCAAACACTCAGCGACTGGATTTACACCATTCATGTTAATGTATGGATTCCAGTCGAGATCTCCGATGGCTGTAGGCCTGGAAAAGGAGAAGATTCAATCTGTCAAGGAATTCCTTGATAAATGAACGATATGCTCAAAGCTGCACGCGAGAGCATCCGTAGCGCACAGGATCGCGCTAACACATTTACCGATAAAGAACGCAAACAAGTGACCTTTGCAGAAGGTGACTTTGTATTTTTAAAGGTTCCTGCGCAGTCAGCAACCATGCAAACGGGAAAGTGTGATAAACTTTCTCCTAGATATTGCGGTCCTTTCAAGGTCCTTAAGAAGATTGGGGACGTAGCCTACAAACTTGAGTTACCGGAGAGTTCTCAAGTTCATCCTATCTTCCATGTCAGTAAACTGGAGAAATCAGTTCACGGGTTAGAGAACGCAGTTTCTCCAGAGATTTTGGTGGACTTGATAGAGCCACCAAAGATACCACATGAATCTGAAAAGATTCTATAGTATCGTGACAGACAAACCCAACATAAAGTGTACCAGGAGGTACTTGTTAAATGGACAGATAGGGATGAGGAGTAGCAACCTGGGAACGCCGTAGTGCAATTTCCAAAAGGTTTCCCCAGTTTGTTTTCAAGGACGAAAACTCTTCTTAAGGGGGGGGTAATGTCACGTAGGCTGTAATGCCTGTGACCGACGGCGGCAGACCGGATGGCCATGTCCGGGGTTCAGTGGGAGAGGACGCCCATGCGGAGTCATGGGCGGCCAGGCTAGTGTGGACGGCAGGCCACACACTATATAGCCTGGGATATGAGGGGCAATCCTCATTCTTCCTCTATGGCTGGGTGGTGAGCCAGAGGCCGTCCCCTCTTGTGGTAATGCCCGTAGCGGCGTTACGGGAATGTAACAATGCACATAGCATGTTTACATACTTTTAGGTGAACCCCTCGAGGCTGTATTCAACATGTACTCAAACAAGTGGCTAGCAAGGAAGCATACAACTTATTAGATGGGTATTCACTACAACTTATTAGATGGGTATATGATATAACCAAATTTCCATTACTCCGGAGGACACATCGGGAGCGTAGAAGTGTTTTTTAGTAAATATCAAGGGTTTTCAAGATGCTCAACAACAATCTATTGCTGCCCCGGAGCGCCCTTTAAGCAGCACGTATAGCAGCGAGAAATTTCTATCCAACAATGCAATATCGCTGTGCCTAGCAACATTTTTTTGCTGCTCAACAATGAAAAAGCATTGCTCAACAGCGTCTATAGCAGTAAATAGACACTATTGTACCGTAAAAATTACTTGCTTTCTTGCCACTTATTTTATTGTAGTTTTATCTTTTGAATAGGATAAACTTATAATCTAAGTTTTTTTTTTTTTTGCAGGTTTTTTCCTTGTCTATCACTTCTACCTCTCCTACCCTTTCCTCCTCAAGCTCAGGCAAGGTATGTCTACTATTTTTATTTATCTCTTATGCAAACAAGCTTTCCATGAAAGCTATCTTTTATATATTTCCTTTTTCTTTTCTCTCTTTTAAGTTTTTCTTTTCTTCTTTTTCCCTCTTTTTTTCCCCTAATTAAGAGCTCTCCATTAAAGCTTCACATGGTAAGAGATCTTGATTTTTCTTAATACTTTTTTTTTCTTAACTTGGTTTAATTTTGTAGGTTTTTAACACATACAAGCCTCATAAGAGATCTCTTTCTCTTGTATGTTTCTCTTTCATGCTTTTATATGTTTATAAGGTTTCATGCTCTTTCATGTTTTTTACATGCCGATAGCTTCCTATGCATGCTAGTAGCATCCAATGCATGCCCGTAGCTTCCTATGCATGCTTGTATCAACCTACGCATGCCGGTAGCAACCTACGCTTGTCGGTATCAACCAACGCATGTCGGTAGCTTCCTATGCATGTCGTTAGCTTCCTATGCATAAGAGTTTTAAGTTTTATGTTTTTTCTTGGATAGATGGCAAATAACTTGAGGCGTGATGTTACACATGAAGGACGAATAGATATCCCAACAATATTTGTAAGTATATATTAGCCTCAAATTGTATCTTATCTTTTAATTAAAGAAGGTTATCTTAAATGACAACTTTCTAAAATGTTCATTTGTTTGTATGTCTATATCTTGAAGCAGTGGATTGTCCCCCTCCTACGCAAGAGGAATATGATTTTGTATTACAACAGGGTTTGCAAGCTCTATTTGATAGGGTGCAAGATGAAGGATATATTGTTATTCCTAGAGGAGATGCTTTGCAAGCATGGCAAGTAATTACATTCCTAAACCCTAAACCTCCTTGTTTTTGCAAAACTAATTCTCACTTGTGTTAGTTTTATTGTGTTTTAGGATCATGTAACTAGAAACGGTGGTGCAAATGTCCATGCCAGTAGCAATGGAAATGTGAGAAGCGAGGGGGTTGGAGCTGCAAAGAACAACACCAATTACACACCATGAGATCTAGATAGCCCCTAGCTCCATAGGTTTTTATTATGCTTTATCTTGTATATGAGTTCTTTGAAAATATACACTTATGTAATTCCACTAAGTATTGTAATTGAATTTTGACATTCCTAAAACCATGGTTTACAAATGTTTTACATTACATGTATCCATGATAATGTGAAGTTATGTTAGTTTTATTGTATCTACATTAGAAAAAAAAGAGTTGGAGCAAACTGGGGAGTCTTGTGCAGACTCCCCAATCTGCCCTAGTTTTGTTTTTAAATGCACTACTTTCGCTACTCAGTAGCAAACCCGTTGTGTAGTGAAAATCGTAGCGATATAGGCCCAACATCTCCATACCCTTCTAGTTATAAAAGTGTTGCTAAACCCTCATTTTGTTGTAGTGAACCTAAAATGTCTTTTGCTATAGAACACAAAGTTTACACTTATAGTGTTATGCCATTTGGCTTTACAAATGCACCAGCCACATTCCAATGGCTTATGAACACTGACTTTAAAGATTTTCTAAGGATATATTTCTTAAATGATTTGTGCATTTAAGCGTCTCATGGAAAGAGCATTTAACTTGCTTATGAAAGGTATTTGAATGATGTAGACTTTATCGCCTATCTCTAAATCTGTTCAAATGCCAATTTTGGGTTGAAAACAGAGACATCTTAGGACATATAGTGGACAAAAATGGAATTTCCACATATGAGAAAATAGAATTAAATTTATCTTGGAATCACCCCCACCAATAAACTATAAGGGAGACTAAAGGTTTATGGGACATGTAGGCTATAGGTAATTCATCCTCTTCTATGCCATGATTGCATGTCCCTTATACATGCTTCTCATTATTTTTTAATGGAAAGAAGAATGCCAAAAGTGTACGATAGTTTGAAGCAAGATTTGGCTAATGCTCCCATACAAGTGCCAAACTGTGATGTTATCTTCTATGTGCATATTGATTTTTCTAGCTTTGTAATTAGATGCATCCTAGCTTAGCCAGGCGAACATATTTTGGCATAAGTTTTGCGAGCCAACAATTGTGTGAGGTAGGGATGAATTATACCACCACCATGAAGCATGAAGATTTATGAATGGTATACGATGTGCACTACAACAGAATGAGGATTTAACAACACTTTGATAACTAGAAGGGTGCAGAGATGTTGAGCCTATATCACTGCTAAACACACTGCTATTTTTGCTACGACAACGGGTTCGCTACTTAGCAGCAAAATAGTGTTGCTAGTTTCACTACTCAGTAGCGAATGTATTTTGCATAATTAAAAAAAGCACAGGACTCCCGAGTCTGCCCCCCAACTCTTTTTATCTAATGTAGACACAATAAAACTAACATAACTTTGCAACATCATGGACAAGTGTAATGTAAAACTACAAATACCAGAAAGAAAAGACATTTGCAAACCATGGTTTTAGGAATGTCAAAATTCAATTATAATACGTAGCAAATTGCAAAAGTGTATATTTCTAAAAAAACTCATATCCAAGATAAAGCGTAATAAAAACCTATGGATATAGGGGCTATCTAGATCTCATGCTATGCGATTGGTATTGTTCCTTGTTGTTGCAGCTCTAGACCCTTCGCTTCTCACATTTCCATCGCTACTGGCATGGACATTTACATCACCGTTTCTAGTTATATAATCCTAAAACACAATAAAACTAATACAAGTGAGAATCGATTTTGCAAAAACAAAGAGGTTTTGGATTTAGGAATGTACTTACTTATCATGCTTTCCAAGAATCTCCTCTAGTAATAACAATATATCCTTCATCTTGCACCCTATCAAATAGAGCTTGCCAAGAATCTCCTCTAGTAATAACAATATATCCTTCATCTTGCACCCTATCAAATAGAGCTTGCAAACCTTGTTGTAATGCAAAATCATATTCCTCATGTAGGGGGATGGTCCACTGCTTTAAGCTATAGACAGACAAATAAATGAACATTTTAGAACGTTGTTATTTAAGATAACCTTCTTTAATGAAAAGATAAGATGTAATTTGAGGCTAATATATACTTACAAATATTGTTGGGATATTGACTCCTCCTTCAACGTGTAACATCATGCCTCAAGTTATTTGCCATCTATCCAAGAATAACATAAATACTTAAAACTCTTATGCATAGGAAGCTACCAGCATGCATAGAAAGCTACCGACATGCGTTGGTTGCTACCCGCATGCGTTGGAAGCTATCAGCATGCGTTGGTTGTTATTACCGGCATACATAGGAAGCTATCAGAATGGGTAGGAAGATACCGACATGTGTAGGTTGCTACCAGCATGCATTGGTTGCTACCGGCATGCATAGGAAGCTATCGACATGTGTTGGAAGGTAATGGCATGTGTTGGTTTCTATCGGCATGCGTTGGCTGCTCTACTGGCATACGTTAGAAGCAACCGGCATGTGTTGGATGCTACCGGCATGCATTGGAAGCTATTGGCATGCATAGGATGCTACCGGCATGCATAAGTTTTTACCGGCATGCATAGGAAGCTACCGGCATGTCGGTAAGTACGAGCATGCTTAGGTAGCACCTAGCATGTAATGGGAGCTTCCGATGCATTCCGGTAGCTATATGCATGCCTAGGTAGCACACGCCTAATGTATAAGGCTCATGCATACTGTGCATAAGGTTTATGCATATCATTCATAGCTTTCATGAGGCTACGAATTCATAGCCTACATAAAGCTATGCATAAGCCTCATGCACAAACCTTATGCATAAGCCGTTGCATACATGAGGCTTATGTATTAGCCATATGGATAAGCTTAATACATAAGCCTCATGTATGTGGCTTATGTGTGAGGCCTATGCATAAAACCTCATGCATAAAGCTTAGGTACCCAGTTTATGCATTAGCCATATGCATAAGCTTTATACATGTGGCTTATGTGTGAGGCCTATGCATAAAACCTCATGCATAAAGCTTAGGTACCCGGTTTATGCATTAGCCATATGCATAAGCTTTATACATAAGACTTGTCCATATGGCTTTATACATGGCTAGTGTATATGGCTTTATACATGGCTAGTGCATATGGCTTTATACATGATGCTTATGCATACAACTAATATATAAGCCTCAAGGCTTATCTCTAATGCATAACCTTTATACACGAGGCTTTATGAAAAAGTCTCATGCATGAGGCTTATACATTTGGTAATGCATAAGTCTTATGCATGAGGTTTATGCACTACCCTTATGTATGAGGCTTATGCATAAGGCTAATGCATAAGCTTTATGAACTAGCCTCATACATGAGGCTAAGGCATATGGCCACCTTTAGAGAGGAGCTATGCTATCCATGTAAGGGAGAAAACATAACAAATCCTAAAACTTACAAACCCTATAATATGTAAAAGCATAAGAGAGGAAACATAAAAGGGAGAGATCTCTTACATTATGAGGCTTGTATGTGTGGATAACCTACAAAATCAAACCAAATAAAGAAAAAAAGTATTAGTAGCCCTAACCTTAACCCTAATAGAAAGCATATACAAAACCACCCTAATAATCTAAATAGAAATCCTAATGAAAGATTTTGCATATCATAGAAAACATATTGAACTTTCCTTTTTCCTTCTCATTATAGCTTAACCCTAACCCTAGCTTCTAAATAAAAAACATAATAGAGAGCTTTGATGGAGATCTCTCTGTCAAATCTCTTTATTAGGGTTTCTATGTAGAAGCTAAGGTCAAGCTTCAATGAGAAGGAAAAAAGGAAGAAAAGAAAAACTTAAAAGAGAGGAAAGAGAAGGAAAATAATCACAAGAAAGCTTTAATGGAAAGCTTGCTTGCATAGAAAATGAAGGAAAACAGTAGACATACCTTGCTTGAGCTAGAGCAGGATAGGGAAGGAGAGGTAGAAGTGATAGACAAGACAAAAACCTACAAAAAAAACCTTAGAGTACAAGTTTATTATATTCAAAAGATAAAACTACATGGCGGGAAAAGAAGCGAAAAAAATGGTATGTTTTTACATTATAGCAGCATTTTTTAACTGCTACTATAGACGCTATTGAGCAGCGCTTTTTTGCTGTTGGACAATGAAATAGCACTACTGGGTAGCGATATTGCGCTGCTCAGCAACGATTTTTCACTGCCACGCACTGCTTAGCAATAAAAAAGCATTGCCAACAAGCAACGATAGATCACGCTGAGCATCTTGAAAACCACCAATATTGTCCTTCCAAAATGCTACAAAAATGCTACTATGCTTTCAATGTGTTGTAGTGCTAAAAAAATTTCAACATTACATTTTAGCTAAGAAATGTGTTTTCTATGTCTGTCATCAAGCCTTGCTGTATCTTGTCAACAAACCTTACTCCAAACGGAGGTGGTGGTTGATTCTTCTTGAATTTGATTTCACAGTGGTTGTAAGACCTAGCAAGAAATATTTCATGGATGATCATCTATCTCATGCACCTAATGGTGAAGCACCAATTAGAATAGATGATGATCTACGTGAAGCTACATTGTTTAAAGTTGAGACTATACTAGAGTGGAGTGAGAGAATCGTTAACATTCTAGCTAATGGTTTTCTAGAGGTAAAGAACCTAAGATCTCGCAAGGAAGTTGCTTAAAGAAGCATAACCTTGTTGAAACTCTTTATATAAGAGGTAAGGATGACATATTAAGGTGCTACCCTAGGGAGGATGAATACTTATACATCATCAAACAAGCACACCCAGGGGTAGGTGGTGGAAACTTTCAATAGATATTCCTACAAGAAAAGTACTCCAATTGAAATATTGGTGGCCCACTCTTTAAATATTGTGAACTATTTGTCAGAGGATGTGACGAGTTCCAGATAAACCATAAAAGAACATGATTTATGTACACCTTATTAAAGTTCTAGAACCCTTTATAAAATGAGGCATTGATTTTGTGGGACTGACTGTAAGTAGCATCCAAGCAAGGTACACGTTGTCAGGCAAAAATCTGAGAAGTGTTTTGGGTCTATGTACATATGGGATGCATGGTTTGCGAATAAACTTTGCCCTGAATGCCCTGGCAAATGTATAGAGCAGGTGGTTTTGTGAGCTGGTACACGCACGTTTTTTTTGGGAGCAAATGGTGGAGATTTGGAAGGTTTTTATTGCAGCAGTATGGTGTGCGGGTGGTTGCCAAATGCAGGGCACCGACCGATTCAGAAGGAGGCCGCCTTTGGAGCAGGGGCAATGATCGTATTTTGGTAAGTTGAGGTGCAGCTGATGGAAGGCCGTGGGCAGCTCTTGTCATGTTTGGAAAGTGTGGGCGCCACATGTTCAGATGAAACAAGGTAATGAAGAGGTGATTGTGGCCATTATTGCGGCTTTAGAGGAAGAAAAATAAATAATAATAAATAATCAATGTGGCCAACTTGAAATAGCCACATGGAGGCTTTGTACGCTGCCAGCGTAGACGTCTGGAAGGCTGGCAAAGACACGAAGAGAATGAAGGTGGCCGCTTCGAAAAAGTCGAGTCCAGGTGTAGATGAGGATTGCAGAGGCAGAGTCCGGGCTGGTGTGGATGCCTTGACCGGTCTCGGGTGGCTGTGCAAAGCTGTCGAGGGCAAAGGCAGCTAGGGAGCCGCCTGTGTGAAGTGAAGGGAGCTGAAGCGTGGATAGCTGATCGTGGCTAGCTGTAGGCGAAGACAAAGAGGCAGGTGCAAGGAGAGGGCTGTAGAGGAGTTGGGGACTGACGAGTGGTAGCAGCCTTGTGGGAGATAGTCGACGGAGCAGCGTGGGAAGGTGGCCTTTTGTTGGTGCAGCTGTTGGCAAGGATATTGGACTGTAGAGACTGGTGCAGAGGCAACTGGGAGGTCTCTCGGGTGGCAAAGGCCAAGCCAACATAGAGCGAGCTGCTCTGGTGATTCAGTAGGAAGCCAACGTAGAGAAGGGAGCTATGGCAGCATCAGTGAAAAAGGGAGAGGATGCTTCTCTCTTATGGTGAGTCGGGTGACTTAAAGATGGTTTCCGCGCCTGGCGCTTGTTTGGTCCGCTAGAGGAGCTATGGCTCTGGTGCAGGAACTAGCGGGGACTGGCACGTAAAGCAGCTGTGCAGAGGTGGCTGGTAGTGCTGAAGACAGGTGCAAAGGCTGGTACCATAAGAGCTGGGTCATTTGTGTATGGTTGCCGTTTCTGAGAAGCAGAGAGTGAGGGTTGCTGGTGGGGACGCCCTCTGAAGAGAGAAGTGGCTGGTTTTTGTGTGTGTTGGCTACAGTAGAGGTGCTGATGTGTGGGCTGGAGACAGGTGGGACTCGCCTACGACACTTGGCAGGCAGCAGCAAGACAAAGAGTAGCCGGGTTGCAGAGGAAGCAGAGGGTTGCTGGTGGTAGCCAGCTTGCAGAGGAAGCAGAGGGTTGCTGGTGGGGCGCCCTCTGAAGAGAAGCAGAGACCGGGAGACAGAGGCTTGGTTGTCAGACTCAAGGGTGAATTCCCTTGGCAGTAAATCCTGGCCAGAGTCCTGGTTTTTGGTGTAACTGCTGAGTTTGTTTGAAGTGTAGTGAAGATGGGACTAGATTTCCCAAAGTTGTACAGTGTGGTTGGTGCTGTGTATGTTTTTGCTGGATAATCATTTGTCTATCTGGTTTTGAGCTATCTTTCTGGTGTGGGTGGGTGGTGAACCGTGAGAAGTGTTCCAGCCGGTGTTCTCCGTTGTGTTAGTATTTTCAAAGTTTGGGAGGTGAAGGGCTATAGAGGTAGTGGTCTTTTTTCTTTTTTTCACCTCACATGCTTTCTGGTGCCCCCACCGAAGAGAGCTTAGGTATATTTCTCTTGCCTACAAGGGTGTATGCCCCAGAGTAGGAGATTGAAGGAAGGTGTTTCCAGTTTTTTTCTTGGGATTTGAAGTGAATCTTGGGGATCAAAATGATGTTGTATCCAGAATTTTTTGGTGGTCCTAATGAAGATGTGGCAGATTTTCTGGAAAGGATGGAGGTTGCATGCATAAGCAATCACATCAATGAGTTGGCATAGGTATTGCGGCTGCTGAATATATGTTTGAAGGGAGATGCGAGGGCATGGTCCAGAACTTTTGAAGAATCATTAATAAAGGATGCTGAGCCACGCATTCCAATGACTGAGGATGGATTGAAGACTGCACTTTTGAATAGGTTCAAGAAGATTGAGGATCTAGATAGAGTTTGGCATGAAGTGCAGGGGTTGACACAGGGCGAATTGGAGCAAATTGATGATTATGTGAAGAAATTTTCTTTGTTGTGGGAGACTTTGTGCAGGGCTTTGGGAGAGGATCAGGTACCTCCAAACATGATGAAGAAGGATCGTTTTACTGCAGGATTGAAGGGAGGCATTCGTTGGAAGGTGGAATTAAAGAAGCCTAGGTCTTATGAGGATGCAGTGGAGATTGCCAAATCAAAGGATAGAAGGGTAGAAGCGGTACTGATGAGAACCATGCTAGAAAGAGTGCAACCGACAGAAGCTCAAGTGAATAATGCCATACCACAGGGGACAAAGGTAGCACCTACAGCTGTTACAGCTTATGATGAAGGGCTTCAACAGGACATGAGGCAAATGGTGGATTGTATGAAGAATCTGAGTTTGAAAATGATGGAGAACACAGGTGGTGGACGTGGCCGAGGTAGAAGTTATAATCAGGAAGGGGTTGAAGGTCAGACAGCAGGCTATGGAAGTGGCCGTGGTTTTGGCAGGGGTAGACGGTTTATTCCTACATGCTGGAATTGTGGTGAACTTGGACATCTAAGTACAGATTGTGATAAGCCTCAGCGAATGGGAGGTGATATGTATCCTTTACCCTCTCAGATTCCTAACAGGGTAAATGATTATGGGAGTGAAATTAAAGGTGAAGCAGGGACCAGTGGATTGACAAATGAGGAGAAGGGTAAAACTAAGGTGATAGATGTGGTCACCCTTGAGAAGACGAAGGAAACAGAAGCTGATGTGATGCCTTTGGGGAAACGGATGCCACAGGAAAGGGAAGGCAGGGATGCTACAGGGCCTAGCAAGAAGAAAGGTAAAGTGAAGGAAGGAGGGGATGTAAAGGTCAAGCGGAAGTCTCGTAGAAAATTTCAAGTGACTAATTTTCCAGTAGGGGTTGGGCAGGATAGCTACAATTTGCAGGAGGACATGGCTGGAAGGAAGGCTAACCAGAAGCCTGCTCATGATGAAAGGGAAAGTGAAGCTGATTCGAGTGTTGATGATGCGACTAGTAGCACCACTACTAGTGAGGGAATAGATGACACTTTATCCAGTGAGGAGGACGCAAAGATGGATGCCCTGGTTATTGATGAGGCAGTGCTTGGTGATGAGGTTGCCCAACAAGAAGAGGCCATACAGCAAGAATGCGAGGAGGTACAAGTGAATCATGAGCAAAGGTATGCATGTGATATGAAAGAGTATGCTTTAAAGTCTTTGGATGATGTACCATTGTGGGATGAGTGGGATGTAGAAAGTCTGTAAGATGATGAACCTGAGTTGGAGTTGGATGATTAGATGTGCATTAATGTTAAGAAAGCTACAAGTAGAATTGATGCCCTGAAGGAGGAGCAACACCAGAAGACTATGAATGATGTTGATGCTATGGACGAGATTATGGATGCTGTGATAGATGAATTTCTTACTGGCCTTGATGAAGATGAGCATACAGGAACTGAGGTGGATGCTTTGGCAATGGTGCCTTTCGAAGGGGAGTTTGTTTTGCCTGTAGTGGTTGGATTTGATGGTGATGCTTCTTATGTTGATGGACAAGAAAGTGCTATGGCACAGAAGGTCTATCTTGATGAAACTTTCATCAGTTATTACCCTCAGCAGGAATTGCTTCACTGGTTCTCCAATATTGGTATTGACTGCATCAATGATTTTGGAATTGACATGAGGCAGGATGGTATGTATGTCAAGAGCTTTGTTTCCAGAAGTTCTTATGTTATGTTGTGGGATGTGGGATGGCAAACTATGCCTTTGGAAGATGATAGTGTTTCTTTGATTACTTGGAATAGAGATGTTTTGGTTACATTGTATGATGCTCAAAGGATTAATGGAGGGAAACGTGGTCATATGCTTTTTGCTGCTGATCATGAATAATTCAGCAGGCTAGGGGTTGGGCAAAGTATGTCAGGCAAAAATTTGAGAAGTGTTTTGTGTCTGTGTACATATGGGATGCATGGTTTGCGAATAAACTTTGCCCTGAATGCCCTGGCAAATGTATAGAGCAGGTGGTTTTGCAATGAGCTAGTACACGCACGTTTTTTTTTGGGAGCAAATGCTTGGAGATTTGGAAGTTTTTTATTGCAGCAGTATGGTGTGCGGGTGGTTGCCAAATGCAGGGCACCGACCGATTCGAAAGAGAGGCCGCCTTTGGAGCAGGGGCAATGATCGTATTTTGGTAAGTTGAGGTGCAGCTGTGGGCAGCTCTTGTCATGTTTGGAAAGTGTGGGCGCCACATGTTCAGATGAAACAAGGTAATGAAGAGGTGATTGTGGCCATTTTTGAGGCTTTAGAGGAAGAAAAATAAATAATAAAAATAATCAATGTGGCCAACTTGAAACAGCCACATGGAGGCTTTGTACGCTGCCAGCGTAGACGTCTGGAAGGCTGGTGAAGACACGAAGAGAATGAAGGTGGCCGATTCGAGAAAGTCGAGTCCGGGTGTAGATGAGGATATACCGCCTGGCGGGTAATTTTGCAGAGGAACAGTCGGGCTGGTGTGGATGCCTTGACCGAGAGGTCTCTCGGGTGGCTGTGTGTTAGATATCCGTAACGCCGCTACGGGCGTTACCACGAGAGGGGACGGCCTCTGGCTCACCACCCAGCCATAGAGGAAGAATGAGGATTGCCCCTCATCCCCCAGGCTATATAGTGTGTGGCCTGCCGTCCACACTAGCCTGGTCGCCCATGACTCTGCATGGGCGTCCTCTCCCACTGAACCCCGGACATGGCCATCCGGTCCCGTCGGTCACACATGCATTACAGCTTACGTGACATTACCCCCCCCCTTAAGAAGAGTTTTCGTTCTCGAAAACAAACTGGGGAAACCTTTTGGAAATTGCACTACGGCGTTCCCAGGTTGCCACCTCCTCATCCCTATCTGTCCATTTAACAAGTACCTCCTGGTACACTTTATGTCGGGTTTGTCTATCACGATACTGTAGAATCTTTTCAGGTTCATGTGGTATCTTTGGTGGCTCTATCAAGTCCACCAAAATCTCTGGAGAAACTACGTTCTCTAACCTGTGAACTGATTTCTTCAGTTTACTGACATGGAAGATAGGATGGACTTGAGAACTCTCCGGTAACTCAAGTTTATATGCTACGTCCCCAATCTTCTTAAGGATTTTAAAAGGACCACAATATCTCGGAGAAAGTTTATTACACTTTCCCGTTTTCATGGTTTCTGACTGCGCAGGAACCTTGAGGAATATAAAGTCACCTTCTGCAAAGGTCACCTTTCTTCGTCCTTTATCCGCATAAGTTTTAGCGCGATCCTGAGCGCTACGAATGCTCTCACGTGTGGCTCTGAGCATATCATTCATATCTTCAAGGAAATCCTTGACAGATTGAATCTTCTCCTTTTCTAGGCCTACAACCATCGGGGATCTCGGCTGGAATCCATACATTAACATGAATGGTGTAAATCCAGTCGCTGAGTGTTTGGAGCTGTTATAGGCAAACTCCAATAAGGGCAAGTACTCTTTCCAAATTAGATTGCTTCTTACTAACATAAGAACACAACATATCCTCTAGAATTTGGTTAACTCTTTCAGTTTGACCATCAGACTCCGAATGATCTGCCGTACTCATACTCAAAGTAGTATCCAACTTTTTGAAGATTTCCCTCCAAAAATGACTGTTGAACTTTCTATCTCTATCCGACACCATATCTGCGGGTAGGCCATATAGCTTGTAGAGATGTTCAATAAAGAGTTTTGTCAACTCTGGCGTTTTTATAGTTTTCTTCATGGCGATAAACTTTGCCATTTTAGTTAACCTGTCCACTACCACCCACACCGAGTCATTCCCTCGACTCGTCTTGGGTAAACCGGTAATGAAATCCATGGAAATGCTTTCCCATTTTCCTTGAGGAATCTCCAACGGATGGAGTAGTCCTCCAACCTTAAGACGTTCATGTTTATTAACCTGGCACTTACTGCATTTTAGCACATAAGTCTGGACGTCCTTAAACAAACTAGGCCAATAAAACTGTCTTTTTACTAGTGCATAGGTCTTCTGAATCCCAGGATGACCCGCACTTGGACTATCATGACTTTCTTTAAGAATTTAGGCCCGAAAGTCACCAATAGTTGGTACACATATTCTACCCTTATAGAGTAAGTACCCATCGTCAATGGAGTAATTAGCATATTTCTCCCCCCGACGAAGTTTATCACTCCCCTTTGAAGCTGTGGCAGTCAAAGGTGATGAAGGGCCTACGTCAGAACTCTCCGGCTCCAAACTATACCCAGAAGACACGGCTAGTCTCTCCGGACTAACTCTCGCTTCCCTTCTCGTTGCACCTTCGGCCAGTCTCTCCGGACTAGCAATACGTGCCAACGAGGGAGGTGGTCGCGTCTGTGAAGAAGTGCGTACGCGTACAGCACGCCAGACCTCTGTAAAAGATGGATCGTGCTCACATAAACCACGTAGTGACTCCAAGAAATCATTCTTGAAGACTGTGGAACTAAGTTCATTAATCTGTGGCATGAGACTAAGTGCATCTGTCACCACGTTATACTTACCTTTCTGGTAACGTATCTGAAGGTCAAACTCCTGTAGAATCTTTGCCCACCGAGCTTTTCTACCCTTCAGTTCATTTTGACTTGAAAGCCATTTCAGACTTTCATGGTCCATCCGGACCTCAAAAGTAGCACCATATAAATAGTGTCTCCACTTTTTCAGTGCATGAACTATCGCTAGTAACTCTCGCTCGTAAGCCGAGTAGTTACGCTACGCACGATCTAACTTTTTACTTTTAAATGCAATTGGGCGTCCCCTTTGCATAAGTACGGCCCCAATGGCCTCATTACTAGTGTCTGTTTCCAAAACAAACGGCTCATTTGGATCCACAATAGTCAAAACAGGTGCAGCTGCTATGGTCACCTTAAGCTTATCAAAGCTTTTCTGTTGGGCTTCCCCCCAACTAATGTTTTTTGTTTTTGACCGTACTGGTCAGTCAACGGGACTGCGATCTTCGCGTAGTCCTTCACATACTGTCGGTAGAACCCCGACATGCTAAGAAAAATCTGCAGTTCCTCGAGATTCTTCGGCGCTGGCCATTTAAGAATAGCCTCTACTTTTTCTGGCTCCATCCGCGTACCATCGGCGGATATAATATGGCCAAGATAGTGAATTTCTGTTTCAAAAAATTCACATTTGCTCTTCTTCGCAAATAATTTGTGCTCTCGCAACAACTCGAACACTAGACGCAAATGCTCTATATGTTCTTTCTGTGTCTTACTGTACACAAGAATATCATCTAGGAAAACTACTACGAATTTTTCCAGATATGGACGTAAAATACTATCCATCAGCGTCATAAACATCGCTGGAGCATTGGTTAGCCCAAATGGCATAACCAAAAACTCAAAATGCCCGAAACGGGTCCTAAATGCTGTCTTCGCAACATCTTCTGCTTTTATTCTAACCTGATGATACCCAGATCTCAGGTCTATTTTTGTAAAGTATCTCAATCCATAGAGTTGATCAAACAACTCATCCATGCGTGGCATTGGATACTTGTTCTTAATCGTTATCCGATTAAGAGCCCTATAGTCTATGCACATCCGCATAGATCCGTCTTTCTTCTTTACGAGAAGAATAGGCGATGCCCACGGACTTGAACTAGGCCGAATAAAGCCTTTGTTCAAATATTCCGTCAATTGTTTTTCCACCTCCTATGCCTCGGAGTGGCTTAATCTATAAGCAGGTTTGCTTATAGGTTTTGATCCTAGCATAACTTCGATGCCATGGTCTACTTCTCTAGATGGTGGTAAACCATTTGGTAAATCATCAGGAAAAACATCCTGAAATTCCTCTAATAAATTCATTAAAGTATCTACGTACTTTTTCTTTAATGTCTCATTCACCTTGGATTTTTTCTTGTTTGAATCACATGCATGCCAAACAGGGTTTTCAAACAATGGGTCTCGTCCAAGGTTATTTTGTTTTCCTTGTTTGTCTACGCAAACATCATTTATCGTTTCATCTACGGAAACAGAATTCAAAAGAGGGTAACAAGCATATACCTCTACTATCTGGTCTCTGCGGACCGCTGTACACAGCTCCATGGAGGAAATAAGTGGTGTGGCAGGGACAGTACGGTCACCCTGCAGGGTGATGACTCTACCTCCGTGCTCAAAACATAGCGTATTATGTAAGTAATAAGCAATCTAATTGGGAAGTGTACTTGCCCTTATTGGAGTTTGCCTATAACAGCTCCAAACACTCAGCAATACCTCCGTGCTCAAAACATAGCGTATTATGTAAGTAATAAGCAATCTAATTGGGAAGAGTACTTGCCCTTATTGGAGTTTGCCTATAACAACTCTGATACTAGTGTTAGATATCCGTAACGCCGCTAACGGGCGTTACCACAAGAGGGGACGGCCTCTGGCTCACCACCCAGCCCATAGAGGAAGAATGAGGATTGCCCCTCATCCCCCAGGGTATATAGTGTGTGGCCTGTCGTCCACACTAGCCTGGCCGCCCATGACTCCGCATGGGCATCCTCTCCCACTGAACCCCGGACATGGCCATCCTTAGATATCCGTAACGCCGCTATACGGGCGTTACCACGACAGGGGACGGCCTCTGGCTCACCACCCAGCCATAGAGGAAGAATGAGGATTGCCCCTCATCCCCCAGGCTATATAGTGTGTGGCCTGCCGTCCACACTAGCCTGGCCGCCCATGACTCCGCATGGGCGTCCTCTCCCACTGAACCCCGGACATGGCCATCCGGTCTGCTGTCGGTCAAAGGCATTACAGCCTACGTGACACTGTGCAAAGTTGTCGAGGGCAAAGGCAGCTAGGGAGCCGCCTCTGTGAAGCGAAGGGAGCTGAAGCATGGATAGCTGATCGTGGCTGGCTGCAGGCAAAGACAGAGAGGCAGGTGCAAGGAGAGGGCTGTAGAGGAGGTGGGCGACAGTGGTATCCGCCTTGTGGGAGATAGCCGGCGGAGCAGCATGGGAAGGTGGCCTTTTGTTGGTGCAGCTGTTGGCAAGGATACTGGATTGTAGAGGCTAGCCAGAGGCGACTGGGAGGTCTCTCGGGTAGCAAAGGCCAAGCCAACACAGAGAGAGCTGCTCTGGTGATTCGGTAGGGAGCCAACGTAGAGAAGGGAGCTGTGGCAGCATTAGTGAAAAAGGGAGAGGATGCTTCTCTTATGGTGAGTCGGGTGACTTAAAGATGGTTTCCGCCTGGCACTTGTTTGGTCTGCTAGAGGAGCTATGGCTCTGGTGCAGGAACTAGCGGGGACTGGCACGTAAAGCAGCTGCAGAGGTGGCTGGCAGTGCTGAAGACAGGTGCAAAGGCTGGTACCATAAGAGCTGGGTCATGTGTCTGGTTGCCGTTTTTGAGAAGCAGAGAGTGAGGGTTGCTAGTGGGGGCACCCTTTGAAGAGAGAAGTGGCTGGTTTTTGTGTGTGTTGGCTGCAGTAGAGGTGCTGATGTGTGGACTGGAGACAGGTGGGACTCACCTACGACACTTAGCAGGCAGCAGCAGTAGGACAAAGAGTAGCCGGGTTGCAGAGGAAGTAGAGGGTTGCTGGTGGGGCACCCTCTGAAGAGAAGCAGAGACTGGAAGACAGAGGCTTGGTTGTCAGATGCAAAGTTGAATTCCCTTGGCAGTAAATCCTGGCCAGAGTCCTGGTTTTTGGTGTAACTGCCGAGTTTGTTTGAAGTGTAGTGAAGATGGGACTGGATTTCCCAAAGTTGTACAGTGTGGTTGGTGCTGTGTATGTTTTTGCTGGATAATCATTTGTCTATCGTGGTTTTGAGCTATCTTTCTGGTGTGGGTGGGTGGTGAACCGTGAGAAGTGTTCCAGCCGGTGTGGTGGCTGGTGGTGCCTCTGTTGTGTTAGTATTTTCAAAGTTTGGGAGGTGAAGGGCTATAGAGGCAGTGGTCTTTTTTCTTTTTTTCACCTCAGAACGTTATTAGTAGCTATGGATTATGTCACAAAATTGGCCGAATCAAGAGCTTCAAGAAAAGCGGATGCTATGGCCACATCTAAGTTTCTTTATGAGAATATCATCGGTTATCCTTTTGAGCTGTTGAGTGACGGAGAGAAACATTTTATAAATGATGTAATCCAACATCTCACCCCACAGATTTCATGATCTCTCACACCACAAGTCCACTCTATACTACTCGTCAGTCGTCGCGCAAGCAAATGCTCAAGCTGAGAACACCAACAAAGTCCTCATTAACATAAACTTTTGAAGCTCGACACAATGATTGGGAATTGAAGCTCACAATAGCTTTTATGGGCTTACCGAACCTCTTACAAAGTTACAATTGGTTGTATACCATTTAATATAGTATAGGAGAGTGAGGTGGTGACTGAGAGACTTGAGCATATTAGGTTGGCTGACCGATTATTCATTCTTGAACAACTGGATGAAGAAAGACAAATTGCTATACAAAATATGTTAACAGAATATGATCAAAGAAAAAAGTGGTTTGACAATAATCTCAAGGATAAGGAAATCAATGAGGGAGACCTTGTACTTATAGATGGAGCCCACATGAAAAGCAAAAAACTAAATTTTATGAGAAAAGGACACGCTCAACAAGAAGCTAAAGAAAAGTAAATCCGATAGCAACAAAATGACGAGAAGCTATCCTTGGATCGACACAAGCCTTTGTGGGAGAGTTTGAAGGAGACATAGAGGAGCACATTGCACCTCTACAAAAATCCATTCAATTTCCTAGCCCTTATGGTAAAGTGTTTTACAATTTATTGCTTGGGGGCTAGTCCATTAGGAATTTTTTGAGGTCATTTTTGGGCCTTGTAAGGAAGTTTGACCGGAATATTCCCTCCAAAAAGGGGCACTGGATAAAATTTTTGCAAACGAACTCCAAATTTGTCGAACCTCACATATTTAGATTCTACTCTTCAAAAGCAATCCATTGATATATAACACAATAGGGTTCGGAGAAGGGACAAGATAGATACCTAGAAGATTCCTTTTTGCTTGGGGAAGATTCACATTACATGTGAATCTTCCCCAAGCAAAAAGGAATCTTCTAGGTATCTATTCTCCGATGTAATGTGAATCTTCCCCAAGCAAAAAGGAATCTTCTAGGTATATATCTTGTCCCTTCTCCAAACCCTATCGTGTTATATATCAATGGATTACTTTTGAAGAGTAGAATCTAAATATGTGAGGTCCGACAAATTTGGAGTTCGTTTGCTAAAATTTTATCCGGTGCCCCTTTTTGGAGAGAATATTCCGATCAAACTTCCTTACAAGGCCCAAAAATGACCTCAAAAAATTCCTAATGCACAATTTAATTTCCTTCAATGCATGGAACCAGTTGGGAAAACCTTAACTCGTAGGTGAAAGGTATCAATGGTAAGAACAATAAGGTTCTTGTGCTATTATAAATAAAGACATATTGTGATGGAAACAAGCACCTAGTGGGAGGCTTCCCGATGGTTATGCTTGTGAGAACATTACCTGAATCAATAATACTTGGTCGCACAAGGATGAAGGTTGTTGGATGTATGATTGATTGGTTAACAAGTCGTGTCCCTGTGGGTGTAGCCGTGGTTGAACATTCTACTCATAACCGCCTCCTACCTCTTACTCTTGTCGAGAGTTGCAACAATGAGAAGAAAGCTTCAACATCCACAATTAAAGCATCCTAAACCACCTCAGCTTCATTGTACACTCTTCAAGGAACTCTTGATTATGTTATATCCACATGGTAAACACCTCCATGTTAGAAGGATGAACAGATATGATGGGCTAAAAAGTGGCAACCCACATCTACCTTGAAATGGGTTCCCAAGATTTATTTATCTATACCACCTCAACCAACTAAGTAAGGAAGGCCTCAACATAATAATTGGCATAGGAAGTCTAAACTACAGGTTACCCCAAAATTGATACGTAAATTATTATTGAAAGCTTGAGGCTACTACGAGGGTAACCGTTGTATTTGGATCCCAAAACAGAAATGTATAGCCTCACTATCACTGCTTATAATTTCCCAAGCCTTCTCAGTGATGGAAAAAGGCTCATATTCACATAAAGGGAAGAATATTGTAAGAGAACCTTTACCACCAACACCCAAATAAGTCTAGATCCCAAAGAGAAACCCTACACAAGAGGTAGGATGATTGATGGGGAAGCTTCTACATAACAAAGTGTTTTGTTTAGGGTCTACAAAGCTCTCACCTATTCTCCCTCTTTACCCTCTTATCCCTTCACAAACAAACTCTCTTTTTCCTTCACAAGCAAGAAAACCCTATCTCCATAAGCGTCATAAGAAAGCTTAAGGTATTTTTAAGTAAAACAAAATGATTACATGTTTTATTTAGGGTTTAAGAGTTACTTCAATAAGCTTGCTCTCTTTCTTTTCCTTAAGTTTCCCTCTTCTCTTTTTGTTGTACTATGCATGCCTCAATAGTTCACTTGAGTTATTAAATAAAATATTTCCTAATGGTTTTTTTTTGTGGCTAGGTTAAGGTAAGTCGCCCACATCTTTGGCAAGGTCGCTTGGATCTTAGGCTACCCCAAACTCCCTCAACAACTCGCAAGATTATAACAAGCATGATGTAATCCCTTGACACGATTCTTTGCTATTTTTGCACCTCTGGGTACTAGGGATTTATTCTTTACTTGTTTTTTTTAACCTATGCATAGAGCTTATGCACAAGCATATGCATAAGCTTCATGTATGCATGTTTTATGAAAGCACGCATGCATAGGCTTATGCATTAAGTTTATACATAACCTCTATGTATGCATGTATGCATAGAGATTTTGCATTATGCTTATGCATAAGCCTATGATTAAGCATAATCCTATGTATAAGCTCTATACATTAAGCCAATGCATAGAGCTTATATATGTGCATAGAGCTTAATGCATAAGATCTATGGAGTTTTCTTATGTATGAGCTTAATGCATAAGCCTATGCATAGATCTCTACACATTGAGCTCATGCATGAGCTTAATGCATAAGCCTTTGCATAGAGATCTACACTTAACAACAGGGATTTCACTGATGTAAACGAGAACATGTGAACATGTTAATAACATATGTTAATAACACAAAAAATCTTGTGATCACATGTTATATTCACAAAGCTTTCACAAGGGCCTAAAAAATTATCTTTGTCGGGCATAAAAAATCTTCTTAGGTGGCCACTGACCTGCTATTATGTGAAGATGGTAACATGAGAACATGTGAATAGCTTATTTCCATGTGTAGCCAAGCTTTTAAGGGGCTCCCAAATGGCAAGTGACCTATTATTTTGTGAATGGTAACATGAGAACATGTGAATAACTTGTTCACATGTGGTATTATCACAAAAAATCTTGTGATCACGTGAATATTAAATCCCTGCTTAACAAAGCTCTATGCTCTATGCATAAGCTCTATGTGCATAGAGCTTATGCATGAGCTTAATGCATAAGCTTAATGTATAAATCTATATGCATAGAGCTTATACATAAGCTTAATTCATAAGCTCTATGCATTAAACTTATGCATAAGCTCTATGGAGAGAGTTAATATGTCAACTT
This sequence comes from Cibotium barometz, assembly GCF_041138505.1. Lineage (NCBI taxonomy): Eukaryota > Viridiplantae > Streptophyta > Polypodiopsida > Cyatheales > Cibotiaceae > Cibotium > Cibotium barometz. The sequence continues at coordinate 32,144,490 of NC_141053.1, read as the reverse complement.
AATGAATAATGCTATGCATAAGCTTATGTATAGACTATCTTATGCATGAGCTTAATGCATAAACCTATGAATAAAGTTTATGCATTAGCCTATGAATAAGGTGTATGCATTAAGCTTGGTCTATGCATCATCTTAATGCATAATTCTATGCACAAGCTTATGCATAGAGCTTATGTATCAACTTAATGCATAATGCCATGCACAAGTTTATGAATTCACTCAATGTGTAATACTATGCATGTGTAAAGCTTACGCATAATGCTATGCATAAGATTAATGAATAGAGAGCTATGCATGGAGCTTATACGTAAGCTCTATGCATAGAGCTTACACTTAAGTTCTATGCATTAAGCTTATGCTGCATAGATCCTTTGTATCAAATTAATGCATAATACCTTATGCATAGAGCTTATGTATAGATCCTTTGCATCAGATTAATGCATAATGCCTTATGCATAGAGCTTATGCATGAGCTTAATGCCATAAGCCTACACATAAGGTCTATGCATTAAGCTTCTGCATAAGCTCTATATATAAGCTTACTCCATAATACTATGCATTAGCTTCATGCATAAGTCTATGCATTAAGCTTTACGCAATGAGATTAATTTGTAAAGCTTATGCATGAGATTAAAAAAAGGGGGAAAGAATGGGAGAAACGTGGGGACACATCTCTCCCATTCTATCCCCATTCTTTTTTTTTGTTGTAGACTATAGCGCAGCTATGGATGAGGCTATACACACGGCTACTGCCAAGGCTATACACGTGGCTATAGGCGATGCTATGCACATGGCTATTGGCGAGGCTATATATTAGCTATAGGAAATGCTATTTAGGTGGCTATGGGCGAGGCTATAAGCGTGGATATGGATGAGCATATGCATGCGGCTATACTGCTTAGCTACAACCACATGCCCTTTGCCACAAATATAGCTACTTATATAGCTACGCCATGGAAATTTGAACTCCCGAATTTCTTTTGTTGTGGTGCAGGTGTGAATGTGGCTATGCTCTAATTCTCTTGTAGTGAACCCTTTCTCTCCAACTCCATATGTAAGCAATCTAAGAAAGGACCATCATGTGCACTCTCGACATCTTCCTCTAAGTAGGATGCAAGCCCTCCAACACAAAAACCTCCACCTTACAACACAACTTCACACCTTCTCAATCACTAGCTACCTGGCAAGAAGTAAGGACAACTTATCTTTTAGTCTTGCACCACACACACACACACTCTCTCACACAAGAACTACCAAGAGGGCAAGGGGAAAAAGAGAAGCCAACTACGGGTGTGTGCACAAGTACTAAGACTTTTGGAGCTTCATGGGGCGCATCATGTCATTGTCTTCGTGGTTGATCCCATTAGGGCCGGATGAATTAATTAATACAAGTATTTCTTGAATAATATTATGAAATATTTTTAAAAAAGGAGATATAATATATTTTCAATGCAAGATTTTGCATTCTAGTTACACTTTCTGGATTCATCCATCTGTTCAATAAATAGTTGAGCTGTATCTTTTTTGCTTGAGGTGCACTGTCTCCTATCTGTGAAAAAGAGAGGGACCTAGTTGTATGCGAGAGATGGAACTAGTTGATGAAGGTTTGTAATGAGATGCTTAATCAAGAGATGTTTAATGAATTATTCATTACTCTAATCTAGGACTAAGAGAGATGTTTAATCAAGTGATGTTTAATGAACTATGACATTGCTTGAATTTGTGCATGTATGTGTGTGTGTGTGTGTGTGTGTGTGTGTGTGTGAGAGAGAGAGAGAGAGAGAGAGAGAGAGAGAGAGAGAGATGTTTAATCAAGTGATGTTTATTGAACTATAACATTGCTTTAATATGTGCATGTGTGTGTGTGTGTGTGTGTGTGTGTGTGTGAGAGAGAGAGAGAGAGAGAGAGAGAGAGAGAGAGAGAGAGACTAGTGGATGTGGCTTTATAAAACCTTAGGCAATACTAAGGTTTAAGGGGCTAACTAATTAATAAATATAGGTACTGCCTAAATAACTTTCCATACCCAGAAATTTGAAGATAATTCAAAAGCCTCAGCCTTGCACCTGCCAAAGGAAAACATTAATTCATCCTCAAGAGATTGATTTTTAAGGAAGTGATTTTAAGTAAGAGATATGACAATCAATTGAATGATAACAAATTTCATCTTTGGTTGGGCTTCTTATTTGGGCCAACAAGACAATATGAATGAATGAACGGCCTCCTATCTATGTGAGAGAGAGAGAGAGCTGGTTGTACGCGAGAGAGAACTGGTTGATGAGGGTTTGCAATGAGATGTTTAATCAAGTGATGTTTAATGCACTATTCGTTGCTTTAATCTAGACCTAAGAGAGATGTTTAATGAACTATGCCATTGTTTTAATTTGTGTATGTATGTGTGTGTGTGTGTGTGTGTGTGTGTGTGTGTGAGAGAGAGAGAGAGAGAGAGAGAGAGAGATGTTTACTCAAGTGATGTTTACTAAACTATGATGTTGCTTTAATATGTGTTTGTGAGTAAAAGAGAGCGACTACTAGATGTGGCTTTACAAAACCTTAGGCAACACTAAGGTTTTAATTAAGTAGTCACCCAGGGCCCAGCTAATTAATTAATACAAGTATTGCCTAATAATATTAGGTCATGCTTGAATAACTTTCCATACCTAAAAATTTGAAGATAATTCAACAGTTAGGCCACACAAAAAAAGTTAATTCAAGAGATAGAAGAGCTGCTACTACACGGAGAAGAGGAGGAAGCCGAGAAACAATCAGCTAGGTTGGAAGGATACAGTGTCTGCTTCTTCGTGGGTTGTCACCAGATTGCTCATGCGCTTCACCACCTCCGAAGACAAGGCCTTTCCTTTCGACGCAACATCGGAGCCAGGCTATCTGTGGCACTGTCACATGATAGACCACAAAGATAATGACATGATGCACCCCATGAAGCTCCAAAAGTCTTAGTATGTACGTAGTATAGTAGTCCTAGGGATTTCATTTATTCATTCATTCTTAATTAAGATCACTTCCTTGAAATCAATCTCTTTTATTAATTTTTTTTCTTTGGCCTTGCTGTTGAACTATCTTCAAATTTTTGCTAACGGGGTGACCACTTAAATAAAATCTTAGTGTTGCCTAAGGTTTTGTAACTCTTTTTTCCTCACGGACACATATTAAAGCAATGTCATAGTTTAGTAAACATCACTTGAGTAAACATATCTCTCTTATTGGAGCTATATATAGCTAGCCCTAACTCACTCTAGGTCTTGCCTATATATATATGACTTGTGACAGTTTATATGATTCATTCTTGTGGAGCGTATGTGGTGTCTCTTGTCGCGTCTCTCTCCATCTCTCAACATGGTATCAGAGCAATTCTAATCATAATAAGGGAAGCATCTACGTCTTCTTGTTCAATTTATGATTATGATTTCATGTCTTACAAGATTGATCTTTGGTAATAGTTTTGTGTAGGGTTGATTGGTTCTTTGATTATATGTTTCCTACATGATTTTATAGCTCCAATTGTTGTAATTAGAATTGTTTCTTAACCGCGTCCTTAAAGCCAAAACCAGTGCGTAGATGGTACAGTGCTGGTGAATCCTATCAAAACGGTTTGTCAATTAGAGTTCTGAGTCAAAAGTTAGGAGAGTTCAGGCAAACTGCATCTAAAATAGTTCTAATTTTGGTTCACGTTCTATTCCTTACACGATCACTTTATGCTCGTCATCTGGTGCATGCCTATTTTTGGCTATCGTACATGGTTTGCAAGTTCTGCGATCTTATCTGTACATGTTCTCACAACCCGACATGGCAAGCACCATACTTGTTAACGGATTTCCTTCTTTTGGGCAACGTTCTATTCCTCTTTTCCAAGGCCAAGGATTTTCTGGTTGGAAATACAAGATGCTATTAATTTTGGAAGGAGATGAATTAGTAGATATTGTTCTTGGTATTCTTGCATGCCCTCCTCAACCTATTGATCCACTTCAGAATGATGCTATTATTACCGAAGGTCCTTTTTTTGAACAGTGGAAAATTGATCATACACACTGGATTCGTCATGATAAGGTTGCTCGTCGGTATATACTTTCTGCCCTTAATGCCCTTATGGTCACCTGCGAGACTGTCGTCGACTGTCGATTTGTGTTGCGCTGCGAGCCTCTACAAGCGTTGCTACTCCGGGATTTCCGAGTACTCGGGAAGGGAAGCGAGAGTTAGTCTGGAGAGACTAGCCGTGTCTTTTGGGTATAGTTTGGAGCCGGAGGGCTCTCACGTAGGCCCTTCATCACCTTTGACTACCACGGCTTCAAAGGGGAGTGATAAACTTCGTGGGGGTGAGAAATATGCTAATTAAAATGAGCAGTGGGTGGTGGAGAGAGAATAGTCACCCCCCTTATGGTCGCCTGCGACTGTTGTCGACTGTCGATTTGTGTTGCGCTGCGAGCCTCTACAAGCGTCGCTACTCTGGGGTGCTCCGATCCGAGAGAAAAGTGCCTGCAACTCATAACAAAAATTAATTTGCTCGGAAAGTTGGGCCTGAAACACCTTGGATTATCCCTCGTCACCGTCAAGATTATCCCTCCATTGCCGGGACAGAGGTGTTCGTTTGTTTTTTTTTTAATAATTAAAAAAATAAAAAATATATATATAAAAAATGATTGACCGTCGGCTGGTGGTTTTGGGTGGCCGCCTGCTGCGCTGGCCTGGCTGGCCGCCGTCGCGCTGGCCGCTGCCGCGCTAGTGTGGCTGGCCGCTGCCTGGCTGGCCACCGCCGCGCTGGTGTGGCTGGCCGCCGCAGCCGGCTGCTTCACAGCCCCAGACAAATCTTCAGCTCCACAGCTCCGACCTTACTACTAGCGCCGAGGCCACAAGCTCCAGCCGACTCTCTCATTCACAGCCGTTCTCTCAGCCATTTTCTTACTCAAAGTCGACACCACTCTCTACATTAGAAGAAAGCTTCTCTTTCGCAGACAAGTTCAAAAGCCAAAAAAACGACATTGCTTACTTGCAATTATCGCTTTGGTGTGTGCGACGGGGGGAGAGAGAGAGAGAGAGAGAGAGAGAGAGAGAGAGAGAGAGAATTCTTCCTTTCAATTCTGCCCGCCTCCCTCCACACCATCCATTGTGGAGATAAGGATGAGATTTTGAATGGTTGAAAACCATTGAGTGGGCTCCGGTCCCCCGGTCATGTGCACAGACCTTGATGACCCAATCGAACTGTTGCTCTGATACCAGTGTTAGATCGCTGTAATACCACTACGGGCATTACCACAGGAGGGGATGGCCTCTGGCTCACCACCCAGCCATAGAGGAAGAATGAGGATTGCCCCTCATCCCCCAGGCTATATAGTGTGTGGCCTGCTATCCACACTAGCTTGGCCGTCCATGACTCTGCACGAGCATCCTCTCCCACTAAACCCCGGATGGCCACGTCCTTGGCCATCCGGTGTCACAGGCATTACAGCCTATGTGATATCCACGGTCATTGTCATTACTTGAAAATCCACGTACATTCTCTTGCGTGCTTTGCCTTATTTTGTGATCTCTTGTAGTTAATCCCTCACATACCTCACGTGATGTTGGCTTGTTTTTGCACTCATTAGTTTATGAACCTTTTGTACACAACGAAAATCATACCGCACCTTCTCTATAATCTCTAGGAACAAATATGTGACCCATCTCCAGTCTCTTATTTTGCATAAAATTTCCCTTATCATAAAATGGATTTGTGAGCCATCTTGTGACTATACAAAAATTTTGCAAAAGCTTTTTCAAAGAAAAGATACTTTTGGTTATATCACAAAAATAGAAAATAATTTGTATCACCCAAGACCTATAATATCCGTAATTAAGTGCGGACTGCCCAACCTATGCTCTGATACCAACTGGGATAATCCCATATTCTAGCCATATCGTAATCGTACAACTTAATCTAAGAAAACATTAAAGTCACTTAATCCTGCTATTTATACATAGCAATACAATCAAATCAGCCTTCTCAAATAGCAAGCAAGCATGCATGCCATATCCAAGATTCTTATCACATAAGCAAAGAATAATGAAATCTCAAAAACAAACATTCACATGATATAAATCTCTATCAATTACAACATAGCATCTCAATCAATCATAATGTATATGTCTATCTCAAGATTCTATCATCATCACCATGCTCGACAATATGGTTAGCATTAATGACGAAAATCCAGCCAATCTAGAGCTTTCTCAGATGCCCGTCCACCCAACCTCCACACAGGACATCGCGGGGGCTATCTCGGGTATGCCTCTTTTTGAATCTCATCCTCTTTAGGTTCTACCACATGGTTCCCGGAGGGCATAAAACTCCTTCTCTATCCGACGTTCCCTGTCTAAGGATGGCTGGCCCGAATCTCAAAATCTCATGTCGAGTCTCAGCATCATACACATGTATATTAACCATTTATACACATGCATATCAATCATTCATTTCAAACAAAGAAATTACAAATCATACTTATCAGATCTCTGGTCCATAATCTTTCAAGACAAGCATATTCAAATCAATAAAAATCAACCTCAAGTGTAGAAACAAGCTTTTAATTCAAACAGTCCTTAACTTCTCTTAGTCTTTTAATTCTTTCAAGTCATATATGAATCTTTCCTTTTAATATAATTAATTATCACGTTCTAACCAATGAGATCATCTCTAGTTGCAATTAGCTAAGTCATAACCATGCTTACATATTAGTCCATCCGATCTATATGGACAAGGTAGTCAACCTTAATAGTGATTTCGAAGGCAAAGCCTGACAATTGGTCTCTTTGGGAGAGTAATATCTTCCAATCTATTTGGAATTAGAGAAAGTCAAAACTACAAAGTTTTAGGAATTCTAATGGTGTATAAAAGATATCTCGGTGATGGTTCTCTAAAAATGAGTTCTAAGGTCTCTTTGAGAGAGTGTCTTGCGGTCTAAAACTTTCATGTTTACATAAAAATTTGATTCTAAATGTAGGGAAAGATAAACTCTTCACAAAATAGCCCCTAAAGAAGGTTTTATCTAGAATCTAACCACAAACTAGTTAAATATTCTATCTTCTATTTCTTTATCTCCAAAAGTGTTTATTCTATTGGTCACATAGACTAAAGCGATCATGTATAATTTAATAAAGTTAAGAATTACTCATCTCGTTAAGCATGTCCTATATCGACTCAGATTCTCTCATATATGCACTTATCGATTTATTCATTTAGTATCAAAAGGAATTAAATCAAAATAATAAAAAGAGTATTTGTGTACTTTTCTGATATATTTGCTGATACCTTGATTGATTGAGAATCCATGTCTACTCTCTAAAAGTTGTGGAAAAACTGTTTAAAGATTTGACAAGCCTCTCAAATTTACTGTCAGGCAGCAACCTTCAATAGGTATAACTTCGCGTAGATTTATCAGAAACTTATCATGTGGATAGTTAAAATTATGAGAATTGCCAGAATCAGCTATATACGAAAGTCAACTCCAAAAATAGGTCACGTTTTACTTTTTTATCAAATTGCAATTTGCATGTCTATATACACACTTAAAGGCTTCCTTTGAGTATACTAACCAATTGAAAACTCAATCTTGAATTTTCACTTAATTTTAACACTTAGAATCTTTACTGCTGAAAAACCACTAAAAACCTATTGGAATTCATTACCAAAATTTGTAGCATACAAAACTTAAGATTATATTTAATCATAACTTAGTTAATCTCGGAGGTATGTTACAGTCATTCTGCTGCTATCGGATCTACCTTTCTTTAGCTTCTTGTGAAGCTTGATCTTTCTTTAATTTCTCTTTTTCCTTGGTTGCCTTTTTATATTCATGTGCAACTCGTAAGACTTTGTTAGTGAGAGGACCATAATACTTTTTGAACTTACAACCATTAAGAAAGCCTAGCTAGATCAAATTCAAGAAGAATCAACCACCACCTAGTGATTCTCCCTCTGGAATAAGGTTTATTGACAAGGTACAACAAGGATTAATGATCAACATAGAAAACAAATTTATTAACTAAAATAGAATGTTGAAATTTCTTCATGCCATATGTACCATTACTAAATCTTCATGCTTCGTGGTGGTATAATTCATCTCAGCCTCCCACAACTTTTGGCTCACAAAACGTATGCCAAAATCATGTTCATCTGGCTAAACTAGGATGCATCTAATTACAAAGTTTGCAAAGTTAGAAAAATCAATATGCACATAGAAGATAACATCACAGTTTGGCACTTGCATGGTCGCATTAACCAAAGCTTGCTTTGAAGTATCATATTCTTGTTGGCACTCTTCTGTCCATTCAAATATAATGAGAAGCATGTACAAGGGACATGCAATCATGGCGTAGAAGAGCATGAATTGCTTGTAGTAGCCTACATGTCCCATCAACCTTTAGACTCCCTTGTAGTTTATTGGTGGGGGTGATTCTAAGATAATTTTAATTTTATTCTCATATGTGGAAACTCCATTTTTTTCCACTATATGTCCTAAGATGACACTGTGTCTAACCCCAAATTGACATTTCAATGGATTTAGAGATAGGTGATAAAGTCTGCATCATTCAAATACCTTTCATAAGCAAAATAGATGCTCTTTACATGATGAATGAATGCATAAATAAATAAGAAATGATTAAGAAACATCATTAGAAAATATTTAAAGGAAGTGTTCATAAGCCGTTGGAATGTGGCTGGTGCATTTGTCAAGCCAAATGGCATAACATTATACACATGAACTTTGTGTTCTCTGTAACAAAAGAAGTTTTAGCTTGATCGTCCGGAGTAATGGAAATTTGGTTATATCCTGAATACCCATCCAAGAAGTTGTATTCTTCCTTGCTAGCCACTTGTTTGAGCACATGTTGAATACAGCCTCAATGCAGCAAGGGATGATGATCTTCTCTTGTTACTACATTATCCTTTTTGAGATCAACATATACTCGCAATTTTTCATTCTTTTTATGCACCACAATGGGTGATCAGTTCCTAATCCTCAATTTCATGGATGAATCCACATTCGATGAGTTTTAATAATTTTAGCCTACTTTAGAGAGACTTTGGATTCATTGGATAAGGTCATTGATGAACAAGTTTAGCATTTGGTACCATGGGGATTGTGCTGCAGGTTCTTCCCTAGGTAGAGCCAAATCTACTTCATTTACTTTAGTTAAGCCATCATAGATTCCTTCTAGCTTACTTATTGGATTTCATGTGGAATTATCAAACACTAACTTACAGTTCTTAATTGTAAGATTTGGGTGAAAGTATGTTGACGTGCTATACTTTTTTGTGTTTGGGATAGGTGCTAATTAGCATGGATTTTTATAATGCTTTTTGGATCCAAAGATGACCCACAATGCAAAATTTCCTATCATGCTATACATCATTGGAAAGCTCTTGAAGAAGAGAATCTTTATGTATAATCTTCAAAAAATTCTAATTTTATTTGCAAAAAGTTTACCACAGGCCCATTTTTTATGTTAGCATTACTAAAACGTAATGCTAAAAACCTAAAAAAAATGTAGCACATTAACATGCTTCCACCCATTTATAATTCTCTAGAGTACGACACAAGTTAGGTGTTGGCTTCTAATTTTCTTGAGTTGCCTTAGCTATAACTTCTGCTTCCTTCTCTTTTTGGGCTAACTCTTTGTTCTTTTTCCACCTAACAAAACGATTAAGCTTTGGTTCCTCAGCGGCATCGATTTTGGTTATCCACTCAGTGGGAGGAGGGTTGCAATGCATAAATTTTTGTAATTTCTCTCCTCAGTTGTCAATAAAGTTGCGATGTGCATCAAATGCACCAACATATTGCAACCATTGGATAGTAATTATCTTCTCTTGTAGCTTTCTATGAGGATTGGCTGCATAGTGCTTGTGTCTCCATAATTTTCGGAGATGCTCCTTGGTGTTTTGAAGTACTTTATCCCTTTTTTTCAGATTGGGGCTTCGTATCATATTCAAAGCTACTTCCTACAGTTTCTATTTCACTTCCCATTGTTTTCCTTGATGTTATATGCTTTGTTTTGCTCATAGTAATTGAGAAGTTGGTATTTACTAGTTATCTTACAAACAATATTAATTATGCTAATAGCTATCCATTGGTACCACAAGTCAAATTAGTTATTAGTATACTCACTAATTATCTCAAAAACCAAACATTAATCATATTTAGTAGTACCCCATAAATATCATCAATTATCCCAAAATATCATTACTCATATAAATATCAATATTGCTGCATTGGTCCATCATAATTTATAAATCAACTAATAATGATGATAATCAAATCCATTATGCCACATCACTGCTTTCCCTTGCTATCTTGTGAATCCAACAATTGCCACCCTCTCTTTAGCGCTACACTATTGTGTGGTGTGACTTCTCTTTGCCAACGCTATGCCAATAATGATAGCAAGGGAAAGCAGTGATGTGGCATCCCTTTTGTACAAGAGGTGCAACAAGCCGGGAGGCAAGACACAAGGCCAACCAAAGAGGGTAGGTTCGAAGCACACCATTCTGCTTCTCATACAAAGATTGAGGACCCCAGTAACCAATTATTATTCTTTGCTTCAACATGTGCCCAGCTTGTAATCTTGAAGTTGGAAGACTGCAATTTTTCGAAGTGAATTTGCCTAAGATCGTGGATTTTAAAAGTGCTCTGCTTAACCGTGTGACTGCAACCAAAGGTGGCGGCAATCATGAGGAGTTCGCGGTGTGGCAACGGGGGAGATGACGATCCAGCCAGCACTCTTATACGTTGCAAGCATAAAGAGAGTTGTAGGCTTGCAGCAGACTTGGTGTTGAGACTCGGTGGAGTGGTGGGACAAATTATGGGGGCCCAGGGCTAGCTTCCATATGGGGAAGGACAATGGCCAATGTTCGCCCACAATGTGGGTGCTAGTCTTGATGGAGAGCCTACTGTACTATCTACAAGATGTGGAGGCGTGGGAACTGTTGAGTTCGATTTCAAGCAAAGCTAGCCACCGTTGCTGCTGTTGGCGGATTTTATGAATGAGTTCTCGACACATCGGAGCAGTGAGTTGTAAATGCAATTTATTTCCAGAGCAACTAGCCTGAGTAGTTATAACTTACTAGACTTGATGACTTCATTAGCTCATTATCATAAGCTCCAACCCGCTTACCTTCTAAAATATCCATATCTAAAAATGATTAAGTCAATTAACTAGTAGTAACATGTATTAATGGCCTTAGGCTCTATGCGGTGCCCAGTTATTAATCAATGATCATCCTAGATCTACAGACTTCTACCCGCATAATATATTATAGTGTCACATTGGTGTAGAGGGGGTTCACAATGGATTTCGTATGGTATCGTGAGTGTAAGGGAGGGGGACGTGAGTGTAAGGGAGGGAGATTTTTGAAGGAGGTGGTTAAGCGTATACATTAGGGGTAGCCCCTTATTAATTTCTTCCACCAAACTTAAACTTAAGGACAAGGGGAGGGGGAGGGCGAAGAGGGGGAAATCGAGGGAGAGGGGAAGGTGGCGGCATTAAAGTGTGGCTGAATAGTTATAGTAGTACAAATTAGGGAGAAGCCTCTCCAAAATTACCTTGTTTGATGTTTACTTTAGCTGTTTTTATGCCTTTCTCCCATGATGGATCTGGCTGGCTATGAATTTTTAGAATTTTGTTTGATCTTCATGTGGTATATCTACACCTCAAAGGACTATGTATTTTTGGGAATCCTTGGGAGTTTAATTTCTTTTAGAATAGCCACCCATCCCATGAGCCGAGGTCGGATAGGTAGTGAGGGGGAAAAAATGGACGGGATGACCTCTACACCCCAACCACCTTCTTGACTCACTATGGGCTACCTCGACCCTAACAACCAAGGAGAATCACTATGGGCTACCTCGACCCTAACAACCAAGGAGAAGGGGGGTACCACCTAGCCAAACGAGGGTGGGCTAGGATACCCTCAAAAAGATGTGATCATTCATAATGAGAACCAATGAGGAATAGAGTGGATCTTGAACCAAATGGACATCAACTCCAATACACAAACCAAAACCCTCTCAAGAAAGTGCTAGGAACACATAAGAGCCATGAAGAGGAAAAGAGTGATATTATTAAAACAAAACCTTATGTACAAAGGTCATGATGGGGAGAGAGAGAGAGAGAGAGAGAGAGAGAGAGAGAGAGAAAGAGAGTGAAAGTGCGTGCAATTTAAAAAACGGTGCTAAGTGCAAGATTTCCGTAGTATTTTATTCACATCCTACTAAATCATCTTATGAATCCATGAGTACAAATGAGGGTGGTATTGAATTGGGGTCCTTACATTATGTGGGAGTGAGTGTTTGGTGGTTGCTCCATGAGATGCAAGGTGCACAAGTGTTGTGGATGCCTGGTTGTGTCACTAGGGGTGAATACATGTAGCCGGGGGGGGAAGAGGAGAGGGTGATAATGGTGGCCCCAAGATGCATAACCTGGCACGCAAGGCCACTTGTCTTGCACATGGAAGGTAGGGGGGGCTTCAAGGTCACGACCTCTTTTGATTCATGGTGGCTCAGGGTGTCTGTGAGGAGCAAGAGAGAAGGGGAGTGGTGGTCTCGTCGTGAAGATGCTGCTGCATGTACAGTCGAGGAGGGGAGGTTGTCGTGTGAGTTTGAGTGGAGTTGATGGCCCACGGTTGCCGGCTTCTTATGGTCACCTTAGAGCAGCCGAGAGAAGGTGATGGAAGACGGTTGCCTCAAAGCAGCTGCCGAGAGGGAAATGGCCGCCGTGTGAGCGCAACTGTCATGCATGGAGGTGATGGCAAAGAGAGTGGTATGCCTACCATGGTCGCCGCCAAGAAGGGGTGGTGTGGTAGTCGAGAAGCTGGGGGGTGTTGTTGAGAAGAAGTGGGAATGATGGCCGGAAAACGAAGGTGGTGATGATGGAGAAAACGAAGGTGGTCGCCTGGAGGAAGATAGCAGATGGTCGCCTGCGTGGAAGATGGGGTGAGAGGCTGCCGGCCGATGATGGCGAGTGGTTGGTTGTCGTGGTTGAGGTCATGGCGGGGAGAAGGAGATGACGGTTGGATCCCTCCTTTGTGCAGCGACTGCCACAAGGAGTGCTGCCTCCATGCGGCCAATGAGGGATAAAGTGAAGAGGAGAGGGATGGGCATTGGCAGTCGCAGCTAGGCAAAGGGTGCCCCTCCCTAGGATTTTTTTTTTGGCTTTTTTATATTTTTCTTAAATGAGCCTCCACCCCATAAGAGGGTAGTCCCATGAAGATAAGAAAATAACGATTCCCCAAGGAGAAAGTCAAGGTTTCCAAACATATATGTATAAGGCCCAGTTCACAGTGAAGCGGCGGAAAACACACTCAAAAATGAGCAATTCCAGGTGGAAAAGTTAAAAAATGCACACTTCCGCCACCCGAGTGTTCACACAGAGGGCGGAAGGAAGACTGCACTAATTATCTTCCGCCGCCCAGTGTGAACCTTTCGGGCGGCGGAAGAAAGAATAAAACAAAAACATGGAAAGTAGAGCCAAGAGTTGATTGGTGCCAACATGGCACTTTTTGCCAAGTTGGAGGGTGGAAGAAGTTTGTTCCAAGGGGGGGAGGTTGGAACAAAACTCCCTTTTTTCTTCCACGATGTGGCACCTCTCAACCTTCTCTTCCGCCGCTCTATGTGAACACTAATGTCCATATGGCAATTTTTTGTTGGCTTCTACACTTTTTAAATTCCTTCCGCCGCCTTATGTATAAGAAAATAACGATTCCCCAAGGAGAAAGTCAAGGTTTCCAAACATATATGTATAAATGAAGTATAGTGTGTCCAAGAGGTGAGCCACGTAGCAATCAAAGAGCATTTAAGTGTGGGACCCCCTTAGCATTTAAGTGTGGGGAACCCCTTACTTTGGAAGGACAGTAGATATAACTCACCCTATACACCTATATATATATACATGCTCATATATATGGAAATAGTAGGAATCTCTAGCCATAAGTCGTGAAGGCCCTGCAGTGTTCCTTCAACAACAAGGCTTTCTATTACACAGTCAGAGTGCTCCGAGTCTTGGGCGGGCAAGTGCTGTAGCAGAAGAGCAAGGCACGAAAGAGAGAAGAGGAGGATACCGACCAGCGAGAGGAGGAAGAGCAACTGTAGTAGAGAGCGGGCAGCATCGTGTGTGTGTCTTGCAAACAGGTGTACTGCCCCTGCGAGTGCTAAGAGGAGGCTTAGGAGATGGAGACCGCCCTGAAAAAGGAGATAGAGGATCTCAACACTCGCATTTCCTTCCTTCAGACCTGGGCTCCCGAAAGCCATGTCCGAGCACTTCTCCGACCTCGTGTTGGAAAGCTCCGACGGCTCCAAAATCGGGGACCATCTGGATCCCAACAGGAGAGCATTGAAGGGTGGTATGCGGCCGCAGCGTAAGCGAGGTGATAGGAGGGAGCGCTGCTGGCGTTCGTTGCAGGCGACCAACAGCAACGAATGCCACACGATAAAGATAAGGGTTTAGAGCCTTAATAAATTTTTTTTTAATAAAAAAATTGGGGAGGTTCTCACGGAACCCAATCTCGCACATACTTTAAATGTGTGTGTGTGGGTGTAAGTGAGACACACACGATAACATAGTCATAGCACATTTAGCCACATGTAGACAGTCTTGGGAGTCGGTTCCCACGCCATGAGTGCGTAGCCACACACTGAGAACTTCAATGGTGGTTAGCATCATCGTAGGCATTATGGGAGTCATCAATTTGTAACCGTATGCGCTCATATTTGTGACCATTTTCTCATGTGTGCGTAGTCACACACAAGAGGTACATTGATACATTTTGAAATTATAAAAAAACCACTATGTCATCATGGCAGTGCATGGCTAGTTAATTATGTGCGTAGTGGCATAGTGTTAGCCAGCATCAAAGAAAGTGTGAAACAAACTTCGAGGCATTGATGTGCGTAGTTTACACATGTATCATTAGTTTGGTGTCCATTGGCAATGAGTGCATATGATGTGCATGCTTTGAAATTCTTGACAAAGCTCTAGATATACCCAACGTGGTTGTGGGTATATGTATGGGTACATGCATACAATTCTCTTGTGAAACGAATATGCATGATGTGATGTACTTTGCATGATTACACTTTACAGATCTTGATGTTGATTCTAGCATGGAGAATTTGATCATTTGTTATACTTAGGCATGGTATTGTTGTACGCACACACACGTTTCTAACCATAATTGCCTTCTTGGTTAGAAAGGTGTGCTAATCCGGAGTGATTAGTCGAGGTTTTTGTATGAGAAGAAGAGTGAGCATTGATCCGGAGCGATTAGGCAAAACTCTTGGATTATGTACTAAGACGGAGCGCTCAGGGGGTGGACCCTTCATGCTCGTTTGATCTAGTGTCAAATAGGGATGATAAATTTATTGGAAGAAAGTGATAGATTCATTTAACTAATATAGGTGTTGACTTCCAACGAGCTCAAATTTTATGGAAAGTCACAAACCTTAGGTGCTTGTTATTCTAGATAAAGCCCTAACCTTGTCAATTTGGTGCTAAACCAAATTGGTAAGAGTGTTTAGTGTGTAGTTGAGTATGTGGGAAATTGTTTTCACGCTATGCCGAGGCATGGTAGATAGCCATGAGGTGTGGCACCACAAAGTTTTGAGTGACATCTTTAGGGACTTTGCTATTTATATTCACACTGAAACTTAAAGTCTAGGCTACTATCACGGCCTAGTAGGACTCATAGTTAGATGCTAACTATAGAGTTTAGAGATTGACATAGTTATTGAGTGAATGTCCTTGAATCAACAACAATTAGGTGCTAGAATGCCCCATACTTTGTGGCATAGTGCCAAAGGTTTTGAGTTAATCTAGATGACCACTTCACAATAATTGGCTCAGGGCGGTAGCATGATAAGCAGACTGCTTCATGAAAGTTTGGCAAGAAGTGGGACATTTTGAGCCTCCCAAATCCATGTTCGGGGTATCTCAAGTGAGTTCAATATGACCAATCATATGGTGCAACCACATATCTCGGTCAAGATATGTGTCAGCCATATAGATTCATGAAAACTAGCCATATAGGTTCATAAAAACTAGCGACGTAATATCTCGGGCGAGATACACGGCAGCATGATCAGGCAATCTAGTTAGCATCTCAATGTATCTCAGTCAAGATAGCTGGAGTTGCTGACTAGATTGCCTAGTCATAGTGGTGTACCAACTCAGTATGTATATTTATATCTTAGGCGAGCACGACCACTAGGACAGGAGGCCTGGTGACCAAGCTAGATGTCTCCCACCTGGATTTTGGACACCTTGTGGATTGGAGATGATACAATTTACCATAGTGCATGAGCTAGGTGTGTAGATCGGTCACCACTTCCATCATATTGTAGAGTCTATTCGGCATGCCATGACTCTCTTATCAGAGCCAACCACTAGCACGGTATTCTCCCAAACCCTTCTAGAGTAATTCAATTATGATGTGTATTTCTACATTGATAAGCTATCCACCTATATTTTATCTTGTTTGTGCAGGGCCCCACACACCCAGGCTTCTAGAGTTGGGATAGCATCACCTTTACCACTGCCCCCTAGCCATGTGAGAACATTGTTTAAATTATTTTCCCATTGCTCAAGTATGCTTTCTTGTATTTGTCTTAATATTGATCTAGCTCACTTTTCATGATACTGAGCTAGATGAGCTTCGTCAAGATAGGTGTCACAGCTCACTCTAGAGTCGCATGAGTCACACCAAGAAATTGAGCACCAGAGACAGTTAGACCGTGAGGTAGCCATGGAGAGACAGATCGCATACTACCACGTGGAGCACTACATGAGAGGGAGTGGACAAGAATTGGCAGAAATGCAGCTCGCCATTGCATGATTCCAAGAATTTCTATCTATCCCCTTCCCCCAGGCTCTTTGTTTGCGAGACCATGTGCGGACACCGATACTGCAGTTTGTGGAGTTTGCCTCATTGAGTTTGATACTTGGGGGTGGTACACATTAGGGTGCTGTTAAAACCCTAAGATCTCTCTAGATAATTGTTATGCATAAACATGCATAAATCAAGCATAAACGCATCCACCTGACCACCCCCGAGTCCAAGGGATGCACACATGAACTATAATGAAGTACAACATACCTTTACCCATGTGTCCCATACCATCAAGAGGTATAACTCTAATCCAGTAGCATGTAGCTATAGTGTGAAATGGTAGGTGAGTAGATATAATCCTCTATACAAGAGAACATCATATCATAACCTAGCCTCAAGATAACATAGCCTTAGCCTCAAGATAACATCAAGAGACCATCCCTTGAGTGTGCCCCATGCCCCTATTATATAGGAGGGCCCTCAAGTGACTCTTGACTCTTCATTTCCCACAAGTGACCTTTGGATGCCTGACCCTAACCTTAACCCTTAAGGTTAGTCTTAACCCATGCTCCACTAGAGCTTGTTTCCATGCTCCCATCTAATGTGGGTTAGCCTCTTAGTATATGCACACATAATGTGCATATAACATAATTCCCCTCTCTCAAAACATTGCACTCTTGCAATGAAAAGAATGAGAACTGCGTTGAACAAACTCAACCGGCTCCCAAGTCGAATCCTCTATTTCCCTATCTTTCCACCTAAATTTCACCTCAAGGATTAGTCAACTACAAAGTTTCCTTTCCCTAAATTCAAGTACCTTATCAGGATCTTGTGGAACATAGGATAAATCTTCGACTTCAACGAGTTTTTTAGGAGTAACTGTGTTATCCTCACCTCCTAGTTTCCCTTACAATCTACTGATACTAACATGTGGAGATAGTTTAAATTCATACGCAACCATGCCAATCCAATGTACAAATCGAAATTGACCACAATATCTAGGAGATAAATTCGAGCATTTTCCTACTGACAAAGTCTGAGAATCTTTAGAAACTTTAAAATAAACCAACGCTCCTAGTTCGAAAGACCAAGTTAAGCGTCCCCTATCACCATAGAATCGTACCCTATCTTGAGCACTCCTGATAGAATCTCGAGCTTCGGTCAGCATTTTCTGCATATCACACAAGATCTCCCTCGATGCATCAAGCTCGATGTCCTTAAGTCTGACATCAATAGGTACCCTGGGTTGATACCCATACATAAGCATGAACGGACTAAAACCAATAGCCGTATGTTTAGAATTGTTATAGGCAAATTCCATCATTGGAAGATACTTTTCCCAATTTGATGCTTTTCCAAAGACATATGTACGAAGCATATCCTCTACAACCTGATTCATATGTTGTGTTTGCCCATCAGACCTACGGATGAGGAATTCATACTCAAAGTAGTTTTCTCGTTGTAAACCATTCGGAATAAAGTAGAAAAACATGGCATTATAACAGCAGGAACCAGCTATCCATCGGTAGCCCGATGTATCCACATCTACTCATGGAATTATCGACGTCCCGAGTTACCCATATCAACATAGCGAGTCATCAACGTCTCGATGAATCACATATGTCCATCCGTAAACCATCAAGTTGACTATATAAATCACCTAAAGAATGGAACTAGAGAAAGAAATGCCAACAAAGGAAAAATCCAAATTTCCTTAATCCGAACATAACAAGATAAACTCGTTGAACTCTAAAGAAAGAGATTTCAACAAATGAATATGCGGACGAGATTACACTCATCACAATATATGCAGGCTATAGATAAAAGAAGTTTATCTAGAGAATGCCTACCCTATAACTTCAAGTGAAGTCAAAAAATGAGATTGTCTTTGAATGTTAAGGTCAACATGCCGAGTGATGTAAGCAAAGAAACAATCTTGAGCCTAAATGATCCCATAAGATAATATATGTGAGAGATCGCTAGCGTCCCATACCACCATGATACCACCCATACATACCTTATTAATTTGAAACTCCCTAGTATGCCATCTAGGAAATATGAATAAAATCCTATATACTAGAAGGAATAAGATGGACTTATCCCCCCCCCAGACTTTCACATACTAAAACCTGTCTCTATATTCTCGAGACTACATCAAGGAATAACTCTTTTCGAGTACATCATTAGAAAAGAATTTTAAATTATGTCTAATGATAACTACCTAATAAACACAAAGAATTTTAAATTATGTCTAATGATAACTACCTAATAAACACAAAGAATTTTAAATTATTTCTAATGATAACTACCTAATAAACCTGTCTCTATATTCCCGAGACTACATCAAGGAATAACTCTTTTCGAGTTTATCATTAGAAAAGAATTTTAAATTATTTCTAATGATAACTACCTAATAAACACAATAAAGCTAGGGTAAAAAAATAACTCACCTCAATACATAAGCAACTAGGTATCCAAGTTCAAATATGTACAAGAGTACAAGCAATATACTCCAAAATTAAGTGCAAAAAACGAAGGCAAGTGCTACCTTCAAAGCACATAATATTATCCAAAAGATTAAAAGATCCTTATAAAACCATGGATAAAAGCATAGAAGCTCCTCGAATCCATGAAAACCATAGTTGATTATAAAAATCAATGCATATCATCTAATGGACATTAATCATGCCAGTAGAAGCATTAAAATTGGTGGCCAACTCATCAATCCGGAGTATATGAATGTGTTGTTCTTCAAGCAAAACTGCAAAGTAAGCAAGTGAAACACATGTGTGTAACACTCAATAAAAAACCCCTAGACACAAGTGATCTAGGCAAAACCTAATGAGTCCATATAAAACTTGGAAAACATCTGTTGCATGATCAATACAAGGATGCAACAAAAAAGACACTTAGGGCTCTTGAAAAGAGTTCCAAGTTGTAGATGAATGTGGGAGAGGGCTTGACAATAATCCCACATGGGAACTTTTGGGAGTTCTAGAATTTTTGTATAAAAGGTGGCCCATTTGAGAGCTAGTGAGCACTCTTTGGTCATTTGGTTAAGAGGCTCATAGAGAGAGCTTGCTCCATAGCTCCTTCTCATGTGCTCTCCCAAGGCTCTCCATCTCCATTCTTGCTTCAATCTTGTACTCTCTATTCTCTACATTTTCAATGATATGAGGTTTTGGTCTACACACTTGCTAATCTAGATTTCTTAATGATGTTTTGATTTGTGAGTTGTAGAGTGCATGTGATGAAGCTTGTGCATGAAATGATGTGTAGTTGAGGCTTGTGTGATAGCTCTTTGCATGTTAGGTTCTTTGCATAAGTTGCATTTTTATGCTTAAGTGTAGCCTAATCTTGATGCTTTGATTATGTAAGATTGATTGCTTGAGTGTTGAAGAAGGATTGAGTAGGACTAGAAGTCATTAGTGTGTGGTTAACTCATCTTCTCCCATTCGGGATAGCCTCTATGCGCTAACCGGGTTGCATTCACGGATTGACAAAGTGTGTGGGTTGGAGTGTAGCCTCCGCTATGCTATGATGTCCCAAACAATGGCGCCGCTGCCGGGGAACGCACACCTAAGTTAGTGAAGGGTGTTAACCATTACTTCTTACTAAGTGCTCCATTGATTGCAAAATCGTGGATTAGGGTAGATTAGAGTAGAGTTTGCAAGGGCATTGAGTGTGTGATCTCAAGGGCGCCTTGTGTGTTTTCGGTTTTTTGATTAGAAGCAAAAAAACAAAATTAATTAAAACCTCATTGCGGTAGAGAAATCCCACCACTAATAAGATTTAAGTACTTTCTGTTTTTGTATTTTTGACGGGGTTGGCGAGGGATAGATAGGAAGTGTTGGAGGCGGCCTTTCTTTTATTGTTTTGTTGTGTTGTTATTGTGTGGGGAGCCAACGCATCAAGCGCAGCAAAGATAAATATATATATATATATATATGTATATATATATATATATATATACATGCACATGTAAGGCGGCCAGTTGAAGCGCAACCAAAGGCAGCTTTAAAAAAAGAAAATATATATATATATATATATATTTTATACAGTGACGTAGAAGGGCCTGCATCGAAACGCTGGCGTGAAGCGCTGGTAGAAGGAGGTGGTGAAGGCGCTGTCTGCAGTGGGCGAAGCGGAAGTAGGCGCCTGCAGTGGGAAGAGAAGGAAGGTAGAAACGCCAACGTTGGCTGCATCAAGACGGCTGGTCGAAGGATCAAGGCGGCAGCTTAAAGCGTAGAAGGCAGCCTTAAGAAAAAAATATAAATCTATATATATATATATATATATATATATATTTTTTTACAGTGGCGTCGAGCGCTGCATCGTGGAGGGGACAGTCGGCATCAAGCGCTGCATCGAGATTAACGTGGAATGCATCGTGGAGGGGGCAGTTGGCATCAAGCGCTGCATCGACATTAACGTGGAAGTAGGCGGCTGGCGTGGGAAGGCACCGTGTCGAAGGCGACTGACCACAAGGTGTCGAAGTGGTTGCAACAAGGGCTGGGGCGAAGAAAGCAGTGGCGTCGCCTGCAGTGGGAAGCGAAGCAGTGGCGTCGCCTGCAGAGTGGGAAGAGAAGGCGGGTGGAAGCGCTGGTGTTGGCCGGTGTAGACTGCAGAAGGCGGAGGATGTGCCGGCCGTAGAAGAAGGTGTTGACAACAGCTGGAGGAAGCGCGTGGAGGCCGCATTGAACGCGAGCGTGTGCGCGCCAGCGACAAATCCGGCGTGCGGTGAGCGGCGAGCGGCGGAGGATAAGGTTAGTAGTTTTTTATTTTTATTTTTTATTTTTTTTATTATTTTAGTTATTTTTCAAGTTTTTGCATTTTTTAAATTAAAAAAAATCATAATAAATATAAAAAAAACAAAATAAAATAATAATATTTTTTTTAAAAAAAAGAGAAAAAGAATTTTTTTTAAAAAAAAAAGAGATTTAGAGAAAAAAAAAAGAGAGAGGAAAGAAGAAAGAAGAAAAACAATTAATTTTTTTTAAAAAAAAAGAAGAAGAAAAAGAGATAGAAAAAAAAAGAAAGAAAAACAATTTTTAGTTTTTGTAGTTTGAATCTTTTTTTTAATTTCTGTAAAATTTAGCATAAGTAAAGTAGCGTGCATTTTTTATTTTTTGTAATTGAGTGCATAATTAGTAGATTCATATTTTTTGTAATTGGCACGAAATTTATTAGTTTAAAAAAAAACCAACAAAAGGAGAAAAAAACAAAAGAAAAGAATTTTTTTTTTCTATAAATTAAGTGTTTTTTTTAGGAGTCTATTTTTTTGCATAATTTGTAATTCTTTATTTTTTTTAATTTTTTGCATAATTAGTGTAACTTGCATTTTTTTTAGTTTTTGTAACTTTGTGCATAATTAGTATCTTTTTTAGTGTGATTCATAATTTTTGTAATTAATTTAAAAAAAAGTAAAAATCATAAAATCATAAAATCATAAAATCATTTAAAAAAATCATTTAAAAAAAATAAAAATAAAAAATAAAAATAAAAAAATAAGATAGATAGTTACACCACACATACTCATTTTAGTTGCATTTAGTGATTAGGTAGGTTAAAATATATATATATATATATATATATATATACATATATATATATATATTTATTAAAAAAAAACAAAAACAAAAACAAAAACAAAAACAAAACAAAACAAAAACACATAAAAAACCAAAAAAAATTTGACCTTATGCACTTGCGGTCGGGACGTCTTGTAGATTCTACCATAGGGCCTAGGGCACCTTCTAGAGTACCTACGCAGGAAAGCGGGACCCAATCGGTAGGAAATTTGGCAGATATTGCTGAAACCCTTTCTGAATCCCAATCCGATACCCTTTCCTCCAGAACAACTAGTTCATTGTCCATGGACAATCTAGGGCCGACAAATAGTCATCCCGTAGCCCCAAATAGAACACCCACAAGATCCTTTAATCCATTTGAAGCCGACACCATGGGGTTAACACTTAATGTGAGACTCCAATATGTCTACACAAATGCTCAAGGAGCTGAGATCTTTAGGGATCCACAACAACGATATCTTGTTAAGATCGCAGACATTTTCTCAGAACTTGATAGAGCACCTCTAGTCAATGACCAGAGTAACATGTACATGGGTGGAGATGGTGTTCGCTACGAAGTCACCTACCATCCAGAAAAGGTAGACAAATTAGGGGAGCTCTCTAAAACCGAGTTCTTAGACTTATCAGAACTTACCAGAGCAAGGGAGTCTAGAGATGACTGGCTCATTGAGCCGGACATGCCTGGACCCTCCAATGCCCAGTCCTCAAAACCATCCATAGATGATTTACTTCTTGTAGATCTAAATTTGGAAAGGGATAGGAAAGGCAAGAGTAAAATGGATCAGGGGCTGAAAGCCAATGGGAGTTTGTACGAAAAATTCCAGTGACAAAGGTCTTACAGGATGACCCACTTCAAGAGGTCTATAAGGACTCGTTAGAAGGATATTATGCCACAACTAAATTGCCAAAGCTGAATCTTCCTCTAGCTCATGTGGTGGTAGTTGAGAAGCTTGCAGGACACATGAACAGAATAATTGATAAATGGGCCAATGAATACCGAACCTTAGATTGGAAAGAGATTCGGGAACTCACGTGGAAAGGACAACCATTATTCATGGAAGTGTTCTCAACAAATACAGCCAAACCAGGAGAGACAGCCTTTCTTGGAGAAACTGTTGCTCCTCCCTTACGAGAGTTCACTAGAGAGGGACCTTCAACATCTAAGTGGACCACTGCTAGTAGCCCAACTCTAGCACCAAGATATCGTCCTACACCAAATGTGCGACCACCGGTCACCCCACACCAACATCTTTCTCACTATGACAATCGGAGGAGAGGGGAGCCAACTCGGCCTCCCATTAATGCACCTCCTGAAATGAGGGTGACAAGATCTTTGGAGGGGTTTGGTGAGGCTGGTAATAGGGTACCCACACCAATTTTGGAAACATGTGGACCATCTTTCCAAAGAGAGGAACAGTTCCCACTGAGAGTGAGAGGCCGTAGGCCCTATGATGAGTATTCAAGACAAGTAAGGCCATCAACTCTTCAGAAACTGGTAAAGAAGTATGAAGGGTCGGGAGATCCATACGACCATGTAGCAGCATTTAGGTAAGCAGTTCGAGCTGAGCAAGTGGCTGATAAGCATACTCAAATTGAAGGATTTGGACTCACTCTTGAGGGAAAAGCCCTGGCTTGGTTTCAGGCATTAGAGGCTTCAGACAAATCTTCTTTACAAGTTTTGGAAGAGAGATTCATTGCTGCTTTTTCCTTGATGGGAATACAACATGACACGGTGGCACACATCTAGTCTTTCAAGCAAGGCGAGAATGAGAGTGTTAGAGACTGTGTAAATAGAATGAAGCAGTACATTAATCGTTGCCCAGAAGATGAGAAGTCCGCCCAAAGTCGATTAATTTCTCTCTTCTTAAAAGGACTCAAAAATTCACACACTGCATACACATCTCTATGCGAAGAAGCATACAAATTTCAATGAGTGTTGCCATGATGCTATGGATTTCACCGATAACTTCAAATTCCAAGATGGGTCTAGCCCAGAGGTGAAACCTAGAGATCAGTGGGGTGATGACCAAAGTTCAGGGTCTAGCGCGCTAGTAAATCCAGACCAGATAGCTAACCTAGTACTACGGAGATTGGGACAGACCTATCGTCCACCCATGCAGCCACTACAACAGCAGCAGAGAATGAGGAGTGTACTTCCTACAGGTCCTCATCTTTGTGGAGCATGTGGCGGTAACCATAAAACAGAGGATTGTAATACCTTTTCTCCTCTAGTCACAAACCAACCCACAAAAAAGTGGTGCCAAGCCTGTGCTTGGAACTTTACCCACACCACACAGGAATGTACTCGCATTGCGAGAATGAGACAGGAACGTGAGTAGCCAAGGGGTGGAGTGGCTCCACAAATGTATCAACAGTATACTAATTTTGAACGTAAGCCACCGATGGCACAAGAGCAAGCACGACCTGTTCTTGGTGCTCAACCTCTTGCTCCTGGGACTGCTCCTGTGAGGGTTGTTGACTACGACAATTCAAATATGTGTAGAGACTTGGTAAACCCAGGCTATGTGGAGGAGGAATATGCATCATATTCATCCAAAGAAAATATCTTTGAAAGTCCGGCATACCCAAACCAAGCATTGGATACTCAACCAGGGGAACAAAACTCTTTAATGTTGCTAGGCGGCTACCAACCTAGGACTCCAGGCCCCTCAGGTCAATGGCAGCCAAGGAAAGTAGAGGCCAAACCAATGGGCCCCTGTTATGAGTGCGGAGAACCCCATTGGGCTCGTGATTGTCCACATCGCTCAAGGCAAGCATCTCGGTCCAATACAACAGTACAACAGTTCCCACCAATTGAAAGATATTGTCTAGGGTGTTGTGTAGAACACTTCCCAAAGGATTGTCTGCTGAAACCACATGAGGAGGGCACCTCTCAACCAAAGGTCTCACTCAACCTTGTAGGCGCAGTTCCATCACCACCTTCATCTGAGAATGAGGATGTCGTGCCACTTAGAGTCATGACTAGATCACAGACACGAAACGCCGAAATGCAAACTGATGAGACACCTCGAACTATGGATGCAAAGACAAATCTAGGGGACAAGACCGTATAGTCCAATAGAAAAAAGACCACTAGGAGGAAGAAGAACCGAAACAAGCGAACTAAAAGTGCATCCACTAGTTCTCAAGAAGCCTCTAAACAAAACATGAGGGATAAAACTTTTACATCCCAAGAAGTGCATGAGGAACATCAACCTCAACCAAGTGCTAAACAAGATGAGGCTAGCACGACTGAGGATAGTTCTGGGGGTTCTGTTTTTGTGGATAAAGTGAATGAGACTCTAGAGGCCATCATTGATGCTCATAGAAGTCGCATTGCAGCTTTATCTGAGCTACCCAAGAAGCTTCAAGAATACCCAAACCCTCGTGAGGAGAAGATCAATCTAGCTGTACATCAGCAACTCATTAGGGAAGCTCAGTCAATACTTGAGGGACCACCACCACCTATTCCTCGGGGCCCAACCTCTCTTAAACCAACATTAGAAACCATACCGGAAGTGTCATCAAGTCGGGAAATGAAAAGTGAGCTCATTTCACAAGCTCATAGCGAAAGGTCTGCACCAATTGACACCCAATTGAAAGGGGGTAATCTGCCACCACCTAGCCTTGTCCTCCCATGCAATGATGAAGTTATTGATGCTAATGAGGACATGGAAAATGAGATGTGGGCTGCAGTTCATGAGAAAGTTAATGAGAACATGTCTTCTATTAGTTCGCCTCCATTCTCTGAGGTGGATTTTACCAAAGGCACGGAAAACAACTTTAGACGCCCAAGCATCCAGGAGGAAGTTCAAACAATTGTTTCTCCGAGAAGTAAGCAGACAATGAAAACCTTACCATCATATCTGGGAGAATATGAGAACTGTTCTCAAACCTTGAGGATACCCTCCATGCATAAAAGGTTGACAAAGGAGAAAGATATGAGTATGGTGCAAGCTATTTTGTCAGCACCAGTGGCTTGTACCTTACCTTTTCTTGATTTGATAAAAATTCGACCTGAGTTGTGGAATGATATTGCCACATGTTTGACAGAGCAGGTATTGCTACAAAAGGGTCACCATGAGTGTACTATACACCCTGAGACAAAGCATGTAATGCCAGTTCCTATCAACAAAGTAGGAAAATTTTATGAGGACGATCAGGGAAATGCTACCCTCCCATTAGAAGTGCGAAAAGTATCTTCAACTGCAATACTTGATAGTGGCACAGGAGTGGGCATTGTGACAAGGTCCATTTGGGAAAAGTGGGGCAAACCAGCTATTAGGAGTACCAGGATGCGCTTGCAGCTAGCAGATGGAAGCTTAGAACATCCCCTTGGGCTGCTTGAGAACATATTGGTCACCACATGTGGGATTGAATATGAGCACACCTTTGCAGTAGTGGATTTTGGAAAACATCCAAACTATGAAGTGATATTGGGTAGACCATTCATGCGACAATTTCAAATGATTCAAGATTGGGGATACAATTATTTGTACCTCCGACATGATTCTGTCATCACAAGGGTCAACCTAAGGAATCATTCATATCGTGATGTAACAAGGTCTCCAATAGATGAGTTTGATTCTGCTTCATCTGAGGGCTCAAGAGTTACATTGTCAGATGGGAGAGAAGATCTATGGATGTGTGGAGCCTCATGTAAGGATTTCAACACTGAGAGACTTAAGGGTAATCGAAGTGTATCAGACGAGGCATACATTCCACAACCCTTCCCCGAGCATTTAATTGATCCACTAGAATGGAGTCATGTCCTTGCAACGTTATCGACATGTGCTTTACCGAAGCCAATTCAATTTTGTGACTCAGATGGATATGACATTATTCCTATACGAATGGTACAACCATGTGATCTTCTAGATGATTTGTACTATAGGGATGCATCAACAACAGCTCTGCATGTAGAGGAAGTCTCTGCTACTCCACGAGCTTTATCATGTCAAAAGGGTGGTGTTTCTACCCTACACAACCCACTTTCAAAATCTGCTCTTGAAGCTCCAAAACAAATGATGTGGATAATTGATGAGTACTCAAGTGAGGGCCATGGCTGGCATGTTCCAACTACTCTAGTTGCTGCTCAAAGAAGGCCAGGCAAGAAGGAATTATCAATTTGGCTACCCAAAGATGCGTACAAACTTGTACCATCTAGTACAGTTGCTAAGCCTACTAAAAAGCACATCTTTTCCAAGCCTAAACCTCAGATTGTTACTCGTTGGGTCCCAAAACATGTTCTCAAAGCACAAGGTTATTATGAGGGTGCAACAGCAATCTGGTTTCCAAAATGCCTTGGTTTGCTAGGGGTAAAAGAGTGTATCAGAAAGATTCCAAAAGTCACCCTTAGGTTTCCATATCAGTGGGTGCAAAAGAAATCAACACAAACTCTTCAGGATAGGATAGGTGGCTGTGATAGCACCTACAAATCTACTTGTGTTGATCTTCCTAAAACATGTAATGAATCACCGGTTGTCTCAAATTCTCCATATTACACAATTCCATCATCAACTGGTGTACCTGAGATAAATCCAACTTCAAAGGAGTCTCATTTGCCTAAAACCAAAGATAAGGCATTAACACTACAAATGAAGCTCTTTGGTAGATCAATGTTTGAATAGTGTGGTTCCTTATGCCTTTAGAGGATTATGTTCTTTTTGAGATGATCTCCACTACCAGCGTATGGGTAAGCTCAGCGACTCCACAATAAGATCGACAAGCCAAGGCACTTTTCTCCCACTGGGTTTTTTCCCCTCGGCTATATTCGGTGTTTGGCACCAATGGTAAATTTTATTATTTTCTTTTCTTTTCTTGTTTGTTAATAAAAATTTTGCAGAGATCTCCGCTAAAAAAAGAGCATCAAACACGCCCCAATAGTCCACCTACCGTGCACACAAATTAGGAAGGGGGGAGACATGCTACGCCTACAAAGATCAAGGAGGAGCAATCTGCACAAAATCAGCAATGCATCAATGCAAACGAACAACATCAACAGGGCACTACAACAGGTGTATTCAAATCTTAATCTTTATTTCTTTATGTGCTCTTATCTTTCGAATATATGGTTTGCATGTTCACACAATGTTGGCTGCTTTAAGTTTTTGATTAGTTGTTAAAATATGGTGAGTGAATTCTAGACTCTTAGAAGACTTAGTAAAAGATATTTCTATCTAAAGACAGTGTAGGATATATACCAATGGAATATGCCAAGTTTTTGATTTGTGAGTTGTAGAGTGCATGTGATGAAGCTTGTGCATGAAATGATGTGTAGTTGAGGCTTGTGTGATAGCTCTTTGCATGTTATCCACCAAAACAAACCGATCAACTAACCCATGATAGAATTTGTCTTACGCTTAAGAAATTAAGCACAGACCACACTTAAACAAGTGCAAAATAAATTATTATAGAAAAGTATCAAAGGTGAAACACACTTTGAATGCAAATTCTAGCCATCAAAAGTATGGAACATGTCCACAAAAGAATAGCTAAAAAATGGTAAAAAATCATGAAAATATCATTTAGAATTAATCCAAATAGAATTAACTTTAATACGAGGTATAATCGTATTAATAATATGCGAATAACTCGCATCTATCTAATTTTTTTGTCTTTTCATTTTCCCGAAACTGTTGGCTTTTCGTATTCCGGGAAGACCGTTGGGATTCCAAAAATTTTTGACCGTTCGTATTCTGAATGCATTTGGGGTAAAATATTTTTAAAAAAAAATTCTTGAAAATTAGTGAAAAATTAGAAAAAGGTTATTTTAAATTTTTGAAAAATGTGGGGTTGGTGTTTGGCATGTGGTGTGTCCATTCGGGTGCTCGTGACCATTCAAATTCCTTTAAAAATATATTTTTGACTCAAAAATTTTAAAAATCCATTAAAATTATAAATTTTCATTAGATTTGAGAATTGTCGGGTGGAATTGGAAATTTTGTAAACAATGGGATTCTTAGAAAAAAATAAGAATATTCTAGAAATTATTTTTAGAAATCTTAGAAATTGGTATTTTTTAAAATATCAATGGTATTTTGGTAAAATTATTTGTTAAAATTTTTATGAAAAAATATAAGTTTGGAATGGCATAAGATAGGTTTAGTGGAATTCAAAATGATCGTATTTTGAGGCCCTATTAAATTAGGAAAATTACAAAAAAATCATGATAATTCTTTTTCTCAAGAATTTAATATTTTCGATGGTTAATGTTGAAGTACATTTTCTCGTGCTGATAATTTTCAGAATTTGAAAGGTCAAAAGATTTTCCAGAATTCGAAAAGCCAAAAGGTTTCCTGAGAATGCAGAAAGCCAAGAGGTTTCAAGAAAATTTCAAAAATTTTCAGAGAATTGTTTTTCTCAAAATTCATATTTTTCTCTCTTTTTTTCACTTTTTTCCAAGCATTATTTTTAAATACATTAAAAAAAATTTAGTAAAACCTTTTTAAAAAAAATTTAATTATAAAGCTTTGAAAGTTTTTATGTGGGGGGGTAGCGATTTTGGCCGGCCTGCAGCGAACCCCCCCTTGTGCGCTGCTCATCAAAATAGAGAGGGAGAAGCAGGCTCCCCTGTCCTCTCCCCTTCTTCTCGAACTAAAAAGCTTTCTCTCTCCACCCCATCCTTCTGTGAAATCAGAGAGGAGGATTAACAATTTAATTAATCTTTTTTAATTAATCATAATTTACAATTAATCAAATTATGCCAACTAAAAGGCATTCACACGTGGGAGAGAAAAACAAAAGAAAATTTTAGAATTGAGAGGCGAAGAGGGTCCCATGCACACGAGAGAGCATTCCATGCATCAATTGACTTCCCCACACTGTATTTCAATAGAATTTTGATAGAAAATTGATAGCATACTCGTGAAAAAACCCACAAAAATGTATAAAAAATACATTCTTTTCATAAAAATGCTTAAACAATTTCTTAAAAATTAGGAAAAAGATCCTAAAAATTGTAGAAATTTAGGGAATTCATTCTACCAAAAATATCCATAGTAAAATGTATGGTATTTTGGTAAACATTTCCATTAATCTTATTTTAAACCACAAAAATAGAAAAAAATAGCATTAAACTCATGGAATTCCCTCGCAACGTCGTTTTGTTCATTGAATAGAATAGACACGCATTCCAACTGCCATATCTATGATCCATGTGCAAATCATTAACACAAATCAATAAAATAATATTTTTATTTAGTAAATATTAAAATTTACTTCAAAAAATACCAAAAATTACAATAAGAAAGAAAAAATAACAACAATTAACTAGAGATTGCTCTGATACCATTGTTAAAACCCTAAGATCTCTCTAGATAATTGTTATGTGCATAAACATGCATAAATCAGGCATAAACACATCCACCCACCCCCAAGCCCAAGGGATGCACACATGAACTATAATAAAGTACACCATACCTTTACCTTGATGTCCCATACCATCAAGAGGTATAACTCCAATCCAGTAGCATGTAGCTATAGTGTGAAATGGTAGGTGAGTAGTATAATCCTCTATACAAGAAGAGAAAATCATATCATAACCTAGCCTTAAGATAACATCAAGAGACCATCCCTTGAGTGTGCCCCATGCCCCTATTATATAGGAGGGCCCTCAAGTGACTCTTAAATCTCTATTTCCCATGTGTGACCCTTGGATGACTAACCCTAACCTTAACCCTTAAGGTTAGTCCTAACCCATGCTCCACTAGAGCTTGTTCATATGCTCCCATGCTCACAAGTCTAATGTGTGTTAGCCTCCTAGTATATGCACACATAATGTGCATATAACAAGTGCCACCACCAGTTTCATCTTTACTACCTTGTCTGCTCATTGACTGCTAGGTGTATGACTTGTTGGTGCAGTGTAGAGTTTGTCCTATGTCGCTTTTGGGGGATAGGCAACTTGCACCCAGGGTCAACAATGACTGTGGATCTTGTCTCTCACGGAGGCCCATTGGTAGCACTGATCATTGGCTGGCTATCCTAGATATCATGGCAGATGATGGATATTTTGCTGAGGATATGCCTGAGTATTTTGAGATTCCTATAGAGAGGGATTTATCACTAGAGAAGGAGGAGGCATAGAGAGTACGATGGGCTCGCATCCATGAGTTCATTTTACAGGCTCGGCATGTTGCTTTACACATCCCAATTGGAGTAGGGAGTTTGGTGGACTGAGGTCTCAAGGCACGTATCAGGTTGGTGGAGCAGTTTATAAGCGGTTGTTTTGCTTCTCACTAACCTCCACTTATGGGAGACGAGACATGATCATAGCGGCCAGGTGTTTGGGGTTCTTCAAACACAACACAACTAACTACTTTTGACACAGCAAAGACACCCCCATTAGGTAACACTAACTTCAATTCCCACATCAGGCTAAACACAAACATCTTCCTCCATAGAGAACACGGATTAAGCAGAGATTTGCTAAACAAGATAGAGAATAACAGAACAGAACTGAAATACCATGTTTGATTGATCAAGATGAATCATACAGTGCTTTCTCCTTCTTCTTCTTCTTCTTCTTTTTAAAAGACGACTACAAAGCCCCTATAAATAGGCGACTTCAGACAGTTTTAGACGGTTGTAACTAGAATGTCACAAGACACTAACAGATGATATCCGACTAACCAGATCATAACAAACTCCGACTGATCAACAATCCGACTGAGTAGAATTCCGACTGAGCAAAGATACATATATCCGACTAAGCAACTATTAGGTAACTATTAGGTATTCTATCTGTAGTTCCTCCTCTTTGGATTGCTTTGCTTTGGTCTTGTGCTTTTTCTTTGTCTTCACCTCTTCTTCCTCACTGTCGGATCCTGCTTCTGAATCCTCCTCCTCAGAATCTGATGCTGACTCTGGATGGTCATCTGAATCCGAATCATTCTTTCTGGTGTGTTTGCCCTTGCCGCTTCCAAGTCTTTTCTCTACTCTAGCTGCTGCAATTACCAAATCATTAATTCCACCTGCAATATCAATGCTAGCCACTGCATTTTTCAGCCCACTTCTCAATCCTTTCAGAAAATAACCTGCCAGCATCTCATTGGTGGGTCTCTCATTTCCCTGTAACCTTTCAACCAGAATTCTGAATTTCTGAGCATAGTCCTCTACAAGCATCTTCTTCTGTCTGATGTCTCGGAGTTTTCTTAAAATGTCTGTTGGAGTCTTTTCCCTCCTGAATCTCTGTAAAAAGGCTGTTCTAAGATCATCATATGTTGGGAAGTGTGGTATCCCATATTGGCTAAACCAACTCATGGCCTTCCCTTCTAGAGTTGCTACAAATTGCTGCAATTTAACTGCATCATTGTACAACACAGTATACCCATTTGCTTCCCATTTTGTCTCAAACTGAGCTACATGACAATCAGCATCCTCCTTAGATCCTCCGCTGAATTTACCTGCTTTCACCCTAGGGTTGGGTAGTTGTTGAGCCATCGGATTTGGCTGAGGTGGTTTCCTAGGTCTTTGCCTGGTAGCCCCCCTTAATGGGTTGAACTGAAGACTCCTTCTAACTCCTGCAGACCTTCCTGTCAGGATTAGGGCGCCTAGAAGTCCCCCCACTAGCCTCTTCTCTGGTGCAACTGAACTTTCCCCCCCTTGGCCTACAACAATTTGTTCAGGGATTTGGTGTTCCTGATCATCTTCACCCTCCTCAGCATAATGAAACGGGTCAGGGTTACCAATTCGGGCCTGAGCCCTGGTATAGTAAACCCTTCCTACTCTTCTGTCCCCCTCTGACATTCATTTCCCTTCTCGTAACAGAACGGGACCAGCGGGATCGCCAATGTGTTTGGGGTTCTTCAAACACAACACAACTAACTACTTCTGACACAGCAAAGACACCCCCATTAGGTAACACTAACTTCAATTCCCACATCAGGCTAAACACAAACATCTTCCTCCATAGAGAACACGGATTAAGCAGAGATTTGCTAAACAAGATAGAGAATAACAGAACAGAACTGAAATACCATGTTTGATTGATCAAGATGAATCATACATTGCTTTCTCCTTCTTCTTCTTCTTCTTCTTTTTAAAAGACGACTACAAAGCTCCTATAAATAGGCGACTTCAGACAGTTTTAGACGGTTGTAACTAGAATGTCACAAGACACTAACAGATGATATCCGACTAACCAGATCATAACAAACTCCGACTGATCAACAATCCGACTGAGTAGAATTCCGACTGAGCAAAGATACATATATCCGACTAAGCAACTATTAGGTAACTATTAGGTATTCTATCTGTAGTTCAACACCAGGCCATTGACCACTAGGAGCTTAGTGATGCTGCTTTCTACTGCTATACGTGGTGAGTCCTCAGCCATGGCAGAGGAGCATCTTACTCACAGGACCATTGTAGAGAGCGGGTTGTATAGGAGCCGAAGAGAAGGCAGCAGGCATGTCATCTTTGAGCTTATCAGGTCCTCTTAGATAAGGATTAGCCATCATGTACATGTATATCAGATCATTATTTTGTATCGACTAGTCTACATGCCATTTGTATTTATGACCTCATGTTTCTATGTATGACATCCACGAGTTGTATCCCATTTTGATTTATATATTGGACTATGTCTTTTTGTGATTTTGTATTTATATAAAGTTTTATATATTGGACTATTTCTTTTGTGAGTTTTAATTTCTATAAAGTTTGTACATGTAAGGAGCCATGATATTTTTTCAATAGGGGACCCCTTGGGCACTATGCAAAAAAAAAAAACACGGGTGGCAACACACTGTCCCACCCATCCGACGTATGGCAACAAACTATTCTGCCCATTTGACATCCGATGGTGGTGAAACTTTGCCACTGGTGGGGTAGCATCCCCATGGACTTGCCCACAAAGTTTCACCACCATCAGACATCGTATGATCATGATGTCCCACCCAAACCTGCTATTTTTTGCATAGGGGACCCTTTGGACACTGTGAAAAAATAGCGGGTGGCAACACACTTTCCTGCCCATCCAACATCTGATGGTGGTGAAACCTTGCCAGTGATGGGGTAGGAGCCCCATGAACCTGCTCGCAAAGTTTCACCACCATCGGACATCATATGATAATGATGCCCCACCCAAACCCGCTATTTTTTGCATAGGGGACCCCGTGTGGGTGGCAACACAACGTCATGTCCATCTAGCATCGGCGGATGGTTCTGAAACTTTATGAGTGGTGGGGTAGGAGGCCCTTGGATCCGCACACAAATTTTCATCACCATTGAACATCGTATGATAATGATGCCCCACCAAACCTGCTATTTTTCGCATAAGAGACCCCTTGGGCACTATGTGAAAAAATAGTGGGTGGCAACACAACATCCCGTCCATCCGGAGTCGTTCGATGGTGGTGAAACTTTACGAGTTGCTAGGTAGGAGCTGAGTGGACATGCTCACAAAGTGTTACTACCACATCATATGCCGTATGATAATGATGCCCCACCCAAACCCACTATGTTTTGCATAGGGGACCCTTTGGGCACTGCAAAAAAATAGCGGGTGGCAATACACCGTCCCACCCATCCAGCGTCCGATAGTGGTGATGCTTTTCGAGTGGTGGGATGACACAAGCTGTGTGGATGTGCTGAAAAATGTTCACCACCATCGGACATCGTTATGAATCATGATAATGCTAAAAAATAGCGAGTAGCAAAAAACCATCCCGCCCAGCCGGCGTTTGATAGTGGTGAAACTTTGCGAGTGGTGGGTTAGGAGCCATTTGGACCCGCTTGCAAAGTTTCACTACCATCGAACATTTTATGATAATGATTCCCCACCCAAACGAGCTATTTTTTACATAGGAGATTCCTTGCACACTATGCAAAAAATAGCGGGGTGGCAACATACCGTCCCACCCATCTGGCGTTCGATGTGGTGGTGAATTTTTGCTATTACTGGAGCGGTAGCAGCTCCATGCACCCACTTGCAAAGTTTCACCACCATTAGACATCGTATGATAATGATGCCCCACCCAAACCCGCTATTTGTTTCATAGGGGACCTTTAGGGTACTATGTGAAAAAATAGCGGCGGGTGGCAACACATTGTCCCACCCATCCCGCATTTGATGGTGGTGAAACTTTGCAAGGTGTAGGTTAGGAGCCCTGTGGCCTCGCTCGCAAAGTTTCATCACCATAGTACATCATATGATAATGATGCCCCACCCAAACCCGCTATTGTTTGCATAGGGAACCCTTTGGGCACTATGTAAGAAAATAGCGGGTGCCAACACACCATACCGTCCATCCGGTGTCCAATGATGGCAACACACCATCCCGCCCATCCGCATCCGATCATGGTGAAACTTTGCAAGGTAGGGTGTACGAACCCCTACACCCGCTCGCCAAGTTTCACCACCATCGGACATGGTATGATAATGATGCCCCACCCAAACCTGCTATTTTTTGCATAGGGGACCCTTTAGGCACTATGTGAAAAAATAGTGGGTGGAAAACACTGTATCCACCATCCAGTGTCTGACGGTGGGGTGAATCTTTATTAAGAGGTGTTGGGTAGGAGCCTCATGGATCATGTTGCAAAGTTTCACCACCATCGGACATCATATGATAATGATTCCCCGCCCAAACCCATTATTTTTTGCATAGGGACCCTTTGGGCACTATGTGAAAAAATAGGAGTTGGCACAACACCTTCCCGCCCATCTAGCATCCGATGGTGGTGAAAGTTTGTGAGGTGCATGGTAGGAGCCCTATGGGCTTGCTCGCAAATTTTAATCACTATCATACATTGTATCATAATGATGCCCAACCCAAAGCCGCTATTTTTTTGTGTACGGGACCCTTTGGGCACTATGTGAAAATAGCAGGTTTGCAACATACTGCCCATTTGGCATTCGATGGTGGTTAAAGTTTGCAAGATGTAGGATAGGATCCCCATTCACCTTCTTACAAAGTTTCACCACCATCGAACATCGTATGATGATGATGCTCCACCCAAACCCGCTATTTATTGCATAGAGGACCCTTTGGGCACTATGTGAAAGAATAGCAGGTATGGCAACACACCTTCCTGCCCATCTCGTGTTCGATGGCACTGAAAGTTTGCGCGTGTTAGGGTAGGAGTTCCATGTACCAGTTCACAAAGTTTCACCACCATCGGACATCGTGTGATAATGATGCCCCACCCAAATCTTCTTTTTTTGCATAGGGGACCCCTTGGACACTATGCAAAAAATAGCGGGTGTGGCAACACAATGTCCCACACCCATCCAGCCTCCTATGGTGGTGAAACTTTGCAAGTTAGGGCTAGGAGCCCCTTGGACCCTCACGCAAAGTTTCAGTACCATTGGACATCATATGATAATGATACCCCACCCAAACCTTCTATTTTTTGCATAGGGGACCCCTTGGGCACTCTGAAAAATAGGGGGTGGCAACACAATGTCTCGCCCATCTAGCATACGATGGTGGTGAAACTTTGCAAGTGGTAGGGTAGGAACTGCTTTCAAAGTTTCACGACCATCTAATGCCATATGATAATGATGCCCCACCCAAACCCGATATTTTTTGCATAGAGGACCCTTTAGGTACTATGTGAAAAAATAGTAGGGTGGCAACAAACCATCCCGCCCAAACCAATGGTGATGAAACTTTGCGATGGTAGGGTAGGAGCCCTATGGACCCGCTCGCAAAGTTTCACCCCACCATCGCACATCGTATGATAATGATGACCCAACCAAACCCACTATTTTTTGCATAGGGGACCCCTTGGGCACTATGCAAAAATAGCGGAGTGGCAGCATACTATCCGGCCATCCAGCGTCCAATCGTGGTGAAGCTTTGGGATTTGAGAGGTAGCAGCCCCCTGGATACACTTGAAAAGTTTCACCAGGTCCATCGAAAATCATATGATAATGATGCTCCACCCAAACCCGCTATTTTTTACATAGGGACCCCTTGGACACTATGTAAAACATAGTGGGGTGACTACATTCTGTCGTCCCGCCCATCTGGCATGCAATGGTGGTGAAGCTTTGCGAGTGAAGGGTAGCAATAATGTGGACCCGCTTGCAAATTAACCACCATCGGACACCACCCACTCGCAAAGTTTCACCCCTAAACCATGAATAGAAAGATACAAAATGTATGGGCACAACTGAAAAGCCAACTGATAATATATATAGGTAGAAGATACAAACTGAGAGAAAGATACAAAAACAAGGGTAGTAGGTACAACAAATAAGAGAAAGAAGGCTATAATTTCAATCCATAGACTCTCTAGCTATGAGGGTCTCCAAGATGCTCACATGCTAGTTATCATACTCTCAAGACACTTATTTGAGGTCTACTTATAAGATATTTAACAATGCACAAGACCACTATTTTTTGCATAGGGGGGGACGCTTTGGGCACTATATGAAAAATTAGCGGGGCTAGTAACACACCGTTATGACCATCCAACGTCCGATGGTGGTGAAACTTTGCAAGGTACGGGTAGGAGCCCCCTAGACCCACTTGTAAGGTTTCACCACCACCATCGGACATCGTATGATGATGATGTACCACCCAAACCTGCTTTTTATTTCATAGGGAACACCAAGGGGGGTCACTCATAAATATGTAAGCGTAGCATGTGGGTTCAATATAGAAGAGATTTTTAAATCTTTTTCAAACACATTTTTTATATACAGAAGGGTACCATTTAAAGACGGTATTCACAGGTTGAATAGAAAAAGGCTGTGTTTTATTCATGGAAAATTCACAGATAATGGGGTTTTTTTTAAAACAAGTCTTAAATGCACATGATATAGAGGGTTTACATACAGGGAACCCCCTGAGAGGGAACCCTTTTGGGCACTACGTGAAAAAATGGAGGGTGGCAACACACCTTCCCGTCGATCCGATGTCTGATCGTGTTGAAACTTTGCAAGTGCCGGGATAGAAGCCCCATGGACCCACTTGCAAAGTTTCACCACCATTGGATGTAACGATGCCCCCACTATTTTTTGTATATGGGACCCCTTGGATACTATGCAAAAATGAGTGGGTGGCAACACAACGTCTCTCCCATCCGACGTTTGATGGTGGTGAAACTTTGAAAGTGGTGGGGTAGGATCCTCGTGGACCCGCACACAAAGTTTCACCACTATTGGACATCGTATGATAATGATGCCCGCACTATGTGAAAAAAAAAGCGGGTGGCAAAACAACGTCCTGCCCATCCAATGTTTGATGGTGGTGAGACTTTGCGAGTGGCGGGGCAAAAGCCCCTTGGACCTACCCACAAAGTTTCACCACCATTGGATGCCGCATGATAATGATGCCTCACCCAAACCTGCCATGTTTAGCATAGGGGACCCTTTTGGACACTATGTGAAAAAATAGCAAATAGCAACACATAGGCATAAAATATACAATGGAAAAAAACATACCTCTGTATGCGAAAGCTATGTCCATGTTTTCTACCCATAACATTTATTAATGATGGCTAGCACCTTCATGACATCTGGGTCCTCAAAAGGGTCTATTATTGCCTACACAATACATACATAGAATGGTGATGAGGAGGGTCTATGATTGCCTACAAAATACATACACACATAGAAACCTTATGAGACATGATTGCAATAAGCATGAGAGCTTCATGCATAGAAGCCTTATGCAAAGAGGCCTATGCAAAGCGCTTCCTCTTATAGGTAGGGCTATAGCATAGCCTCATGCATACTATACATAAGGCCATATCATACCCCCATGCATAATATTTATAGCCTACATAATCCACCCATACGGCATCCGGTGGTAGTGAAACCTTACGAGTTGCGGGGTAGGAGCTCCGTGGACCCGCTTACTACTTTTTGCATATGGGACTCTTTGGGCACTATGTGAAAAAATAGCGGGTGGCAGTACACTGTCTCGCCCATCCAACGTCTGATGGTGGTGAAACATTGTGAGTGGTGGGATAGGAGCCCTGTGAACCTGCTCACATAGTTTTCCCACCATCAGACATCGTATGATAATGATACCCTACCCAAACGCGTTGTTTTTTGCATAGGGGACCCCTTCGGCACTATGCAAAAAATAGCGGGGTGGCAACATACCATCCTACCCATCTAGCATCCAATGGTGGTGAAGCTTTGGATTGGAGGGATAGCAGTCATGTGGATCTACTCGCAAAGTTTCACCACCATCGGACATCGTATGATAATGATACCCCACCCAAACCCACTATTTTTTGCATAGGGGACCCCTTGGGCATGATGCAAAAAATAGCGGGATGGCAACATATACTACCCCATCCATCTAGTTTGTGATGCTGGTGAAAGTTTGTGAGTGGACGGGTAGCAGTCATGTGGACTTGCTCGCGCAAAGTTTATCGGACACCACCTGCTCACAAAGTTTCACCCCCAAACCGTGAACAAAAAGATACAAAATATATGGGCACAATTGAAAAGCCAACTTGTAATATATATGGGTAGAAGATACAAACTAAGAGAAAGATACAAAAGGGAGGGTAGTAGGTACAATAAATAAGAGTGAGAAGGCTATAGTATCAATCCACAGACTCTCTAGCTCTAAGGGTCTCTAAGATGCTCACATGCTCATAGTTATCATACTCTCAAGACACTTATTTGAGGTCTAGTTATAAGATATTTAACACTGCACAAGACCACTATGTTTTGCATAGGGGACCCTTTGCGCACTATGTGAAAAAATAGCGGGTGGCAAGACACTTTCCCGCCCATCCAACATCCGATGGTGGGGTGAAACTTTATAAGGTGCAGGGTAAGAGCCTCGTGGACCGGCTCGCAAGTTTCGCCACCATTAGACATTCTATGATAATCATTCCCTACCTAAACCCGCTATTGTTTGCATAGGGGACCCTTTGGGCAGCACTGTGAAAAAAGAGCGGGTGGTAACACACCGTCCCACCCATCCGGCATCTAATTGGGGTGAAACATTGTGAGGTGCAAGGTAGAAGCCCTTTGGACCCGCTCGCAAAGTTTCACCACCATTGGAGATGGTATGATAATGATGCCCAACCCAAATCCGCTATTTTTTGTATAGGGGACCCTTTAGCCACTATGTGAAAAAATAGCAGGTGTGGCAACACACCGTACCGCCCATTTGGTGTTTGATGGTTGTGAAACTTTACGAGGTGTGGGATAGGATCCACATGGACCTGCTTGCAAAGTTCCATCATCACCATCAAACATCGTATGATAAGGATGCTCCACCCAAATGCGCTATTTTTTTATAGGGGACCCTTTGGGCACTATGTGAAAAAATAACAGGTGGTAACATACCTTCCTGCCCATCCAACATCCAATGGTGTGGTGAAACTTTGTGAGGTGTAGGGTAGGATCCATGTGGACTGGCTTACAAAGTTTAACCACCATCAGACATCGTATCATAATGATGCCCCACCCGAACCTGCTATTTTTTGCATAGTGCTAGCACCCTTTTGGCACTATGTGAAAAAATAGCAGGTGGCAACACACCGCATTAGGAGACCTTTGGATATATTTTGGGCCTTGTTCAGGATTCTTAAGTTTTTGGGGTTAAGGCTAATTTTGTGCTTAATGTTGTCATTATCTTTCCTCTCTTCTTTCTAGCAAGATTGTAACTAAGGGGAGGCCAAAAATGGACAATTGTTTTTTTCCATTTTGCAAGTTTTATACTTTGAAACTGACCCCAGACCCATAAATATGCAAAACATTCAATTTTTA
The DNA here is from genome assembly GCF_041138505.1 of Cibotium barometz. Classification (NCBI taxonomy): domain Eukaryota; kingdom Viridiplantae; phylum Streptophyta; class Polypodiopsida; order Cyatheales; family Cibotiaceae; genus Cibotium; species Cibotium barometz. The sequence continues at coordinate 32,103,343 of NC_141053.1, read as the reverse complement.
ACCTTGATTTTCCCCTAAAACCCACTCTATCTCATCATTGAATGCCTCCACCTTTTTCTCCTTCATTTAATGCCTCCACTTTCCCATATCCAATCAACCAAATAAGAGGTCTCTTGTCATTTCCACATCATCAATCTCGCAACTAAGGGGGGTCCAAAAATAGTGAAAAAAATCTCATTCTTGAACTTTTTGCTTTAAAATTTATCCCAAACCCATATATATGTCAAAAAATCAAATTTCAATCTCTCTTTCCCCCCAAAATTGAACCAACTCTCTCTCTGTCTCTCTACTCATCTCTCTACTGTGAGCTTGGTTTGCATAGCCTCACTGTATCCCTCTCTCTACAATCCTCTCATCTACTCTCAACTCTCTCTTTCTCTCTCTACTGTGAGCTAATGTTGTGGTTTTGGAAGTCCCCCTTGGTTTTTGAGAACCGTGAAGTCATGCATCATTACCAATTTCATTAGATTGATATACTTCCCTTACTAGGTTTGATTGGTAGTGAGGAAGCTTTGTAATACCTTCAAATATAGTTTTTTGATGACTTGAATTGTATCCCAAATATTTACGTTGCTTTGTAATACTTGAAGAAGTCTCAAGATGTTGATTTTTGAAATATGAAATGCTTTGCATTCCACATATTTGTGTGTTTTGATGCTTTTTGATAAGCGTCCAGAAGGGTTCCCAAAATTCACTGTGTGCAATCTGGCCGGAAAGGCTAATTTTGCACCCTTCCAGACCAATAAATTATTTCCTCGATTTTATCAATAGTCTTTAGCGAACACTTATTCGAATGATTCCCCATGCATTTAGCATGCGTACGATTTGTTTGCACGCGTGAGTGACCTCTTAAAATTAGGGTTTGTAAAGGGTTAATGCAATGATGGCATTTTCTTGTATAAATAAAGGTCAACCTCTATTTTTGTGCATTCCTTACCAGTGAGAGCTTTTCGTCCTTACCCTCAGCTCTTCTCACCATGGCGCGTACAAAGCAAACAGTGAAGAAGATGACCAAAGAATGATACGCATTGAAGGACAGTGCAAAAAAGAATTTGGAACATTGCAACCATAATCTCAAGAAAAAATTGACAGAGCAAGCCAGCTCATCCCGACCAAGTAAACATGTAAAGTTGGTGCATCATGGTACAAAAGATAGTAACCCAACAGAGCCCAACACTGACACACACCGACTGCGGGGAGTCTACATGGGCACACATGGAGATTCCCAACCACCCAGCATCAACACGCAACAGCAGGACCTTGCCATGCATCAACATGCAATAGCAAGAGCAGCAAGAGGAGCAAGAGGCGCAGTAGGAGCAGGAGAAAGAGCAAGAGAAACAACAATAGCAGCAAAGGGAACAAGAGAAAGAAGCACTGGCCCCAAAGGAAATAGAAGGAAGTCGACCTATTACAGGCCTCGCCCGCTACAACCACGTCCTACCGATCATCTTCCTCGTGGCCCTACTCATAGGAGATGCTCAGGGTATAGGGCTTTCCAGAAGATACGACACTACTAGAAGTCTGTAGAGCTTCTCATCCAGAGGGCACCTTTCTCACGAGCGTGCAAAGATATTTTATGGGAATACAAGATAAAATGTCGGATGCAGTCGGTTGCCCTTGAGGCCTTGTAGGAAGCCACTGAAGCATATCTTGTTAATCTATTTGAGGACACCAACTTCTGCACCATCCATGCAAAGCGGGTCACCATAATGGTAAAGGATATGCAATCGGCACAATGTATTCACAGAGATAATGAATTTTCGATGTGTATTATATCTTCCAATTGTCGATGTGTACGTCTTGAAATTGTCGAATGTGCACTATATCTTCCTATTGTCTATTTGATTTAATTGTGTAATATATCTTCCATCACATTTCAATAAAGGGCCAAAAGGGTGCGAAAAAGGCCCCTCTCCAGGCCACGTGCAATGGCCATTTTCGCACCCTTCTGGCCCACATGGTTTTTCTAGTAAGATGTATCAATTCAGGATAAACTCTCATCACACGAAGGGCATGGGGTGGCTCAAATGGGGTTAAGAGCACGAAAATCGTGATGGCTAGAGAGGTGCAAAAGTGTTGTGTGTACGAGAGCCTCATACAGGCCATTTTCGCACCCCTCTAGCTCTCCTAAATTTTTTTGTAGTTTTTTTCCTGAAATTTGAAAGTTTTTATCAATATTAAAACTCAAATCCCTTAAAATCGGACGTAGATCAAAATTGCCATTCGGATGAAAATTTGTAACATTTCCATTGTGCGTCACTTGAGATGGATAGATATGCAGCCAAGCTATGCATACATAAAAAATCTTAAAATAAATAAGCAAGACAAAAGCTATTGTCATTGTAGTGGAGGGCATAAAGCTATCAAAATTGTGATTTCCTCTTCTAGCATGTGTTGAGTGTGCTAATTCAAGGTATCACCTTTACCAAAGGAGGTTTGGAATCTCTCATTTAAATATCATGGAATTAAGATGCTCTATAGACAACCGAATACATCATGAAGTTGGTCTCAAAAGTGAAGAATGCAAGGGAAGGAAGAAGATGTAAATACAAGACATGATTGATTTTAAACCTTCAAATTCAGAATGCATGTGATTTTTGTTTTCCTTTGTAAAATTAAGGTAAAGTAGAGATCAAAAGGGATAGCCTTGCTTTTTTAGATTGCAATACATCTTCATGTAGTTCTCAATATCTTTTTGCATGCTCATTGGTTACCAAACCAAAGGTAGCCTTGGCCACTTTTTCCAAAATAAAGAAAATATATATTACTCAATGTAGTTTTTTAATGTCCACCATTTTATGTGATTAATTAGGGGCTAAATAAGTTATTCTAATTCTAGTGGAGGGTGTTAAGCTATGAAAATCGTGATGGCCAAAGGGGTGTGAAAATGCTATGTGTATAAGGATCCCATATATAGGCCGTTTTCGCACCCTCTGGCCCTCCTAAAAGTTTCTAAAGTTTTTTCCTAAAATTTAAATGTTTATTTTTGGCCATGTCGTCAAGGGAAAATATGTTTATTTCACTTGAAAACCAACTAAAGGAGGTTTGAAATCCCTTATTTAAATATCATGAAATTGAGATGCTCTATTGGACAACTCAATACATTATGAAGTTGGTCTCCTTAAGTGATCTTTTCTGAAAGTGAAGAATGCAAGGGAAGTGATGATGTGAATATAAGACATGATTACTTTTAAAACTTCAAAATCAGAATGCATATACTTCTTTGATTTCTTTTGTAAAACTAAGGTAAATTAGAGATCAAAAGGATGGAATTGCTCTTGTAGATTGTAGTACATATTCATTTGGTTCTCAATATCTTTTTGCATGCTCATTGATTACCAAAGGCGGCTTGGCCAGTTTTTCCAAAATAAAGAAAATATATATTGGTGAATGTCCACCATTTTATATGATTAATTAAGGGCTAAAGAAGTTATTCTCATTCTAGTTGAGAGCGTAAAGCTATCAAAATTGTGATGGCCAGAGGGGTGCAAAAATGCTCTGTACGGGGGCCTCGTATAGGCCATTTTTGCACCCCTCTGGCCCTCCTAAAAATTTTTATAGTTTCTTTTCCTAAAATTTGAATGTTTATTTCCGGCTATGTCATCAAGGAAAAGCAGGTTTATTTCACTTGAAAACCAACTAAAATTAAATGGAAAATATTTTCACATTACAAATCAAACACATGTACTTAAAAGCATATTTCTACATTGTATTGATATAAAAATTTACATGTGGATTTTGGGAATACTCTTACAAGTGAGGTTCGTCACTTCTTAGCTATGGGGAGCTCGCCGATTAGAATAGCAATGGAAATTTCTCAAGGTGAGTCATGGCCAAGCGACTTGGCAATTCCTAATTGGGCAAGAACCTTGCCTCTCCCAAAAGTGGTCATGACTAATGACTTTTTAACTAGGATTACAAAACTGAATAGTGGTCACACAGAGTTTCTTTGAGAAGGTCTTTAATGTGAAAAAAAGGGAAAGTTGGCATTGGATGTGAATTATTTATGAATAATCACAATGTCATTGGGTGGGAGGTGTCCCATGTAGTGGGCAAGAGCCGGATATGTACTTGTAGGTAGATTGCGTTACCCCATCCCACATAGCATAACTGTGCATCTCTAGCACCCTCTCTTGCTTATCATCTTCGTCTGCATTAGCCTTTTGCTCCAAGTCAATGTTGGACTTGGACTCGTCGATATTATGTGTGGAGTTAATTTCCAAGGCACAATTGTGTGGGATACACTTTGTTGTGCCGCTTGGAACTCCTCCTTGGTGACATTTGCATGCTCTGCATTCCTGGCTGCTGTCTCTAGAGCAATCACCACTGAGTCTGTGTGAGTGGGAGGAGGTTCTCCTCCATATTACATGTGTTAGAGTCTTCTAATGGGAACTCCGCCTTTACCTTGAGCATGCTCAAGCACTCATCCATGCAGAGGCCACATGACTTTTCAATGTTATGTAAAAAATGAAAAGCTCCCCCCTGCCACAACCGGACATAGAGAGACAATCTCTATCTCAAGAAGGGGGGCAGAGTCATGTTAATCTTCAATTGCTGTGCCGCTTCCACTTGCCTCAAAGCGGCACGGATTTTCTATGAGCCCTAACGCACCTCCTAGAAATTGTTTTACGATGATCAAGATTTCATTTACACCTATGTGCGCTGCACTGTGAGGCTCTTCCCTGTCGTGGTGGTGGATGAATCCGCCAAGGCTCACTTGCGACATTTTGACCTCCTCTTCTTCCTCTCCTTCTCAAAGGAGGAAAACAAAGCAGGCCATCCATAGGAAGCGATGGCCAATGGAACCTCTATTGAGCTTGCATACTTGCTTCTTGTCAAGCTCTAGGAAGTGACTAGATTTTATAGCCATTTCTTCAAATCTTCTGAGCCGCTTTTGGAAATGCCTTTTGTTGTGGTGGTTGATGTACTTGAGGAGGTTGGAGGGCACCCGCAATTTGTCATCGGTGGCCAAAGAGACAGAGTGCGGCTTGATGTGTGTGTCCATGTAAGATAACGTGTCCATAAATAATTCTTCATGGAGGCGGAGTGTGGAGATCCAAGTGATCTCATGAGTGAACATTGTGTGCAAGTGTGTGGCCTCTCTGGAAACTCCCTCTCACAGAGGAAGTCCATGAAGCATTTGTAGGTAGCCATGTGCTCTGAAGCTCGAGTGTGGAGGTGCTTTGTGATGTTGAGAATGAGTGAAAAATGACACATAAGGCCTTCAAAGTACTATTTAGACAAGATAGCGACCATTTCACACTGGACCAAAAAAAAAGTTAATTTTTTAAAAGACGAAACCACCTCTTCAAGAAACCAAACAACATATTTTAAATACGAAAGTATTTCAAAAAATATTTTTTAATACAAAACTCCGGTGGAGGTATATTACAAAATTGTTCCAGTGGATACTCATAGCTTAGATTCTTTGAACCAAGGTGACATCATCTAGCCCCCAATCTGAGGACACCTTGGTGTTTGATTCCATCCTCCTTCCAACCTATCCAAACACCCAACACAGTAAGTGACTCTAGAAAGGGTGAGCAAATACAGAGGTTTAAATGTCAAATAATCCTTACCTTCCTATCCTGTACATTGAAGCAAGCATTATTGATTCCCTCAAATCCCAAAATGCGTAGGTGATCACGGATGTTCAAAAGGCTCCAATGCTTACTTGCTTGGACAATCTCTACCCCCACATTAGGTAGACCTATAGAGAGATATATAGGCTCTACAACCTCCTCTTGAGCTTGTAAGGGTATCCATGCACCCTTTTTCCTCTCATACACCGCTCGTAATAGAAACGAGTACACAAAGTGATACGAGCTTGCAAGAATCGAAAGGAGACACTGGAATGCACTACATTGCACCTGAAATTCTCTCCTTTGTGCTCCCCCTCCACAATGTCCCACCCTTGGCTAAGCACATTGACAATCTCTTCATATCCTACCACCTTGTACATGTACATTATTGTTGCCATTCGTGTGCAATTAATGGCCCAAAACATATGGGAAAACACATGCACAAGACATGCCCAGCTAAGACCAACTGATATTGAGGCCTTTGTGTACTTTAAAGAAGAATGTAAACTTTTGCTTTAAGAGAAACAATAGTCCAAACATCAGGCATTGGCCATTCAGCACTAGAGAGGGAAGGAGAGGGGACTTCTTCAAGCTTATCAAACCTGTTGACCTGTGCCGAGACTACATATTTGTGGGTGTAGAAGAAAATCTTTCAACTAGCAAGGTTAGAAGGGACACTGTTAGAGAATACACCATCCCCCCAATGTGCATGTGTACGGCATAGAATGTTCCTGTTAGGCTCCTTATGGGCTGCTCTCCTCAATGATGTTGGAAGGAAAAATATCTGGAAATGAGGAAACTGTCAAATAAAGTTGAAAAGAGTAGTTCAAATACCATGTACACTAACATACTAAAGTGAAAGCATACAGTTGCAAGGGAAATGAGGACTATGACGATCTGGGCTCAAAGAAATTTTCAATGCGGAGTACACATGTTGCACTAGGGCCAGCAATGCATCATGCCTTGTTTTCTTGAATCCTTGTAAAACGCCCCTTCCAATGGTGCTCAACCACATCTCAATGTGGAACTCGAGCGGTCCAGTGGCACTAAGCTGCAAATACACCCAATCTTGATTTTGAAATTATTTTTCAACCCAAGTACCATTTTCATCCCTGGGATTGTGCATGAGCAGAACCCCAACCTCGTCCCTTGGCCTTCTCCTCGACAAAGATGCACTACCATCCATAGTGTGTTTTGCTAGAAAGATTTTAGGGGAGAGAGAGAAAGAAAGAAGGTTGCACAGTACAGATTAGAGGTTGGTGGGGAGAGGGAGGTAGATGTGTGTGTGAGGAGATTTGAATGTTTACACGCATACGTGGTAGAGATAGAGAAGGCTATAAGAGGATGATGTTAGAGAGAAGAATAACGTGTAGCGAGAGAAATCTGAGGTGAAAAAAGAAGGTTTTTGATATAATATGGTTTGGGTTGGGTTTTGAGAGGAAAAAATGCACTTTTATTTTCTTTTAAATTCCTATTCCACAAATGTAGTAATGGAGGAGACAAGCCTAGTTACCCCCTACTTTTGGAGGAGACCAAATGTGCACACTCCTCTCTTCCTATTGGTCAATTGCTAATGAAGGCCATTAGTTAAGGGCCCAAAAGATGTCTAAAGGTTTCCTAATGGTAACGCCTATCCGGCATCCGATGGTGGTGAAAATTTGTGAGGTGTGGAGCAGGAGCCTCTTGTACCCGCTCGTAAAGTTTCACCACCATTGGACATCGTATGATGATGATTCCCCACCCAAAATCACTTTTTATTGCATAGGGAACCCTTAGGGGGGTCACTCAATAAATATTTAAGCGTAGCACCTGGGTTTTAACAGAGGGATTTTTTTAAATCTTTTTTAACACATTTTTTACATTTAAAAGGGCACCATTTATTAAAGGGGGTAGTCACAGGTTGAATGGAAAAAGGATGTGTTTTATTCATGGAGAATTCACAGATAAGGGGTTTTTAAAACAAGCCTTGAACACACGTGAATAGAGAATTTACATACAATGAACCCCTTGAGAGGGAACCCTTTAGGCACTATGTGAAAAAATAGAGGATGGCAACACACCTTCCTGCCCCATCCGACATCTGATGGTGGTGAAACTTTGCGAGTGCTAGGATAGGAGCCCCACGGACCCGCTCGCAAAGTTTAACCACCATCAGATGTTGTGTGATAATGACGCCCCACCCAAACCCGCTATTTTTTGCATAGGGGGCCCCTTGGGCACTATGAAAAAAATAGCAGGTGGCAACATAACATCCCACCCATCCAACATACGATGGTGGTGAAACTTTGAAACTTGCGGGGTAGGAGCCCCGTGGACCCGCACACAAAGTTTCACCACCATTGGACATCATATGATAACTTTGCAAGGTGCACGATAGGAGACCCATGGACCTGCTCGGAAAGTCGCACCACCATGGAGAACGTTGTAAGAAAATGATGCCCCACCAAAACCCACTATTTTATACATAGGGGATCCCTTGGGCACTATGTGAAAAAATAGCGGCAGGTAACACGTCCCGCCCATCCGTGCATCCGATGGTGGTGAAACTTTGGGAGTGCGGAGTAGGAGCCGCTTGGACCTAATCACAAAATTTCACCCACCATCGGATGCCGTATGATAATGATGCCCCACCCAAACCTGCATAGGGGACCCTTTGGGCACTATGTGAAAAAATTATGGGTGGCAAGACACCATCTTGCCCATCTGCCGTCCGATGGTGGTGAAACTTTGCGATACGAGTAGCGGGGCGTAGGAGCCCTTTGAACCTACTCGCAAAGTTTCACCACCATCGAACATCGTATGATAATGATGCAGCAATAAAAAACCCAATATTTTTTGCATTGGGGACTATGTGAAAAAATAGTGGGTGGCAACATACCTTCCCGCCGATCAGGTGTGGCGACAGATGGTGGTGAAACTTTGCAACTAGAGGGGTAGGATCCCTATGGATCTTCTCAAAAATTTTCACCACCATCGGACATCCTATGATAATGACGCCCCACTGAAACCTGCTTCTTTTTTAATAGGGGACCCTTTGGGCACTATGTGAAAAAATAGCGGGTGGCAACACACCGTCCCGCCCATCTGGTGTGCGATAGTGGTGAAACATTGCAAATAGTGGGGTAGCAGCCTTGTGAACCCGCTCGTAAAGTTTCACCACCATCATACATCATATGATAATGATTCCCCACCCAAACCCGCTATTTTTTCCATAGGGGACCTTTTGGGCACGGGTTTGATTTTTTTGCGAGCTTTATTTGGCGAGCTTTTTGGAGATAAGATAGTTTTATGTGAGCTTGTAAGAAAAATGATACATTTTGGTGAGCTTTCATATAGTAAGTATTTATGAAAGAGAAATAAATACATTCACATACATACATACATATATACATGTATATTCTCAAACACACCTACCTACCTACCTACCTGCCTGCCTACCTACCTACCTGCCTACCTGCCTGCCTACCTACCTACCTAAATACATTCACATACATACATACATATATACATGTATATTCTCAAACACACCTACCTACCTACCTACCTACCTACCTGCCTACCTACCTACCTACCTACCTACCTGCCTCCCTACCTACCTTCCTACATATATACATACATACATGCATGCATACATACATACATACCTACATACCTACCTTCCTACATATAAACACACATTTTATGTCCAAGAAACTTAAATATAGGCACAAAAATACCTATCTATGTACCTTTCTTCCAATGTTTATTTCAACACAAGTAAAAACAAGTATACCCGGCTCATGTTTTCTTACAAAAATTTTGAGTTCACATTTCCTTACAAGAAGATATCTGGTTGGTATAACTCCTTTACCATAGCGTCGCAAGCTACCTACAATAAGACTTTAGAGTACGTGACAGTATACTCCATCCCAAAGCAAGACAAAAATAATATTGGTTCAAATTTTGTTACAAAAAGATTGACTTCACATTTCCTTACAAGCTTAAGTAAGCACAAACATGGAAGGCTTGATTAAAGCTTAAGTAGGCACAAACATGAGACGCTTGATTAAAGCTTAAGTATAGGCACAAACAGGCTTGATTAAAGCTTAAGTATAAGCACAAACATCCTTGCTTCGAGGACGTGATAGTATATTGTCCACTTCCTCTGGTGATAGTGTCGGTTGATGCATTACCATATCCTCATTCTTATGTAATCCCAAAACTCGCAAGAAGACAAAATAGATATGCTTACATGCAACGTAAGACTTTCCTCTAGATTCTCTTTGCATGAAATCAGGACATGTACACCAAGGTTGTACCTTGATGTGTATAAAATAATCCTCTCCACTCTCACATGCCAAATGAAAAATAGAGTAGGGGGATGGCTGCATTGCACTCTCATTAAGGACTGTCGCTGTCATGGCCTCGGCACTACCAATCCTCTTTTCTGCTTCTTTGGAAATCCAATGCCTCCACTTGGTTGATCTCTTTGTATTCTGTGTAGCATCATGTGGCCTCTTGTCACTTTCTTTGTTGCCCGCTGCTTGTGTGGACGTTTCTCCCACCCCCCGACACAAAAGGTTCTTCATGAGTAACATCTAACTTGAACCCTGCCTTTACTAATTTATCTACCTCTTGGCTGGTTATGTTGGTCCCAACATCCACTTTCCACATATCTGGGTATGATGGCTTGTATATTATGTTTGGATCTACATGCCATGTGTGTGAAACATCTGAAGGACAAAACCACATCATTTGAGCCTTTGGCCCTCCCGGACCAGGATGTCGTCGCTCTGAGTAGAAGCTAGGGGCAACAACTCCAATAGAGCTTCCCTGTATGAATGAGTTGCACTTAAGTCTTCCATCAATACCTCCCAAACATTTGACTTTTGAGTTCAATGGGGTTCGTCTAATGGCCCACATTGTGCGTCCAACGGCCTCTTCCTTTACATGCATTTGTCCTCCGCTCATTGTGCCATAATGTTGTTTAGGCTCTTCATGTCCGACATCTTTGTTTCCTCCAGTCATTGGACTTTTTGGTCCTCCCCTTGAAGCGGGACTTGCTGCACTGTTTGTTCTAGATCTATCTCCAAAACTTACTCTTCTTGCTGTTCCCCGATTTTGACGATGTCTGCTCTGCATGACATAACCTGGACGATGTGAGCATTGGTCTACTTCCGTTGTCCTCACCCTCTTCCGTTGAATAGTCTCCTTATCCCCATGTAGAGGCCTTGATTCCTCATACATAGGAGTATTAGCTACTGTTTCATGGACCATGCGAGCCACTTGTGGTGGTGTCAGTCTTGACCTTGCTGCTACCCTGTCCAGCAACTTGCTCAAGCTTGGTCCTGATAAGAAACGTGGAGGAGAGGCACTCACAAAATACAAGAAAAATATCTTGCTTATTAAGTTGCTTATACATACAACTAGGCCTTGCTCTTATGCAAAATGCCTCATGGCCTCACCTTTAAATAGGTGAACAAGTGGACCTCAAGTCCATTCACACTCACACCCTTCTCTCACCCTTCTACTCAACCTTAGTCTCTTAATACCCCCCCTCAATACCAACTATGGAAGGATGGAATAGGTGGTATTGGACATAAGATGCCTTTATAACATTAGGCGTACAAGGCTTGGAATATAGGTGTGGTTATCTAGGATTTACAAAAGTGTTCCTAGAGCCTTAGAGGCTAATACATTGTTGCCATCTAAGTCTTTAATTTGTTGTCGATGAAGATGTACACCTCAATGATGGTGCACCCCACTCTTTGTGTTTGCTTGGCTTCTTGTAGATGACATGCTTGAGACATCCATGCCTTTGCTTCCACCATATGCTTTCCACCTTGACCATTCTCACACAATGATCATGACAAGGCTGCCACCCTTGCTTAAGTGGTTTGCTTTTAGATGGTCCTCCAACATGCTTTATGCTTCCTTGAATACCATATCTCCTCCATGAGTAATGAGGTAGATTTAAATGGGGAAGGGAAAGGGAGGGTCTTACCACTTGCCTTATGCATTGGTCAAGGGCAGTGTCTACTCCACAATTACAATAGCTTTTATGCATGTTAGTTAAATGATACCCTTTAGGGTTTGAAGTTACAAGCTTAATGAGTAATTGGTTGAGGTAAATACTCAAACAAATAAGGATTATCATCTTTGGCTCAAGAAGGAGAGGACATGGCTCATAATGTTGCCAATGCCTCTTACAAAAGTAATGCCAAAAAATGCTTAAAATCATGACAACCAATAAGGTAGAGCATTTAGGGATTCTATGCTCATTGTTACAACTCATCTTATACGATGAAAAATCAGAATATGCAGCGGAATGAAGTGCCTTGGGCTTGGGAAACGAGAGCATACGGCTTATGGCTTGCCTATGCCTCTTACAAACAAGGGCCTCAAGGGTAATACACATAAACATTGAAGATGAGCACTTAATGTACATGTGCCCACCTTTAAGAACACTCAAAAATCTGAGTTTTATGATAAAAAACCAGAATTCTTCAACCTCTTTAGCTTATGAGGTGAAGACAATTGGTTCATGGTTGCACCATTGCTCTTTGGAAGAAGCGGTTGATGATGAAGACTTGAAATGTAGCACTTAATGTGTGTGCCCGGCCTCCATGTTGATGAAGAAGAGCCTCCTTAATGTAGATGATCTCCTTCTTTGATGGTTAAGACCACCTTAGTGTTGAGCAACACTTTAGTTGATGATTAATATCACCATTTGTGTGTATAAAACACAATTAGTGCTAAAAAGCACATTTTTAGTGTAAAATAACACTTATTTTGGTGATTAACTCACCATTAGTATTTAATAACACTATGAATGTTTAGAAATACTTTAAGATAACCTCCCTTTGCTGGATTAACAGAGTGATTAGTGTTAAACAACACAATTAGTGCTTAGAAGCACACTTTAATCACTTTGATTGCTTAAAAACTTGGTGTTGATGTTGAAGCTTGACGGGCATGAGGTTTATGGCTACCTCATGTAGATGGAAAACACTTCAAAATCAAGATTAGGACCAGCAATACTAATACACTCTCACACTTGAGTGATTAGTAGAAGGGAGAGATGATTAGAGAGAGCAAAACCCAAAAAACAAGCTTTAATGGAGAGCTTGAGGTAAGAAAATGAACCCACGCCTGGTCTTTTGCTTCCAGCCGACGAATGCGTGGACGGTTGGAGCTCTTGTCAGAGCTGTGTGTCCTCCACTCAATGGGCTACCATAGCCCTAAGATGGCTTGGCTTATTGTGGCCTATAGTCGTCTAATTTCTGTACGACCAGTGCTGCAGCAGGCGGCGAACTCAGTAAACAATGCCGCGACGGAGAGTGGAAATTCTCAGAAATCGACTGTACGAATTAGTTTGCCGGCAGCTCCTCTACATCTCCCGTGAAGAAAACGTGGAGAGATATGCCCTCTACAAGCTTGTGGAAGGCCTCCAATGGCTGTAGGTTGAGCTCCACACAAGAAAGATGAGGAAAAAGTGGATATTTTTGACCTATTCTCTACACCACAAAGTTTGAACTCACCTAAGCTCTAGATACCAAGATAAGAAACGTGGTGCTTATGATAGATCAAGTGTGTGGAGGAGAGGCACTCACAAAATACAAGAAAAATATCTTGCTTATTAAGTTGCTTATACATACAACTAGGCCTTGCTCTTATGCAAAATGCCTCATGGCCTCACCTTTAAATAGGTGAACAAGTGGACCTCAAGTCCATTCACACTCACACCCTTCTCTCACCCTTCTACTCAACCTTAGTCTCTTAATAGGTCCCTCACCTTTGTGCTTCCCCATCTGATATGCATATTGCTTTGCACTTTGTAGTAAAGCGTTTGCCATATCTGAAATGCACGCATCATACAAGCTAACCTTTTCCTTGTATCCTTCACCAGCAAGCCAACTCCCATGTACACTTTCAGATAAGTTTGTTTGAGGGGTTTGTGCTAAATCCACCGAGCTTAAGACCACCTGCACACAAGAGGTTTCATACAAGAATTCATAAAATTGACTCCAATGCAAATGCATCCATACAACATATCAGTTCTCTATAAAATTTCTCACCCTTGACATGAGGTTGCCCCAATGTGCTATTCGTACTTCCCACCAACTCATCCACGTATCCATCACTGATAGTTTTCCCTCATGAACATGTCCATTTCTCCACCACTCACGAATCTCTTTACTTTTTAAGAAAGCTGACTCCTTATTGGTTGCCAATCTCCATTCTTCACACAAGTCAATATGGTGTTGTCGACTTTCTGCCTTCACGCATTGTTTAGCATGCTTCATCAAACTTTGTTTCCAATGGAATAAGCACGTTCGCTCCCTGTCCTCCATAATGTTGTGCGGACCCCCATTGAAAACGGTCCTAACTGCACACCAATTAGACCCTGCTTCATCAGCCATAAACCCATAGAAGTGTGCGGGTGCATAACCGCATTGCTCCATTGTGCTATTCAGCGTTTCCCAAAATAGTACTTGGCTTTTTGTATCCTCCTCCTTCATTTCGCATGTGGCAATTGTCAGTCAGCTCTTGAACACTATAAGATTTTGGAGATAATTTTTTCAGTCAGCTATCATTCAAGGTTAATGAAAGAAATGAAAAAATTGGAGTACGTAGTCTCACCTTGGGTCGTAAACATGACAAGCCATTGTTGACCAACTAAAAACTCGATGAGTGTGATCAAACAAAACCCAGGATTTTGACAAGTCACCTCCACTGTCACACCGCATGCGATTCACCAAGTCCACGCCTGATGCTGGTCCTCGCAAAGACATCTTAAAGACATAACATTTGTCATCAGGGCCACCTTGTCCTGGGAAACGGCTACCTTGTATAAATGAATAGCGAGATCTTCTCTGTATAAGAAGGATGCTATCAAAGCCCTCTCCTGCTGGCATCAATTTTCTTTTCTCCTGGGATACAATGCGTCTAAACCTAAAAAACATAATTTCACAATAAAGAGAGGACCGAATGTAGAAAAATACTTCCAAATATAATTAAGTTATAGAGTGAATACTCACCTCTGGTTTTCCACAAGAGGACTCAACTCCTCCAAAAAATTGCAGAGCTCATGATCCCCAATACTTGTAGGTAGCTCATCATTTTGATTCATCATGGAGGAAAATAGCATATCCTTCACAATATCCATCTGTATTTTTCGAGGACCAGCACTTCTCTGGGTTTTTAGCACTTGAGAAACAAACATTTTCACGCGCTCCAACATTGACCTTGAAGTTCCTGGCTGAACTGGATGTTCATGCAGCCCAGTGTGGAGCATCATTCTTGTAATAGTTGTGTCACGAGGCATTACGTAATACACAATACATCTACACACTTGCACACAATGTGCAGTTTTGCGACAAAAGTGACAAACTATTTTAGATTTCTCATCCTCTGTCAAAAGTCCAATTGCAATCTTTTTTGTCAGATGTCCATGAAAGAAGGTGTTGTTATACCTTTTATTGTTCAAGTAAAAAGGACAGTTGAGTCTATGGCACTCCAAAGTACCAACACAATAGCTAATACGCACGGTACAACTTACAGACATGTTTGATGTTACTGGACGTGTCCATAGGTGACCATCATATTTTTGCTCCATTCCATCCATATTTCCTATTTTGCCATATGTTGGTGGAAACTCTAGGATGGAATCACCATCATAATGTCTTGGCACCTCCTGGACTTGGATGACTCGAGTAACTTTTTCCAACAATGAACGCAGAAGAGAAGGTTGCTCCTTCTTACGAAGAACCGAAAGTATACTCTCTGAAGCAATACATTCATCTTCAGAGATCTTATGCTTTGAACCTTTTCGATTGCTTGTGCCTTCACCTGGTTGCAAAATAGTTGCTGAGCCATTCAAGTCACTCTCAGAGGAGGAGCTCAAGATATGAACATCGGTGTTTTGTATCCCTAATTCTTTATCCACTGAACTCTCCAAATGTCGGACATCTTGGGCAATGTCGTCAGCACTAGAATCAAGACTATCAGCAGCACAAAGAGGACTACATTGTAGCATATATGTTTTACTTCGAGAAATATCTATGAGATAGTTTTTATTGCCCTCCATATCATAATGAGCGATGATTTCCTGTAGGCTTCCATCGGTCCTAGTAGCTTTCACTCCAGAAAGGGCGTGTGAAGAAGGCAAAAACCCTTGTAGATATCCGTGAGACTGACAAGCGTGGTCTGGTGGAGAAGTATTAAAGTTTGAGATTTTTTGCTACAGCCATCAAGCTCCCACTCAAAGGTAACAGTGTGCTCCGTAGGGAAGGCAATATGAAGATGCAGAAAGGACAGGAGAGACGAAAATGTGAAACAGAAAGGACAGGAGAGACGAAAATGTGGAATGAAAATATAAAAACGAAGGAACAGGTGGAGCAATCACGATTGAGAATGAAGGAGGTTGAAATGATAAAACAAGGTGGAGCAATCACGGTTGAGAATGTAGGTGGTTGAAATGATAAAACAAGGTGGAGCAATCACGATTGAGAATGACCACGATAAAATTTTTTAATAAAAAATATACAAATGTATATGTATCTACAAATATATAAAAAAATACACAAATATAAACATTTATTGATTCTAAGTGTTATTTTAATAAAAGGCTTATCTCTTTGTAAATACACACACACACATGTTTATATTTATATTATTATATTGTATATATTCTAGGCTAAGAACCCCGGATGGGGATATATGTAAATACACATACACACACGTTTATATTTATATTAATATATTGTATATATTCTAGGCTAAGAATCCCCCGACGAGGATATATGTATTTTAGTGTGTGTGTGTATTTACAAAGAGACTAGTCTTTTACTTATTTTAGGATATACAAATATATTAGATTATATATCTAGTAGGCTACACACACACCACACACATTTATTAACATCAATATATATATACATATTTAAATAGCCTAAACTATAAAATGTACGTGTGTACAATAAAACACATAGAGCCTAATACATTTTTA
Organism: Cibotium barometz; assembly: GCF_041138505.1. Classification (NCBI taxonomy): domain Eukaryota; kingdom Viridiplantae; phylum Streptophyta; class Polypodiopsida; order Cyatheales; family Cibotiaceae; genus Cibotium; species Cibotium barometz. The sequence goes on along the minus strand of NC_141053.1, from coordinate 32,086,768 downwards.
GACATTTATTAACATCAATATATATATACATATTTAAATAGCCTAAACTATAAAATGTACGTGTGTACAATAAAACACATAGAGCTTAATACATTTTGACATATATATATGTGTGTGTATATGTATCTATTTTTAGGCTAAGTATGTTTTAGGCCACACACACATATGTGGTGCTTAGTTTAAAGGGTACACGAAGAAATTTAGCATAGACCATCCCCAGGCTCTGCCGGGGGAGTGGACTTGCTGGAAGAGAGGCCATGGAGGTGGAGCCGGTGGCGTTTGAAGAGGTGGAGCCGGTGGCGTTCAACTTTCCAAATTTACCATCTCTGCCGTCTCATTGCCAAGTGAAGCCATCATTGAACAATGCATGCTTGAAGTGATAAGCATGTTCATGGGTGAGCATAAGGAATTTGAAGATCTACATTTACAAAATATTCCACACATTGGCTACTTTCCTCGAAGGTTTCAATGAAGTAAAGAGCTCATGGGGGTGGCACATCTATCTTCAAAATGAATTTCGGAGATTAGCATTCGATTTTGCCATCGACCGGACTCAGGAAAATCTATGACTACTATAAGCATCTCTCCATACCTTCCACCCCATCATCAAAGGACATTCAAGGAGTGTTTCATGGTCGAATTTTTCCAGTGCAGCATGTCAATTTTTTTTAGTAAATCCTCCACTTCAACATGAGGCCATCCAAAACTTCTTGCACTCACACTGCTCGTCGTGTATAGTAACGCTTCCGAGTGAGAAATCTAGACAATTGTAATCTCCACCCACCCTAGCTTAGATATTTCATGTTGTATATGGCCAAAGGCCCATTGTTGTAATGAAAGTCGGCCATGTAAGTCTTGTATATGTAAAGAGGACACGTGTGGGTGGATAAACAAAGCCCAGTTGTATATAACTGACTTATGAGGGTGTCTAAGGTCACTTCTCATAATAGACGGTGCTATTGAGCTCAAGCTTTGGAGATCCTTCCTTCTTGATTGTCTAGTTCTCTTCTTAATTCTTGCATGATTCTATGTTTATGTTTATCTTTGGCTATGGAATCTTGTTGAGTTACTTTCTTGCATATGTGAGTGCTTGAGTGTGGTGTTTTCTTGATGTCAGCTTGCTTGATTCTTGCTTGAGATCAACAGGATAAGGAGAGAGAGAGAGAGAGAGAGAGAGATGGAGTGAGTAGAGAGGAAGCTTGTTAGCTTCTCCCTCACGTGCGATTAGATTATGGATGTCCAAGCATTGGTTTGGTAGAGTCGTGTAAGTCCCATTTGAATGGTGCATTTCTTGTACGCATTTATCATTGCTTGAACATATGGCACAATGAATTTGAGCTCACATTTGGCTATGGATCATCGTAATGATGATGACGAAGAAATGGGCAGACGAGTTCGGGTGCATTTCTCAGTAGTAAGGCTTGCATAATGGTTCTTGCACCTGCACGTCCTTCTACGCTTATATCATGGTCCTCTCGGACGAAACACCAGTCCTCTCGGACGAAACACTGCAATGGGTTTGCATCACTGCCACCATGAACAGCCAATATATATTAGCTCCTTCAATGGCTCTTGTATTAAGCTAGGAAGCTCAGGTTTATTGGTTTCTCCTCAAATGTGCACTCTAACCAGAAGAGCCCATTGCAACTCTAGCTCTTCAATATAATCCGTGGCTTCACTTCATGTCTATGCTATTCTCTCTCTCCCCACACACACACACACTAGTAGGAGATGTTTGTGTGTGAGGTTGATGTTTTCCTATATACATGAAGTAGGGTTTATGTGTGATTCAGCTAAAACTTTTTGCTACTCAGGGCAAAAGAAAGGAAGATGGCTCCAAGAAAAGCAGGAAAACAACAGGCAAAGACTAAGAAAGGTATATGATGTGAATAGCCAAGATTCTATTGAGATTATGTTTTATTGTTTTAGATATGCTTACTTGGGCTTGGTGTGTGTTTCTTATAGACAACAGGGGATACTCACTAAGATCTGGGCGTGTTTGTTTGACTCTTAGCGAGGAAGCTCAATCACGGACACCTTTGTCCTCACATGTATCTCCTGTTAGAGAGGAAACAGAAGCGCATAATTCTCTTGGTCATGAGGAAGAAGTGCTTGTGTTGGAGAACGAAATGAGCTCACCTCCTCCAACTCACACGGAGATTCCTGAATCTAGTACTGGTCAAGGGGAGACCCATAGAAGGCTTCTTGGAAAATCTATTGAATTGGGATTGCTTGGTGATGTATTCACTAAGTTTTTTGTGCAACGCAATTCCTCTACCCCATTGGTCCCTTTATGGAGGCTGATTCCAAATGAATCCATCCGTACAGTTTCTACCCAGCTTGAGGTGTTTCGTGATTCTTTTGACTGCCATGGTTATGTCGAAGCATCTCCTCCTTTTTTAGTTTCACTTACACGTCCAGGAAGCTCTATGTATTTCACGGTCACACAAATAGACTTGCAAGAATGGGGACCAAACTGGGTGGTACAACATGACCGATTTGAGGATGAAATCAGAGGAACTGAGTGGGAGGATCTCAGTGGTAAGAAGTTTCTTGTATGGGATGGCAATCATCGTGTGAAGGCATGGATGTCTCGAGTGCGCGAAGGTATGTTCTTTTGAATGTCATAGAGTGATTTTATGCAACATTAAAAGTAATATATTGTAATATCTTTATTTTGCTTTCTCTAGCTTGGTCTCATAGCCCCTCACGCCATGTCCGGGTCAAATGTCAATTTTTGGTTGTGGACAAGAAGCAAGAAGGAGAATTGCTATTGGCTTTGCGATCTCAAAATGAGTAAGTGATCTCTCTCTACTTAATTATGGACATTGTGAAGTCATAGTTAAGTTCTTAGCTCATTGTGACTCTTTACAACACAGATTGGTGCGCACTAGTGTGACACCCACATTGTCACATGAGATCTTCATGTTTCAACGATTTGGAATGGCGGACAAATCATCCATATTGGACTACCTAGGTGAAGACGTAAGGAGGTGGGCTTTAATGGAGCTTAGTTTGGAGCGACGAAGTGGAGAGTAATGGTACAATGCTCCAGCTACAATCTTGGCACAGCTTGTGTGGAAGGTAGTGTTTGCATTTCCCAATATCATTAATAAATGGATTATCAATGTTTTTTAATCGTGTGAGTGATAATGAGTCCTTTTCGTTATACGTAGACACCGTTTGAAAATGCGGTGAAGCAAGCTATATCATGCATTGATAGACATGCCATGGGGTTGCAAGAATATGAGACAAAATGTGAGAAAGCCAGACGTGGTGTAGAGCAAACATTTCGAGATAGAGCGTACAAGATGCTCATAATTGCAAACCCATCCAATGGTGATGCATTCTTTCAACTCGTATATAACTATGATTGGTCCAAGAAGGGATTGGTTGCTCTGACCAAAGAAAAGCTCTACACAGTCGCCATATCTCGGATTTCAACTCAAAGGTATGTCACATGTCAATAAACCTCCCTTAACATAAACTAACCTTAATATCTAATCTCTTATGGGTTTGGTATGATGCTGAAATAGGAAGACGGAATTGCTTCAAATGCTTATGACCGGGAGGGCAAAGGACAAGGTAATTTAAGAGATGTTTGGGGATAACAAAAAGACGTTGCTGCATATGAAGAAAGAGTTGTATTGGAAAGAGCTAATAGGGGAGGCAGACTCTATTTTGGAGGGTTTATTGGTATATGATGATGTTATCTACATCCCACCATTTATGCAATGGGTGCAAGAGGAGCGATTGAAACACATACCATGGGCCTTCCATGAGGTGTGGGCAAAGATTGGAAAAGTAAAGGAAGGCCAAAAGCAACCTGAGGTGGAGAATGCCACAAAGAGGGTTGTCTATAGGTATATATCTTCCAATGCCATTACATTTTTGTAGAAAATACATATACGCTTTTAAAAAAATATTTTAGTACTGTTTGTTTTATTTTGGACATGTAGGTGGGTGCAGCTACTCATTGGCCAAGGTCTAATGGACGAAGAGACGGAAGCAATCAAAGAATGGGTAGATCCAAATTCCTCGGAAACAATGTATCCGAAGGAATGGGTTGAGAGAGGGGTTTCTGATTGGGAATTTAAGAGATGTCCTTGGTGGTTGGACTATCCTCTAAATCATGTGCCTCCAAGTGAGAAGCTCCTAGAAAAAGGTACTTTTTTGCTTTCTACTAAATTATATGCATGTAAATGTAAATGTATATATTTATGTAAACCTTCCTACCTATACATATGTAAACTATCCATATGCATATACATATTAGATACATATACATACAGATATATACATATACAAATACATATGTATATACATATGTATATATACATATGCATACATAAATACATACCTACGTACATACACTAAATTCCTACATACATACAAAGTTCATGTTACATTTAAGAATTGGCATGTTAGATTTTAAAGAAACATTGTTAAGTTTTGATATATACATACCTACATACATATACATATAAATAGATACATATACCTACATACATATACATACACATACATATACATAGACACATGCCTACATACATATACATAGATACATACCTACATACATATACATATACATATGCATATACACATACACATACATGTACATATACATATACATAGATACATATACATCTACATACATATACATATACAAAAAGGTATGGGGATTTTTACCTTTTTACTAATTATCTTGATCTATTTCTTGAAGAATGTAAGAATTGCCAATCTGAGCTTGAAAGAGAGCCCCCAACTCAAGAAGACTCTAGAATACCTTCCCCACAGCCAACAATCTTGACCCAGTCTCCAGTAGTTGGATCCTCGCGCGTGGCCCCAAAACCATCCACACCACTGTCACGAGTGCCACAATCACACCAAGAGCATACATCTACATCATCTCAAGTGCAACGTGAGAGGCGAACAAAGAGACGTCTTGACATTATGCATGATGTTCAAGAGGGAGACCCCACAAATGAAAATCAAGAGAGAGACCCTCCAGAGCATCTTCAAGAGGGGGAGGTGTCAGGACAACGTGACATCATGGACATGACTAGTAAGAGTACTTTCCATTGCAAATTTATTTTGAGAAGTGTGTGCTTTCGAAATGCATCTCATTTTTTGTCTTGTTTACTTGCAGGTGAGAGATGTTTTTCACACATATTGCTGGTAGACATCCACACTCTTTCGGAGGGCTCAGATAGGTAAAAAGAATAATTTCACCATATAATTAGTTTTCCAAGTTGTACTTACCAAAACCAAACATCATAAATCTTTTATGTAGTGTGGAAGAATTCTTGATGAAGATTCCCAAGGCTCTATCTCATAGAGGTGCTCCCTCAGATACAGTGGCTCGCCTCGTATGGGCTGACTTTCCTACAGGTTTACAAGTTGTTGATGTAGATACAGATGGGTGTCCCTCATGGAATCAAGTTTCTTCATCATTGATACGTGCCACACTCAGTTTTGTTGGTTTGTTTGTGGCTGATGAGGGTTGGTTTGTGTGTTTGAGTCTAATGGATCAACTTCCTAAAATATATTCCATGGGAAAGAAAGTTGGATTGGTCATGCATCGAACAATGTCTGTTCATGTGGAATCAAGTTATTTGTATGACAATGGAGAACGGGTAAGTCATGATCTCTAAAATATTTCCCTTTGTGTATACATGTTATGTGGTATGGATATCCAAACATAATGTTTTCTCGTTATGGTAGGTGGATACATTGGCGCTTAGTATGTTCTATCGAGTAAATTGCCATGTCCCTATTATTGATCGTGAGGCTGGGCAAAATGTTTCAAAGAAGTTATTCAACGCTCAACGAAATTTCATTTTTGAGAAGAATAAGAAGCATCCATTCCAACGCACAATGGTCTTGGAGCGCTACATTCGAGGTGGTGCAGAAAGATCTCCTATGTTCTTTAGGTGAGACAATTTTCATTCTGGTCATTTTCATAGCTACTTTTTCAAAATACTTAGATGCACGTTTATGATTGTATTTCATTGTAGGTGGCTAGTGGAGACCTTCTCAAGTGAAGGAGATAGTGTCTTGGACGTTTTTGCGGGATGTGGAGGCTTGGGACGTGCATGCCAAGAGTTAAAAAGGCACTATATGGGGATAGAGAATGACATGGAGGTAGCCAAAGCATGTCTGGGAGATTTCTCATTAGGTCGGGATGACATGTAGAAGAATGCTATAATTAGAATGCTATAATTTGTGGATCAAAAGACTTTGTATTCGAGATTGTCATGGTTTGGAAGTTTAAAGATCGATATATACATTTTTGATCTTTAAAAGATTGTGTTTTATATTTAAGTAAGTAAGAAAGTATGTATGTATGGAATGTATGTATATATGTTAGTGCTGCATAGGTGGCTCTTGTATATATGTATGTATATGTATATGTATATGTATGAGGTGTATGAATTTAGGTAGATATATGTATATATATAATTATATCAATAAGTATGATGTGGATCAAAGACTTTGTAATCGAGATTTTCATGGTTTGGAACTTTACAGATCGATATATATATTTTTTATCTTTAAAGGATTGTTTTTTTTCCTTTAAGTAAGTAAGAAAGTATGTATGTATGTATGTATGTATATATGTTAGTATGTATGTAGGTAGCTCTTGCATGTATGTATGTATATGTATATTTTGTATGTGTATATGTATGAGGTGCATGAATTTAGTTACATATATGAATATATGTAATTATATCAATAAGTATGATGTGGATCAAAAGATTGAAATTTATATTGTTGATCTTTCAAAGCTTGTTATTTATATGTAAGTAAGTTCTTGGTCCTTTACAAAGCTCATAGTAAGTTCATGGTCCTTTGCAAAGCTCGGACTCCTTGTTCATTGCTCCAAAAAGCTTGGCAAAAAAAGCTCGCAAAAAAAAATCCCCCTTTGGGCACTATGTGGAAGAATAGCGGGTGGCAACACACTCTCCTGCCCATCTAGCGTTCGATGGTGGTGAAACTTTGCAAATGGTGGGGTAGGAGCCCTGTGGACCCAGTCATAATGTTTCACTACCATCCACATCATATGATAATGATGCCCCACCCAAATCTTCTATATTTTGCATAGGGGACCCCTTGGGCATTATGCAAAAAATAGCGGGTGGCAACGCAATGTCCCTCCCATTCGGCATCTAATAGTGGTGAGACTTTGTGAGTGTGGAGTAGGAGCCCCTAGAACTGCACACAAAGTTTCACCACCACCATCAGACACTGTATCATAATGATGCCCCACCCAAATCCAAAATGTTTTGCACAGAGGACCCTTTGGACACTTTGTGAGAAAACAACAGATGAAAACACATCGTCTTGTCCATCCGGTGTCAGATGGTGGGTGGTGAAACCTTGTGAGTGGTGGGGTAGAAGCTCCATGGACCTGCTCACAAACTTTCACCACCATCGGGCATTGTATGATAATGATGCCCAACCCAGAACTGCTATTTTTTGCATAAGGGACCCTTTGGGCACTATATGCAAAAAAATAGCAGCAGGTGACAACACACTATCCCACTCATCTGGGGTCCGATGGTGTTGAAACATTGGGAGTGGCGGGATAGCAGCCCTGTGAACTTGCTCGCAAAGTTTCTCCACCATCGGATATCGTATGATAATGATGCCGCACCCAAACTCGCTATTTTTTTGCATAGGGGACCCCTTGGGCACCATGCAAAAAATAGGGGGTGGCTACATACCGTCTCGCCCATTTGGCATCCGATGGTGATGAAGCTTTGCGAGTGAAGGGGTAGAAGCCCTGTGGATTTTCTCGCAAAGTTTCACCACCATCGAACATCGTATGATAATGATGCCCCACACCCAAACTCGCTATTTTTTGCATAGGGGACCCCTTGGGAACTATGCAAAAAATAGTGGGGTGGCAACATACCGTCTCGCCTATCGGATGTGCAATGGTGGTGAAACTTTGCAAGTGGAGGGATAGCAATCACATGGACCTTCTTGCAAAGTTTCACCACCATCGAACACCACACACCCACTTGCGAAGTTTCAAACCATGAACATAAGAATAGAAAATATATGGGCACAATTGAAAAGCCAACTCATAATATATATGGATAGAAGATACAAACTCAGAGATAGATACAAAATGAAGGGAGGCAGGTACAACAAATAAGAGGGGGGAGGCTACAATATCAATCCACAAACTCTGTAGCTCTAAGGGTATCCAAGATGCTCACATACTCGTAGTTATCATACTCTCAAGATACTTATTTGAGGTCTAGTTATTATTAATCCATAGACTCTGTAGCTCTAAGGGTTTCCAAGATTACATACTCGTAGTTATCATACTCTCAAGATACTTATTTAAGGTCTAGTTATAAGATATTCAACAATGTACAAGACCGCTATTTTTTGCATAGGGGACCCTTTGGGCACTATGTGAAAAAATAACGGGTTGCAAGACACTATCCCGCCCATTCGACGTCCGATGGTGGTGAAACTTTGCGAGTTGCAAGGTAGGAGCCCCATGGACCTACTCGCAAGTTTCACCACCATAAGAACATTGTATGATAATCATGACCCACCCAACCCCGCTATTTTTTGCATAGTGGACCATTTGGGCACTATGTGAAAAAAAGGCCGGTGTGGCGACACACCGTCCCACCCATCCGGCATCCAATGGTGGTGAAACATTGCGAGGAGCAGGGGTAGAATCCCCGTGGACCTACTTGCAAAGTTTCACCACCATCGGACATCGTGTGATAATGATGCCCAACCCAAACCCGTTATTTTTTTTGTATAAGGGACCCTTTAGGCACTATCTGAAAAAATAGTAGATGGCAACAAGTCATACCGCCCATTCAGCATCTGATGGTCATGAAACTTTATGAGGTGTGGGATAGGAGCCCCGTGGACCCACGTGCAAAATTTCACCACCATTGGATATTGGATGATAACGATGTCCCACCCAACTGTCTATTATTTTCATAGAAGGGGACCCTTTGGACACCACATGAAAAAATAGCGAGTGGCAACATACCTTCCTGCCCATCTAGCATCCAATGGTGGTGAAACTTTGTGAGGTTCAGGGTAGGAGCCCTGTGGACCTGCTTACAAAGTTCAACCACCATCATACATCGTATCATAATGATGTCCCACCCAAATCTGCTATTTTTTGCATAGGGCAACCTTTGGGCACTATGTGAAAGAATAGCGGATGCAACACACGGTAATGCCTATCTGCCATCCGCTCTTGATGAAACTTTATGAGGTGCGGGGGGTAAGATCCTCTCTGGACCCGCTTGCAAAGTTTCACCACCATCATCGGACATCCTATGATGATGATGCCCCACCCAAACCCACTTTTTATTACATAGGGAACCCTCAGGGGGGTCACTCATAAATATGTAAGCGTAGCACGTGGGTTCAACAGAAGGGACTTTTTAAACACATTTTTTACATATAGAAGGATACCATTTAAAGGGGGTATTCACAAGTTGAATAGAAAAAGGATGTGTTTTATTCATGGAGAATTCATAGATAAGTGGTTTTTAAAATAAGCCTTGAACACACATGTTATAGAGGATTTACATACAATGAACCTCCTTAGAGAGAACCCTTTGGGCACTACGTGAAAAAATAGAGGGTGGCAACATACCTTTCCACCCATCCGACGTCCGATCGTGAAACTTTGTGAATGCTGGTATAGGAGCCCATGGACCCGCTCTCAAAGTTTCACCACCATATCGGATGTCGTATAATAATGATGCCCCACCCAAACCCGCTATTTTTTGCATAGGGAACCCCTTGGGCACTTCGTAAAAAATAGTGGGTGGCAACACAATGTCCCGCCCATATAACGTCCGATGGTGGTGGTGGTGAAACTTTAAAAGTTGTAGGGTAGGAGCCCCATGGACCCGTACATAGAGTTTCATCATGATTGGATATCGTATGATAATGATTTTTCACCCAAACCCGCTATTTCTTGCATGGTGGTGGTGAAACTTTAAAAGTTGTAGGGTAGGAGCCCCATGGACCCGTACATAGAGTTTCATCATGATTGGATATCGTATGATAATGATTTTTCACCCAAACCCGCTATTTCTTGCATCGGGGACCCCTTGTGTGAAAAAATAGCGGGTGGCAACACAACATCCCACCTATCTAGTGTTCAATGGTGTTGAAACTTTGTGAGTGGTGGGACGACAGAGACCCGATGGACCCTCTCAAAGTTTCACCACCATTGGATGTCGTATGATAATGATGTCCCACCCAAACCTACTATTTTTAACATAGGGGACCCTTTGGAAACTATGTGAAAAAATAGCGGGTGGTAACACATCGTCCCATCCATCCGGTGTCTGATGGTGGTGAGACTTTGCGAGTGTTGGGGTAGAAGCCCTGTGAACCCACTCCCAAAGTTTCACTACCATCGGACATCGTATTATAATGAAGCCTCACCAAAACCCGCTATTTTTTGCATTGGGGATCCTTTGGGTACTATATGAAAAAATAGCAGGTGGCAACACAACGTCCCACTCATCTGATGGTGGTGAAACTTTGCAAGTGGCAGGGTAGGAGCTGCTTGGACCCAGTCACAAAGTTTCACCACCATAGATGCCGTATGATAATGATACCCCTGTTGAGATATCGAGCTCATCTAGTGGGGCGGTGGACACTGATGACCCGCCTGCTGGGGGATAGGTCCCACACTTACACCACTGGCATGGTTGGTGAGATCTTGGGTGATATGCGGCCAGTGGGATGACAGGCTGTGTGACAGCCATTCTAGAGACTGGCATAGTTATAGCGCCATCTCATTTAGTTGGGTTCACACTATAGAGAACCCTCGTATGTATTGGTTGAGTACCTTTCATATTATGTGTACTCTTATCTTTGTATATGGTGTGTTGAATGTTGAGTGAAGAAGAAGAAGATTTTCAGCCTCTCACCTTGTGTGTTCTCTATTAGGGTTTTGTGAGTGTGTGTGTACTTGCAAGAGCTCAAGCTCTCTTCCCCCTGCATCTTTTCATGGTATCAGATCCTAGTTCATGCTAAGGGCTTCAACTACTCTTTCCTATTTGTGTTGGTGACTACACCCTTGTCGGGAGCTCTACGGATCTCTTTCCCATACCGATGTGTCAATCGACTAGTGGCCAACTGTGAGAGACGCTCCATGTCTAGAACATCAGTACATGGACACTGAACGATGGCGCGTTGGGCTTCTTGAGTCTAGATTGTCTCCCCACATGTCTACATTATAAAAATGAGGCATGCTCAAACTTAAATAACACAAGAACACATTAGAACTCTTATACCTTATGCATGCTCAAACTTAGAACTCTTATACCTTATGCATTATGTGTATACCTTATGCATGCTCATACTTAAATAACATAAGAATGCATTAGAACTCTTATACTACTCATATGATATTAGAACTTTATTAAGACCTTCTAGTATACTGCTTAGATAAGCAGGGTGGACAGTGCCCCTTTTCCATAATGGCTTCTGATGAGGACTTTCCACATGCTCCCCACTACATGCCATATCATTAACTTAGCAATGAAGTGACACCAAAACATATGTTAAATGCGAGATATAATATGAAAGTTCGTCAATACCTATAAATCCTTCCTGTAACAATCCTCTCCACAAATTAGACATTGCATGACATTGGCAAAGGTACCCCTGAATAGTACACAATCATTATGACATACATGAACTTGAGTGTAATCCATATCAAGCTTGGAAAGTATTTTTCGAGCATCACTTCTTCTTGTGGGTATCAAATTGTTTGTTGGGAATATCTTCTTAAATAATTGGAGTAGGCTATTCACACTATTATCGCTCCATCCATATGTTGTTTGCAAGTTTAGGATTTCTAAGCATGCCTGCAAAGTTGAGTATTTTGCACCCTCATACAATGGTGTGTTATCCCCCTTGTGTAGCACATCCTCTATTTCATCTGTTTCAAAGTTAGGTATCTCTTCCTCATCTCGCTTTGAAAAAAGTGAGTGATCATCTCCTCCATGACATCCTTTTCCTCTATGTCATGTGGAGGAAATCATGGGTCTTCCAAATGTATTGAACATGCTCCACTTTCCAATTTTTCCTTATGACGCTTATACTCCTTTCTCAATGTTCCCCAATGATAGAATAATGAGGCATATTGTGTAGTACTTGTGCATGAATGTCCTTGCTCTCCTCATCCTAATGAACTATATTTAAAAATGATAGTCAACCATTACATATGATAAACCATGAGTTGACATTTCATCTTATAAGTTTATATACTAACCGAGGAATTGGCTTGGATCATCAAGTTGGCTAGCATTGGTTCAAACAATCTCCATTTTCTAATATGCCCCACTAACACCATATTGGGAAATATGGGAATTTCCCACAAGTTTGGGACATGTGGTCAAAACTTTGGATTCTCCATAACTTGAACACCATTAATCCAAAATGAGTGGTTTATGGCTCTTTAGAACCCATTTTTCAAGCGCTTTCCAATGATAGGTCACATGATAGGGCTTTGAGAAACTTACAAACATGTTATCCATGTCCCCCTTTTTTAGTATTCAAAAATGGGAATTGGGAGATTCCCAAATTCTCTAATATGGTGTTCACTGACACTCAATCTTTACGTATACAGACATTCTTGAATCTTGCACATGAACAAGGGATTCTTCTTTGCAACCACTCTAGACCTCCAATTAATGGTGACCCATCACAATCTAAACTAGTAGAAGACATCTTTACCTGGCACAAAAAGTGTGCAGTTAAAAAACTGAATATGAATACATGCACTAAGTCTAGCAATGTTAATGGTATATTCATAGGTTTTCTCTCTAAAATTTACCTAGCATTTCTATTAACATCACTATAAGCACCGTTAAAGCAGTGCTAGCTCAAGGGGTTCACCTAAAAAATATATAAATCTACCACGTGAGTTCAAATGAAGGGGTTTTTTAATTCAAACTTTAAGGTAAATTTAAAAAAGGGATTTTTTAATCGATTTTGAATTGAAAAAAAAGGTAATTCCATAAAGAAAAAGGGGTCATTTTATTCATGAAAAATTCATAGGTAAGGGGTTTTTTAAATACCTGTTGAACGCAAGTGATATGTAGAGTTTCTTAGTAGTACGCTCCCCGAGGTCTCTAGGTCTCATTTTTTGTGGCGCTTTTATTAGCGACATTGAGAAAATTAACTTTTTGAACCTGGGTTGTTGCAAGATCAGGGTGTCCAGTTTTGTCCAGTTTATGCTGGACTGGGACAATGCTTGGAGAGAAAATTTTGGGGGGCAAGGTACTTAAAATGAGATCAAGCAAATAATAGAAAATACGCTTGCCCTTAAATTAACCCAATATAACTTAAATTAATATAAATTAGTCTAATTAATCAAAATTAATCAAAAATATGATGAAATGATAAACAAATGATCTTTCCATACCTAGAGTGATCCAATTTATTTTTCCATAGATGCACCATTACAAGTACATTAGTCCCTATAGGTTTTAGATGATTTACATCAAAAATGTAATTTTACTAATTAGATTATTAATATTTGCAGGCCTTCTGATAGTCTGGAGGAATTTTGAAAAAGAGATCATTAAAAATCCAACCATTGGATTTGCAATTTTTACTAACCACCACATTCTACTAATGTCTCAGTATCTACCCACTCTTTTGATCTACAAGATTGAGGATTTTAAGTGGTAGCTATTGTGGGTACAAAAAGTGCTGTATATTATCACACTTTAAAGATCTTGAAATATTTAAAGAAAATAGAAAAATATCTTAAAATTTTCTCAAAAAATCAAGTTAAGCTCCATATTATGTGAAGATCTAAGGCACAAAGTGGGAATCTCATATGAGTTTATATGTGAAACATATTAGCATTTTATGGAATCAGTTTAAATTTGGGACAGGGTGTATACATTGACTTTGTACCTAAAAAAATGAGGACTTTTGACTATCTAATGCTTAATCAAATTATGCAACTATATTCTCAACTTTGAATATGATGTTTCAACAAAAGAACTTGAAACAAAATTCCTTCATTTACTAGGAGAGATTAGCCATTAAAGGTAAACAAATGCCTGTTTTTTTACTGTTTACAGGGTGCTTGAGTGGACAAAACTGGGCAACCTGATCTTGCAACCACCCACCTACGACTCCGCCAACGCCTATCGTTCTCTCCCCTAAAAAATTTCCTCCACTCCTTTCCTTGAGTTCTTGCACCGAATCCTCCCTTCCATCAATACAGCTTCCCTCACATGCATTTGTACTCTTTATATTCCCCTTCCCCTTTCTTTTCCTCAGGGGGTTCAAGGACTATTTTAAAAATCTGTATCGTATGTGTTCAAGGACTATTTTAAAAATCCCTTATCTATGAAGTTTTCTTGAATAAAACATACCCTTTTTCTATTAAACATGTGAATACCCCCTTTAAATGGTACTCATCTGTATGTAAAAAATGTATAAAAAAGGGATTTAAAAAATCCCTTCTATTGAACCCACGTGCTACACTTACATATTTATGAGAAATCCCCCCGAGTTCTCTTCCCCTTCATGAGACTCTTTCTTTGCATCACCAAATGGCTATGGTGTAAGCTCTTGAAGGTATTTTTCTCTTATGTTTTATTCTAATGCATTTGTTTAGGGTTCTTCTTCTTCTTCCCCTTCCCCTTCCCCTTGCTATTCCTCTTTCTTTTCCTATCCACCATCACTGTACAAGTAATGGTGTGACCTAATTATTAGCATTTGCCTCCATTATGCTTAACTTAGTGATTAATAAGAAACACAATGAGATTAAGATAAATTCATAGAGTAATAATGTCACGTAGGCTGTAACACCTGTGACCGACGGCGGCGGCAGACCGGATGGCCATGTCCGGGGTTCAGTGGGAGAGGATGCCCATGCGGAGTCATGGGCGGCCAGGCTAGTGTGGACGGCAGGCCACACACTATATAGCCTGGGGGATGAGGGGCAATCCTCATTCTTCCTCTATGGCTGGGTGGTGAGCCAGAGGCCGTCCCCACCTATGGTAACGCCCGTAGCGACGTTACGGATATCTACCATATTTGTAACGCCGCTACGGGCGTTACCACAGGAGGGGACGGCCATCCCCCAGGCTATATAGTGTGTGGCCTGCCGTCCACACTAGCCTGGCCGCCCATGACTCCGCATGTAAGATCCCTATTCCCACCGAGTAACGGATTCGGGGTACTAGCAGCGGAAGTAGCACTTCTCGCGTGGGACAGGGGTCCCACACTCGGGGCCTCACCCACGAATATCCGGACAAGAGACTAATCCGTCGGTTGTTCCAAAACCAAACCCGAAAAAACTTCCTTTACCCGGAAAGCACGGGCGATTCCACCAGGATAACTTTTTACTCTAACGTAGTCAAGACCATTACTGATCGAGCTGATCCGACTGCATCTATAAAGATACTCGGTCAGATCAAGGAAGAAACTTGCACTTGGATCATTGGGATCAACGCTTTTTTCCCCATTCAAGAGGCACAGCCGTTGATTCCTATCCATAGAACAATTACTGTCCGGGATTTACTTTATCTATCGTAATAATAAAAGTTGAGTCTCGATTTATGGATCCATCAGTCCAGCCTAACCCCATCCAATCCCATGGGTTAGCCAACCGCCCAACCACTGTAGTGATGGGATCCAATTAAGAATTTGGTTAGGTTTTGTCCCGGGTACCAAGGAAAAGAGTTCCAAGGCCCCCTGTCAGGGGCCGTTTCCTAATCCCTAGCCCATAATACTCGGCAATATAATCACTTATCAAGATGGACTCTCATTGAAGATCAGCAAGATCAACCAACAGATCCATATAAAGAGCCATGGACTCATCCATTGAAGGCCAGCAAGGTCAATCAACCAGATCCATGCCCGATTTCAGAAAACAACTCCTACTCTTGTTCCAATATCTTCCTCGATGCACGCGTGGGTATCCTAGGCGACCCAGAGCCCGAGCACCGTATTATCAGCACCCTCTAGGATCCTTCGCAGGTGACCTAGCGCTTCACTCATAGGTCGCTTCCTTGGTCCCTCATCCACCGTACCGGAAGCTCACCATTTTAATCGCACCGAGGCTAGTCAAGACCTCGGCCGACCTTGCTACGCGAGATGTCCTTCATTGACTCTCCGTCAGCAGTTGCAACTTTATCAGTTAGGTCTCCACGACCTTAATCACAAGATGGTCAAAATGCTCCCCCAACATTGTTGACATAAAACAGTCATTTACAAACAGCATTTACAAATAGTTTACAATACAGTTTCTATTTTAACTTTCATTTTTCCACATTATCCCTCATCAATCTACATTACTTATTCCATATTCCATTTATATGTATACTCATCCCATCACATCATTTTCCATCTCATCATTTTCCATCTCATCACTTCAGATTCCTTCACATCACATATCATATACTCACATCCATACATATATCCACATCCACATCCACATTCACATCCATACATCCACATCTACATCCATACATCTATTTTCACATCCACATCTACATGCACATTCATGCATCCACATCCATACATCCGCATCTACATGCACATTCACATCCATACATCCACATCTATATGTGTACATTCACATCTACATGCATACATCCACATCTCTATGCATACATCCACATCCACATTCACATTCACCTCCATACATCTACATCTACATGCATACATCCACCTCCACATTCATATCCACATCTATACATCTACATCTACATGCATACATCCACCTCCACATCCACATCCACATCTACATCTACATGCATACATCCACCTCCACATCCACATCTACATCTATACATTTACATCTACATGCATACATCCACATCTCCATTCACATCTACATCTATACATCTACATCTACATGCATCCATCCACCTCCACATCCACATCTACATCTATACATCTACATCTACATGCATCCATCCACATCTCCCTTTACATCCTCATCTATACATCTACTTCTATATGCATACATCCACATCTCCATGCATACATTCCACCTCCACATTCACACTCACATCCATACATCTACATCTACATGTATACATCCACCTCCACATTCACATCCATATCTATACATCTACATCTACATGCATACATCCACATCTCTATTTACATCCTCATCTATACATCTACATGCATAATAAAATTCTTTTAATTAATCTAGGATGATAGTTCCTAGAATATGGTAGGAAGTCCTCTTTTTATGCTTTGAATGAAATTATTTTATGCGTAATTTCTATAAAACTTTTGCCATAGCTCCGCTACTATGACTGATAAATCTCAATTTTTTCTAAGGGATAAAGCTTATCATTAAGGAAATAATTAGAATGGTCTCTAATTGGATCATCAATCCATAATGGATTGAATCATCAATATACATAAACTAAAAGCATAGGAAAAAAAAACCATTAAGCATAGCTTAATCTTGGATTGCCAACACATATTTCTTGTCATTATCATCTTGATCCTTACAATTTGAAAAAAAAGTCACTTTAGTTAGATTTATCATTTGATATCAATGTAATTAAGGAAAAGCCTTATGAAAAGCTTCATTTGGATTGAAAAGGGTCATGAGTATGACCATTTCTTAAGTGTGAGAGAGAAAAACCATTAGAATTAAATATAAATAGAATTTTATGTAATTCTTTACTATCATTAATTAATTAACTTCAATAGCATTTCAAAAACCATACCAATTAAGCTTCTCAAGCTTGAGAGGGGTTGAGAAGAGAGAATTATTGAGAAATTATAGAAAAGATCAAAATTCACTATACTTATCTTATAATTTGCTTGATTCTTTGTTTACGGTAGAGGCCCCCAACCAATCAATTGGTTTAGTATGTTAATGGAGCCACCAATGGGGATTGAAGAAAGAGAGAAGTGTCAAAAACTAGTGAATTATTAAAGAATTCACAGTTCTTGGCTTAGGTGGAGTAGAGTAACAAAGCATAAGACACCATATTTTTTTCAACAAGGGAAGACTTCTATTTATAGGAAAAATTGAGCTCCTAACCAAACAAATTGATTCTAGAATTTTCCAAGTCAGTTTGGTTGAATTTGGACTAGATTTGGACCTAGTTTGGTTACTTTTTGATTTGATTTGGTTCCATTTTGATTTGGTTTGGTTCAAGAGAGATGAGAGATAAAAATATCACATTATTTTTGAGTTTAAAACTCATTCAAACATGTGAAATATGTACCTCCTTTAAAGAACTCCCCTTCCTTACATATGTGTCAAAATTTTATTGCTCATAGCTTTTTTTACTAATAAACCTTGTACATTTTCAACTCTTCATCTTATGTGAAATATGCACCTTCTTTAAAGAACTCCCCTTCCTTACATATGTGTCAAAATTTTATTGCTCATAGTTTTTTACTAATAAACCTTGTACATTTTCAACTCTTCAACTTATGTGAAATATGCACCTTCTTTAAAGAATTCCCCTTCCTTACATATGTGTCGAAATTTTATTGCTCATAGTTTTTAACTAATAAACCTTGTACATTTTCAACTCTTCATCTTATGTGAAATATGCACCTTCTTTAAAGAACTCCCCTTCCTTACATATGTGTCAAAATTTTATTGCTCATAGTTTTTTACTAATAAACCTTGTACATTTTCAACTCTTCATCTTATGTGAAATATGCACGTTCTTTAAAGAACTCCCCTTCCTTACATATGTGTCAAAATTTTATTGCTCATAGTTTTTTACTAATAAACCTTGTACATTTTCAACTCTTCATCTTATGTGAGCATTTACTCATTTTTGGGTATCTTCTTTTACAAATTGGATTTATCTCCTCCCTACACATGGATTGATGCTATTGGCCCATAGGAACCTTAATTGGACCATAATCCAAAAATTTCTGAAAATCTAGACCCTTAGACTAAGGTTCTTTATACCTATTTCCAATTAATTCCAATTGCACATTGGAAAATTCTTTTTGAATTTTTGTTTCAGGGGGATTCATTTTAATAAGGTGAGATATTTTTCTATCCAAAAATATTCAAAATCTGAATATTCTCTCTCTAGAATATTTTCTCTCTCTAGGTTAAAACAGCCACAAATAAGATCTCTTATATTTCAGAAAAGGAATTGATTACAGGGAAATATGCTAGACATCAAAAAGGGGTTGGGGGAGGAATCTTACATTCTACCCCACTTAAAAAATGCGAGATGTCCTCATCTCGCAAACTGGGATAAGATGCACGAATATGAGACTTAGAGAAAAATTTTAATCAAGATTAACCACCAAGAAAAGTCTTAAAGAAAGCAAGATAAGAACAAGATTTAAACTTTATTCATTCTCCGAACTTATACAGTAAAGATAGAAGAACTCTTTACACTTCCATAAGCCCGTCCATCATATGGTCACAAAAGCAGCACTCACAAGCTGCTAGGGTAACTTATCTATGGGAATGATTCTACTGGTTATTGCCGCACCTATCTCAGTGGTATGAGGTGATCTAACAAAAGGACCTCTGAGAGGCAAGCCACAAACGGGATAAAGGCATATCTTCTCATGAAGAAGAAAACACGCCAGTAAGAAGACCCGCTCAGAAAACCCAAGATGCCTTTGTGAGATCCCGATCTCCACCGCGCAACGGATTCGGGGTACTAGCAGCGGAAGTAGCACTTCTCGCGCGGGACAGGGATCCCACATTCGGGGCCTCACCCACGGATATCCGGACAAGAGACTAATCCGTCGGTTTGTCCAAAACCGAAACCGGAAAAACTTCCTTTACCCGGAAAGCATGGCGATTCCACCAGGATAACTCTTTACTCTAACGTAGTCAAGATCATTACGGATCAACTGATCTGACTGCACCTTTAACGGTACTTGGTCAAATCAAGGAAGAAACTTGCACTTGGATCATTGGGATCAACGTTTTTTTCCCCATCAAGAGGCACAGCCGTTGATTCCTATCCATAGAACAATTTCTATCCGGGATTTACTTCATCTATCGTAATAATAGAAATTAAATCTCGATTTAAGGATCCATCAATCCAGCCTAACCCCATCCGATCCCATGGGTTAGCCAACCGCCCAACCACTGTAGTGATGGGATCCAATTTGGAATTTGGTTAGGTTTTGTCCCGGGTACCAAGGAAAAGAGTTCCAAGGCCCCCTAGCCGGAATTTCATGCAAACATAAAACTAGCCACACCACTTACACACCCAATATGAAAATTGCCTTTTTCTTAGCATCAGCTAACTTTAAAACAATCCTTTAATGAAACCATAGTACCACTGATCACAATCTCCCAATTTATCCAGTTGATTCATAATTTCCCATCATTCCTTCATCAGAGTATCTATGGCATCATTGGCAACTAGAACGCTCACCACCTGTCCACACAGGGGCCGTTTCAATAGTTCCTAGCCCATAATACTCAACAATATAATCACTTATCAAGATGGACTCTCGTTGAAGATCAGCAAGATCAACCAACAGATCCATATAAAAGAGCCATGAACTCATCCGTTGAGGACCAGCAAGGTCAGTCAACCAGATCCATGCCCGGTTCCAGAAAACAACTCTTACTCCTTGTTCCAATATCTTCCTCGACACACGCGTGGGTATCCTAGGCGACCCAGAGCCCGAGCACCGTATGGTCAGCACCCTCTAGGATCCTTCGCAGATGACCTAGCGCTTCACTCATAGGCCGCTTCCTTGGTCCCTCATCCACCGTACCGGAAGCTCACCATTTTAATCGAACCGAGGCTGGTCAAGACCTCGGCTGACCTTGCTACGTGAGACCTCCTCCATTGACTCTCCGTCAGCAGTTGCAACTTTATCAGTTAGGTCTCCACGACCTTAATCACAAGACGGTCAAAATGCTTTCCCAGCATTCTTGACATAAAACAGCCATTTACAAACAGCATTTATAAACAGTTTACAAATACAATTTCTATGTTAACTCTCATTTTTCCACATTATCCCTCATACAATCCACATTACTTATTCCACATTTCATTTATATGTGTACTCATCCAATCACATCATTTTCCATCTCTTCACTTCAGATTCCTTCACGTCACATATCATATATTCACATCCATATCCACATCCATACATCCACATCCACATCCACATTCACATCCATACATCCACATCTACATGCTTATCTCCATTTTCACATCCTCATTTATACATCCACATCCCATATCCACATTCATACATACACATCCATATTCACATCCATATCCGCATTCATACATACACATCCATATCCACATCCACATGCATACATTCATTATCACGTCCTCATTCATACATCCACATCCACATACATACATACATCCACATCCACATTCCCATTCACATCTATACATCCATATCTACATGCACATTCACATCCATACATCCACATCTATATCCTCATTCACATCCATACATCCACATTCATGTATCCACATCTACATGCATACATCCATACATACACATCCACATTTACATCCATGCATCCACATCCACATCCTCATTCACATCCATACATCCACATTCATACATCCTCATCCACATCCACATTCACATCCATACATCCACATCTACATGCTTATCTCCATTTTCACATCCTCATTTATACATCCACATCCCATATCCACATTCATACATACACATCCATATCCACATCCACATGCATACATACATCCACATCCACATTCCCATTCACATATATACATCCATATCTACATGCACATTCACATCTATACATCCACATCTATATCCTCATTCACATCCATACATCCACATTCATGCATCCACATCTACATGCTTATCTCCATTTTCACATCCTCATTTATACATCCACATCCCATATCCACATTCATACATACACATCCATATCCACATCCACATGCATACATACATCCACATCCACATTCCCATTCACATATATACATCCATATCTACATGCACATTCACATCCATACATCCACATCTATATGCTCATTCACATCCATACATCCACATTCATGCATCCACATCTACATGCATACATCCATACATCCACATCCACATTTACATCCATGCATCCACACCTACATCCTCATTCACATCCATACATCCACATTCATACATCCATACATCCACATTCATACATCCACATCCACATCCACATCCACATGCATCTTATCATATCTTATCACTTCCCATATCTTTTATGCATACCTCTATGCATGAAATTCAATTATGCTAAAAGTAACACTTTTATAATAAAATATTCAACTTTTATGCATACCTCTATGCATGAAATCCAATATGATAAAAGTAACACTTTTGATATTAAAAAATTATCCTTTATGCATACTTCTATGCATGAAAATTAAAATGATAAAAGTAACACTTTTGATATAAAAATTTTCCTTTATGCATACTTCTATGCATGAAAATTAAAAATGATAAAAGTAACACTTTAAATATAAAAAAATTATCCTTTATGCATACTTCTATGCATGAAAATTAAAAAGGATAAAAGTAACACTTTTGATATAAAAAATTTTCCTTTATGCATACTTCTATGTATGAAAATTAAAAATGATAAAAGTAACACTTTTAATATAAAAAAATTATCCTTTATGCATACTTCTATGCATGAAAAATACAAATGATAAAAGTAACACTTTTGATATAAAAAATTTTCCTTTATGCATACTTCTATGTATGAAAATTAAAAATGATAAAAGTAACACTTTTAATATAAAAAAATTATCCTTTATGCATGATATTAAAATTCAATTTCTCCATGATTATAATGAAATTCTTTCAATTAATCTAGGATGATAATTCCTAGAATATGGTAGGAAGTCCTCTTTTTATGCTTTGAATGAAATTATTTTATGCATAATTTTTATAAAAATTTTGCCATAGCTCCGCTGCTATGACTGATAAATCTCAATTTTTTCTAAGGGATAAAGCTTATCATTAAGAAAATAATTAAAATGATCTCTAATTGGATCATTAATCTATAATGGATTGAATCATCAATATGCATAAACTAAAAGCATAGGAAAAAGCCATTAATTTGGCCTCAAGCATAGCTTAATCTTGGATTAAGGAAAAGCTTTATGAAAAGCTTCATGTGGATTGAGAATGGGTCATGAGTATGACCATTTCTTGAGTGAGAGAGAGAAATTACATAAAAACCATTAGAATTTAAACATAAATAAAAATTAACTTCAATAGCATTTATTAAATTATGTAACTCTTCACTACTATTCACCAATTAACTTTAATAGCATTTAAAAAAATCATACCAATTAAGCTTCTCAAGCTTGAGAGGGGTTGAGAAGAGAGAAACATTGAGAAATTATAGAAAGATCAATATTCACTAATTACCTTACAAATTGCTTGATTCTTTGTTCACGGTAGAGGCCCCCAACCAATCAATTGGTTAAGTATGTTGATGGAGCCACTAATGGGGATTGAAGAAAGAGGGAAGCTCCAAAAACTAGTGAATTATTAAATGAATTCACAGTTCTTGGCTTAGGTGGAGTAGAGTAACGATGCATAAACACTATATATTTTTCAACAAGGAGGAGGCTTCTATTTATAGGAAAAATTGAGCTCCTAACCAAACAAACTGATTCTAGAATTTTCCAAATCAGTTTGGTCAATTTTTGACCATTTTTAGGTCAGTTAAGCTAACTTTTTGGAACTAGACTTGAATGAGGAGAGAGGAGAGATGAAATATCTCAATTTTTATGAGTTTAAAACTCATTCAAGCATGTGAAATATGCACCTCCTTTAAAGAACTCCCCTTCCTTACATATGTGTCATAATGGAATCATTTTAATATTGCTCATAGTTTTTTTACTAATAAACCTTGTACATTTTCAACTCTTCATCTTATGTGAAATATGCACCTCCTTTAAAGAACTCCCCTTCCTTACATATGTGTCATAATGGAATCATTTTAATATTGCTCATAGTTTTTTATTAATAAACTTTGTACATTTTCAACTCTTCATCTTATGTGAGCATTTAAGGGACTCCCCTTCCGTACATATGTGTCATAATAAAATCATTATACCCAAAATATCTCATATTTTTAATATTGCACATAGTTTTTTACTAATAAACCTTGTACATTTTCAACTCTTCACCTCATGTGAGCATTTACTCATTTTTGGGTATTTTCTTTTTACAAGTTGGATTTATCTCCTCCCTACACATGGATTGATGCTATTGGTCCATAGGAACCTTAATTGGACCATAGTCTAAAGATTTCTGAAAATCTAGACCCTTAGGCTAAGGTTCTTTATACCTATTTTCAATTAATTCCAATTGCACATTGGAAAATTCTTTTTGAATTTCTGTTTCAGGGGAACTCATCTGAATTAGAAGAGATATTTTTCTATCCAAAAATATTCAAAATCTGAATATTCTCTCTCTAGAATATTTTTCTCTCTCTAGGCTAAAACAGATAGAAACAAGGTCTTTATATTTCTGAAGAGGGATTGATTACAGGGAAAGATACTAGACATCAAAAAGGAGGTGGGGGAGGAATCTTACATTCTACCCCACTTAAAAAATGCGAGATGTCCTCATCTCGCAACCTGGGATAATTTCTCAAGATGCACGAATATGAGACTTAGAGAAAAATTTTAATCAAGATTAACCACCAAGAAACGTCTTAAAGAGAGCAAGATTCAAAATAAGAACAAGATTTAAACTTTATTCATTCTCGGAACTTATACAGTAAAGATAGAAGAACTCTTTACACTTCCATAAGCCCGTCCATCATATGATCACAAAAGCAGTCCTCACAAGCTGCACAAGTATAAGGTAACTCATCTATGGGAATAATTCTGTTGGTAATTGCTGCACCTATCTCAGTGGTATAAGGTGATCTAACAAAAGGACCTCTGAGAGGCAAGCCAAAAACGGGATAAAGGCATATCTTCTCATGAGGAAGAAAACATGCCAGTAAGAAGACCCGCTCAGAAAACCCAAGATGCCTTGATCTCATGACACAGTAGTATCGGGGACCCAAACCCAAAGCTTCAATAACCATGGCCAAGCGGACATTGTTACGAAAGTGCTGCTGACCCCAGGGTGTTACCCTAGTTATGTTTTGATAGGTCTGCCATTTGGTTTGCGCTACAGAAGTTCCCAAGTGAGGGAAAAGTGAGCGCTCATACTGCTCTATAAAATCCTTCTTCACAGATTCACTTGCGTCTTGAAGGTGAGGAATCATTATGGATAAAACTAGTTCTTGTTGCCAAGCCATGAAGGAGATTAAGAAAGAAAGGAGATCAATGGAAGTAAGATTACTGTGAGCGACAAGTAAAAGTTACGACTTATATAAAGGAAGGAGCTAGCGTAACTTAGAAGCCAACGGTAACTTGCCACTGAAGTTTTACCGTCTTTCCATGATTTGGGTTTGACACATTTTTCTATAGAAGGCATTAAGAATTTTGAGATGAAGAGATAAAAGAAGCTTGTAGGCTAAGTCACCTACTTTCATTGAATTCAGATATAAGGCTCACAATATCTGGGGGATAACTTCATATACTCCCCAAGAGATAAAGAACTTCTTTTGGGCCGTACTCGAATGAAGACCAAAACCTTGGTATCCAAAACACCGATTTTTACTTCTGAACTCATTGTTCTGAATCCTTAAAACAGGTGGAACTCCTGAGAAGTATTCTAGGGAAAGGGTCTTTCTTTCTTAAACAGAATCCTTCTTTTATTTTAGAGATCAAAAATGGAGATTCTTACTCCTGTATACCTCGAAGGCTGGGGAGGAATCTTACATTCTACCCCACTTAAAAAAGTACGAGATGTCCTCATCTCGCCAAGTAGAGGACAACTCTTTTTCTTAAGATCTAATTTATTCTAGGGTTCCTTATATTCTGGTCAACCCAACAGAATACGGGGATAAATATCCCTTATATAGAACTCATCATTAAATAACAATTCATTTTAGATCATATCATTCATATCCTTAACACGATAATGGTCCATCAGATCAAAATTTTTTTCTTTCTGAACATTCCTCCACGGGAATTTCAGTCAAGCAAGTTTTCAATTTGTCATCCCTTAACTTGATATACCGAGTCAAGTGTTAACAGTAGCACTTTGACAGCACAATCCACTAATCTCATAGTGATTTGCTGAAATCATTATCATCATTCCAGTTATGAATATCATCACAGGGACTCGTCCCATTCATCCTCATGTGGTTTCGCTCAGCTTATTACATTTCAACTAAATTTCAGAAATCATCATTTTTCAATCAGAATCCAAATCAATTTCATCAGTTCTCAAACAGAATTAAAAATCATATCAACCACATTCGAATTCATCATCTGGATAGCATTAACGCTTAAAATTTCAAGTCTTAGATTTACTCGTATATACTGTCAGTAAAGAGCTGCAGTATACTCTCGGTATATACGGGTAGTCACGGCCCTTGGAATTATAAGGTAAATACCATCATGTCTAGGCCTCAAGCAAGTCAGGGATTCTATATAATTGCGGTACTTCCATCTGAAGACCCAATTACCAATTTACAAATTTTAGTTTGAATATCAAATTGTATGACTTATATCACACAATTACAACCTTTTTGTGTTTCTTGATAATTGTTTGACATATTTGTCTTCTCAGTTGATCTTTATTAACCTGGCTCTGATACCAACTGTGAGATCCCGATCTCCACCGCGCAACGGATTCGGGGTACTAGCAGCGGAAGTAGCACTTCTCGCGCGGGACAGGGATCCCACATTCGGGGCCTCACCCACGGATATCCGGACAAGAGACTAAT
Organism: Cibotium barometz; assembly: GCF_041138505.1. NCBI lineage: Eukaryota > Viridiplantae > Streptophyta > Polypodiopsida > Cyatheales > Cibotiaceae > Cibotium > Cibotium barometz. The sequence continues at coordinate 32,059,944 of NC_141053.1, read as the reverse complement.
CCGTCGGTTTGTCCAAAACCGAAACCGGAAAAACTTCCTTTACCCGGAAAGCATGGCGATTCCACCAGGATAACTCTTTACTCTAACGTAGTCAAGATCATTACGGATCAACTGATCTGACTGCACCTTTAACGGTACTTGGTCAAATCAAGGAAGAAACTTGCACTTGGATCATTGGGATCAACGCTTTTTTCCCCATCAAGAGGCACAGCCGTTGATTCCTATCCATAGAACAATTTCTATCCGGGATTTACTTCATCTATCGTAATAATAGAAATTAAATCTCGATTTAAGGATCCATCAATCCAGCCTAACCCCATCCGATCCCATGGGTTAGCCAACCGCCCAACCACTGTAGTGATGGGATCCAATTTGGAATTTGGTTAGGTTTTGTCCCGGGTACCAAGGAAAAGAGTTCCAAGGCCCCCTAGCCGGAATTTCATGCAAACATAAAACTAGCCACACCACTTACACACCCAATATGAAAATTGCCTTTTTCTTAGCATCAGCTAACTTTAAAACAATCCTTTAATGAAACCATAGTACCACTGATCACAATCTCCCAATTTATCCAGTTGATTCATAATTTCCCATCATTCCTTCATCAGAGTATCTATGGCATCATTGGCAACTAGAACGCTCACCACCTGTCCACACAGGGGCCGTTTCAATAGTTCCTAGCCCATAATACTCAACAATATAATCACTTATCAAGATGGACTCTCGTTGAAGATCAGCAAGATCAACCAACAGATCCATATAAAAGAGCCATGAACTCATCCGTTGACGACCAGCAAGGTCAGTCAACCAGATCCATGCCCGGTTCCAGAAAACAACTCTTACTCCTTGTTCCAATATCTTCCTCGACGCACGCGTGGGTATCCTAGGCGACCCAGAGCCCGAGCACCGTATGGTCAGGACCCTCTAGGATCCTTCGCAGGTGACCTAGCGCTTCACTCATAGGCCGCTTCCTTGGTCCCTCATCCACCGTACCGGAAGCTCACCATTTTAATCGAACCGAGGCTGGTCAAGACCTCGGCCGACCTTGCTACGTGAGACGTCCTCCATTGACTCTCCGTCAGCAGTTGCAACTTTATCAGTTAGGTCTCCACGACCTTAATCACAAGACGGTCAAAATGCTTTCCCAGCATTCTTGACATAAAACAGCCATTTACAAACAGCATTTATAAACAGTTTACAAATACAATTTCTATGTTAACTCTCATTTTTCCACATTATCCCTCATACAATCCACATTACTTATTCCACATTTCATTTATATGTGTACTCATCCAATCACATCATTTTCCATCTCTTCACTTCAGATTCCTTCACGTCACATATCATATATTCACATCCATATCCACATCCATACATCCACATCCACATCCACATTCACATCCATACATCCACATCTACATGCTTATCTCCATTTTCACATCCTCATTTATACATCCACATCCCATATCCACATTCATACATACACATCCATATTCACATCCATATCCGCATTCATACATACACATCCATATCCACATCCACATGCATACATTCATTATCACGTCCTCATTCATACATCCACATCCACATACATACATACATCCACATCCACATTCCCATTCACATCTATACATCCATATCTACATGCACATTCACATCCATACATCCACATCTATATCCTCATTCACATCCATACATCCACATTCATGTATCCACATCTACATGCATACATCCATACATACACATCCACATTTACATCCATGCATCCACATCCACATCCTCATTCACATCCATACATCCACATTCATACATCCTCATCCACATCCACATTCACATCCATACATCCACATCTACATGCTTATCTCCATTTTCACATCCTCATTTATACATCCACATCCCATATCCACATTCATACATACACATCCATATCCACATCCACATGCATACATACATCCACATCCACATTCCCATTCACATATATACATCCATATCTACATGCACATTCACATCTATACATCCACATCTATATCCTCATTCACATCCATACATCCACATTCATGCATCCACATCTACATGCTTATCTCCATTTTCACATCCTCATTTATACATCCACATCCCATATCCACATTCATACATACACATCCATATCCACATCCACATGCATACATACATCCACATCCACATTCCCATTCACATATATACATCCATATCTACATGCACATTCACATCCATACATCCACATCTATATGCTCATTCACATCCATACATCCACATTCATGCATCCACATCTACATGCATACATCCATACATCCACATCCACATTTACATCCATGCATCCACACCTACATCCTCATTCACATCCATACATCCACATTCATACATCCATACATCCACATTCATACATCCACATCCACATCCACATCCACATGCATCTTATCATATCTTATCACTTCCCATATCTTTTATGCATACCTCTATGCATGAAATTCAATTATGCTAAAAGTAACACTTTTATAATAAAATATTCAACTTTTATGCATACCTCTATGCATGAAATCCAATATGATAAAAGTAACACTTTTGATATTAAAAAATTATCCTTTATGCATACTTCTATGCATGAAAATTAAAATGATAAAAGTAACACTTTTGATATAAAAATTTTTCTTTATGCATACTTCTATGCATGAAAATTAAAAATGATAAAAGTAACACTTTTAATATAAAAAAATTATCCTTTATGCATACTTCTATGCATGAAAATTAAAAAGGATAAAAGTAACACTTTTGATATAAAAAATTTTCCTTTATGCATACTTCTATGTATGAAAATTAAAAATGATAAAAGTAACACTTTTAATATAAAAAAATTATCCTTTATGCATACTTCTATGCATGAAAAATAAAAATGATAAAAGTAACACTTTTGATATAAAAAATTTTCCTTTATGCATACTTCTATGTATGAAAATTAAAAATGATAAAAGTAACACTTTTAATATAAAAAAATTATCCTTTATGCATGATATTAAAATTCAATTTCTCCATGATTATAATGAAATTCTTTCAATTAATCTAGGATGATAATTCCTAGAATATGGTAGGAAGTCCTCTTTTTATGCTTTGAATGAAATTATTTTATGCATAATTTTTATAAAAATTTTGCCATAGCTCCGTTGCTATGACTGATAAATCTCAATTTTTTCTAAGGGATAAAGCTTATCATTAAGGAAATAATTAAAATGATCTCTAATTGGATCATTAATCTATAATGGATTGAATCATCAATATGCATAAACTAAAAGCATAGGAAAAAGCCATTAATTTGGCCTCAAGCATAGCTTAATCTTGGATTAAGGAAAAGCTTTATGAAAAGCTTCATGTGGATTGAGAATGGGTCATGAGTATGACCATTTCTTGAGTGAGAGAGAGAAATTACATAAAAACCATTAGAATTTAAACATAAATAAAAATTAACTTCAATAGCATTTATTAAATTATGTAACTCTTCACTACTATTCACCAATTAACTTTAATAGCATTTAAAAAAATCATACCAATTAAGCTTCTCAAGCTTGAGAGGGGTTGAGAAGAGAGAAACATTGAGAAATTATAGAAAGATCAATATTCACTAATTACCTTACAAATTGCTTGATTCTTTGTTCACGGTAGAGGCCCCCAACCAATCAATTGGTTAAGTATGTTGATGGAGCCACTAATGGGGATTGAAGAGAGAGGGAAGCTCCAAAAACTAGTGAATTATTAAATGAATTCACAGTTCTTGCTTAGGTGGAGTAGAGTAACGATGCATAAACACTATATATTTTTCAACAAGGAGGAGGCTTCTATTTATAGGAAAAATTGAGCTCCTAACCAAACAAACTGATTCTAGAATTTTCCAAATCAGTTTGGTCAATTTTTGACCATTTTTAGGTCAGTTAAGCTAACTTTTTGGAACTAGACTTGAATGAGGAGAGAGGAGAGATGAAATATCTCAATTTTTATGAGTTTAAAACTCATTCAAGCATGTGAAATATGCACCTCCTTTAAAGAACTCCCCTTCCTTACATATGTGTCATAATGGAATCATTTTAATATTGCTCATAGTTTTTTTACTAATAAACCTTGTACATTTTCAACTCTTCATCTTATGTGAAATATGCACCTCCTTTAAAGAACTCCCCTTCCTTACATATGTGTCATAATGGAATCATTTTAATATTGCTCATAGTTTTTTATTAATAAACCTTGTACATTTTCAACTCTTCATCTTATGTGAGCATTTAAGGGACTCCCCTTCCTTACATATGTGTCATAATAAAATCATTATACCCAAAATATCTCATATTTTTAATATTGCACATAGTTTTTTACTAATAAACCTTGTACATTTTCAACTCTTCACCTCATGTGAGCATTTACTCATTTTTGGGTATTTTCTTTTTACAAGTTGGATTTATCTCCTCCCTACACATGGATTGATGCTATTGGTCCATAGGAACCTTAATTGGACCATAGTCTAAAGATTTCTGAAAATCTAGACCCTTAGGCTAAGGTTCTTTATACCTATTTTCAATTAATTCCAATTGCACATTGGAAAATTCTTTTTGAATTTCTGTTTCAGGGGAACTCATCTGAATTAGAAGAGATATTTTTCTATCCAAAAATATTCAAAATCTGAATATTCTCTCTCTAGAATATTTTTCTCTCTCTAGGCTAAAACAGATAGAAACAAGGTCTTTATATTTCTGAAGAGGGATTGATTACAGGGAAAGATACTAGACATCAAAAAGGGGGTGGGGGAGGAATCTTACAGCCTTGATCTCATGATGCAGTAGTATCGGGGACCCAAACCCAAAGCTTCAATAACCATGGCCAAGCGGACATTGTTACGAAAGTGCTGCTGACCCCAGGGTGTTACCCTAGTTATGTTTTGATAGGTCCGCCATTTGGTCTGAGCTACAGAAGTTCCTAGGTGAGGAAAAAGTGAGCGCTCATACTGTTCTATAAAGTCTTTCTTCACAGACTCTCTTGCGTCTTGAAGGTGAGAAATCATCAGGGATAAAACTAATTCCTGTTGCCAAGCCATGAAGGAGATTAAGAAAGAAAGGAGATTGATGGGAGTAAGATTACTGTGAGTGACAAGTAAAAGTTACGACTTATATAAAGGAAGGAGCTAGCGTAACCTAGAAGCCAACGGTAACTTGCCACTGAAGTTTTACCGTCTTTCCATGATTTGTGTTTGACACATTTTTCTATAGAAGGCATTAAGAATTTTGAGATGAGGAGATAAAAGAAGCTTGTAGGCTAAGTCACCTACTTTCATTAAATTCAGATATAAGGGTCACAATATCTGGGGGATAACTTCTTATACTCCCCAAGAGATAAAAAACTTCTTTTGGGCCGTACTCGAATGAAAACCAAAACCTTGGTATCCAAAACACCGATTCTCACTTCTGAACTCATTGTTCTAAATCCATAAAACAGGTGGGACTCCTGAGAAGTAATCTAGGGAAAGGGTCTTCCTTTTATTTTAGAGAGGGAATAATATAAGATCAGAAAGGGAGATTCTTACTCCTGTATACCTCGAAGGCTGGGGAGGAATCTTACATTCTACCCCACTTAAAAAAGTGCGAGATGTCCTCATCTCGCAAGGTAGAGGACAGCTCTTTTTCTTAAGATCCAATTTTATTCTAGGGTTCCTTATATTCTGGTCATAGAACACTGCGATAAATATCCCCTATATAGAACTCATCATTAAATAACAATTCATTCAGATCATATTATTCATATCTTTAACATGATAATGGTCCATTAGACCGAAAAGTTTCTTTCGGAACATTCCTCCACGGAAATTTCAGTCAAGCAAGTTTTCAATTTGACATCCCTTAACTTTATCTACCGATCAAGTATTAACAGTAGCAATCTGACAGCACAACCCACTAATCTCATAGTGATTTGCTGAATTCATTATCATCATTCTAGTTATGAATATCATCACAGGGACTCATCCCATTCCCCCTCATTATGGTTTCATTATATTTCAACTAATTTTTAAAAATCATCATTTTTCAATCAGAATTTTCAATCAGAATCCAAATCAATTCATCAATTCTCAAATAGAATTAAAAATCATATCAATCCCATTCAAAATCATCATCTGGATAGCATTAACGCTTATAATTTCAAGTCTTAGATTTACTTGTATATACTGTCAGTAAAGCGCTGCAGTATACTCTCGGTATATACAGGTAGTCACGGCCCTTGGAATTATAAGGTAAATACTATCATGTCTAGGCCTCAAGCAAGTCAGGGATTCTATATAATTGCGGTACTTCCATCTGAAGACCCAATTACCAAATTACGAATTTCAGTTTGAATATCAAATTGTATGAATTATCTCACACAATTATAACCTTTTTGTGTTTCTTGATAAATTTTTGATATATTTGTCATCTCGGTTGATCTTTATTAACCAAATGCTCTGATACCAACTGTAAGATCCCTGTTCCCACCGAGTAACGGATTCGGGGTACTAGCAGCGGAAGTAGCACTTCTCGCGTGGGACAGGGGTCCCACACTCGGGGCCTCACCCACGGATATCCGGACAAGAGACTAATCCGTCGGTTGTTCCAAAACCGAACCCGGAAAAACTTCCTTTACCCGAAAAGCACGGGCGATTCCACCAGGATAACTTTTTACTCTAACGTAGTCAAGAGCATTACTGATCGAGCTGATCCGACTGCATCTATAAAGATACTCGGTCAGATCAAGGAAGAAACTTGCACTTGGATCATTGGGATCAACGCTTTTTTCCCAATTCAAGAGGCACAGCCGTTGATTCCTATCCATAGAACAATTACTGTCCGGGATTTACTTTATCTATCGTAATAACAAAAGTTGAGTCTCGATTTACGGATCCATCAGTCCAGCCTAACCCCATCCAATCCCATGGGTTAGCCAACCGCCCAACCACTGTAGTGATGGGATCCAATTAAGAATTTGGTTAGGTTTTGTCCCGGGTATCAAGGAAAAGAGTTCCAAGGCCCCCTAGCCGGATGTTCATGCAAAATAAAACTAGTCACACCACTCACACACCCAATATGAAATTGCCTTTTCACAGATTCAACCAGTTTAAAACAATCCTTTAATAAAACCATAGTATCACTGATCACCATCTTCCAATTTATCCAGTTGATTCTTAATTTTTCCATCATTCCTTCATCAGAGTATCTATGGCATCATTGGCAACTAGGAGGCTCACCACCTGTCCACTCAGGGGCCGTTTCCTAATCCCTAGCCCATAATACTCGGCAATATAATCACTTATCAAGATGGACTCTCGTTGAAGATCAGCAAGATCAACCAACAGATCCATATAAAGAGCCATGGACTCATCCATTGAAGACCAGCAAGGTCAATCAACCAGATCCATGCCCGATTTCAGAAAATAACTCCTACCCTTGTTCCAATATCTTCCTCGACGCACGCGTGGGTATCCTAGGCGACCTAGAGCCCGAGCACCGTATGGTCAGCACCCTCTAGGATCCTTCGCAGGTGACCTAGCGCTTCACTCATAGGTTGCTTCCTTGGCCCCTCATCCACCGTACCGGAAGCTCACCATTTTAATCGCACCGAGGCTGGTCAAGACCTCAGCCGACCTTGCTACGCGAGACGTCCTTCATTGACTCTCCATTCAGCAGTTACAACTTTATCAGTTAGGTCTCCACGACCTTAATCACAAGATGGTCAAAATGCTCCCCCAACATTGTTGACATAAAACAATCATTTACAAACAGCATTTACAAACAGTTTACAATACAGTTTCTATTTTAACTTTCATTTTTCCACATTATCCCTCATCAATCTACATTACTTATTCCATATTCCATTTATATGTATACTCATCCCATCACATCATTTTCCATCTCATCACTTCAGATTCCTTCACATCACACATCCATACATATATCCACATCCACATCCACATTCACATCCATACATCCACATCTACATCCATACATCTATTTTCACATCCACATCTACATGCACATTCATGCATCCACATCCATACATCTGCATCTACATGCACATTCACATGCATACATCCACATCTATATGTGTACATTCACATCTACATGCATACATCCACATCTCTATGCATACATCCACATCCACATTCACATTCACCTCCATAAATCTACATCTACATGCATACATCCAACTCCACATTCACATCCACATCTATACATCTACATCTACATGCATACATCCATCTCCACATCCACATCCACATCTACATCTACATGCATACATCCACCTCCACATCCACATCTACATCTATACATTTACATCTACATGCATACATCCACATCTCCATTCACATATACATCTATACATCTACATCTACATGCATCCATCCACCTCCACCTCCACATCTACATTTATACATCTTTATCTACATGCATCCATCCACATCTCCCTTTACATCCTCATCTATACATCTACTTCTATATGCATACATCCACATCTCCATGCATACATTCCACCTCCACATTCACACTCACATCCATACATCTACATCTACATGTATACATCCACCTCCACATTCACATCCATATCTATACATCTACATCTACATGCATACATCCACATCTCTATTTACATCCTCATCTATACATCTACATGCATAATAAAATTCTTTTAATTAATCTAGGATGATAGTTTCTAGAATATGGTAGGAAGTCCTCTTTTTATGCTTTGAATGAAATTATTTTATGCGTAATTTCTATAAAACTTTTGCCATAACTCCGCTACTATGACTGATAAATCTCAATTTTTTCTAAGGGATAAAGCTTATCATTAAGGAAATAATTAGAATGGTCTCTAATTGGATCATCAATCCATAATGGATTGAATCATCAATATACATAAACTAAAAGCATAGAAAAAAAACCATTAAGTTGGCCTCAAGCATAGCTTAATCTAGGATTAAGGAAAAGCCTTATGAAAAGCTTCATTTGGATTGAAAAGGGTCATGAGTATGACCATTTCTTAAGTGAGAGAGAGAAAAACCATTAGAATTAAATATAAATAGAATTTTATGTAATTCTTTACTATCATTAATTAATTAACTTCAATAGCATTTCAAAAACCATACCAATTAAGCTTCTCAAGCTTGAGAGGGGTTGAGAAGAGAGAATTATTGAGAAATTATAAAAAAGATCAAAATTCACTATACTTATCTTATAATTTGCTTGATTCTTTGTTCACGGTAGAGGCCCCCAACCAATCAATTGGTTTAGTATGTTGATGGAGCCACCAATGGGGATTGAAGAAAGAGAGAAGTGTCAAAAACTAGTGAATTATTAAAGAATTCACAGTTCTTGGCTTAGGTGGAGTAGAGTAACAAAGCATAAGACACTATATTTTTTTCAAGAAGGGAAGGCTTCTATTTATAGAAAAAATTGAGCTCCTAACCAAACAAATTGATTCTAGAATTTTCCAAGTCAGTTGGTTGAATTTGGACTAGATTTGGACCTAGTTTGGTTACTTTTTGATTTGATTTGGTTCCATTTTGATTTGGTTTGGTTCAAGAGAGATGAGAGATAAAAATATCACATTATTTTTGAGTTTAAAACTCATTCAAACATGTGAAATATGTACCTCCTTTAAAGAACTCCCCTTCCTTACATATGTGTCAAAATTTTATTGCTCATAGTTTTTTTACTAATAAACCTTGTATATTTTCAACTCTTCATCTTATGTGAAATATGCACCTTCTTTAAAGAAGTCCCCTTCCTTACATATGTGTCAAAATTTTATTGCTCATAGTTTTTTACTAATAAACCTTGTACATTTTCAACTCTTCATCTTATGTGAAATATGCACCTTCTTTAAAGAATTCCCCTTCCTTACATATGTGTCAAAATTTTATTGCTCATAGTTTTTAACTAATAAACCTTGTACATTTTCAACTCTTCATCTTATGTGAAATATGCACCTTCTTTAAAGAACTCCCCTTCCTTACATATGTGTCAAAATTTTATTGCTCATAGTTTTTTACTAATAAACCTTGTACATTTTCAACTCTTCATCTTATGTGAAATATGCACGTTCTTTAAAGAACTCCCCTTCCTTACATATGTGTCAAAATTTTATTGCTCATAGTTTTTTACTAATAAACCTTGTACATTTTCAACTCTTCATCTTATGTGAGCATTTACTCATTTTTGGGTATCTTCTTTTGCAAATTGGATTTATCTCCTCCCTACACATGGATTGATGCTATTGGCCCATAGGAACCTTAATTGGACCATAATCCAAAAATTTCTGAAAATCTAGACCCTTAGACTAAGGTTCTTTATACCTATTTCCAATTAATTCCAATTGCACATTGGAAAATTCTTTTTGAATTTTTGTTTCAGGGGGATTCATTTTAATAAGGTGAGATATTTTTCTATCCAAAAATATTCAAAATCTGAATATTCTCTCTCTAGAATATTTTCTCTCTCTAGGTTAAAACAGCCACAAACAAGATCTCTTATATTTCAGAAAAGGAATTGATTACAGGGAAATATGCTAGACATCAAAAAGGGGTTGGGGGAGGAATCTTACACCGCATGGGCATCCTCTCCCACTGACATGGCCATCCGGTCTCTGCCGCCGTCGGTCAGGCGTTACAGCCTACGTGACATTACCCCCCCTTAAGAAGAGTTTTCGTCCTCGAAAACAAACTGGGGAAACCTTTTGGAAATTGCACTACGCCATTCCCAAGTAGCTACCACCTCATCCCTATCTGTCCATTTAACAAGTACCTCCTGGTACACTTTATGTTGGGTTTGTCTACCACGATACTGTAGAATCTTTTCAGGTTCATGTGGTATCTTTGGTGGCTCTATCAAGTCCACCAAAATCTCTGGAGAAACTGCGTTCTCTAACCCGTGAACTAATTTCTTCAGTTTACTGACATGGAAGACAGGATGGACTTGAGAACTCTCCGGTAACTCAAGTTTATATGCTATGTCCCCAATCTTCTTAAGGATTTTAAAAGGACCACAATATCTCGGAGAAAGTTTATCACACTTTCCCGTTTTCATGGTTTCTGACTACGCAGGAACCTTGAGGAATACAAAGTCACCTTCTGCAAAGGTCACCTTTCTACGTCCTTTATCCGCATAAGTTCCAGCGCGATCTTGAGTGCTACGAATGCTCCCACGTGCGGCTCTGAGCATATCATTCATATCTTCAAGGAAGTCCTTGACAGATTGAATTTTCTCCTTTTCTAGGCCTACAGCCATTGGAGATACACAGACTCAGTGGTGATTGCTCTAGAGACAGCAGCCAGGAATGCAGAGCATGCAAATGTCACCGATTCCATTAACATGAATGGTATAAATCCAGTCGTCGCTGAATGCTTGGAGCTGTTATAAGCAAACTCCAATATGGGCAAAATTCTTCCCATTTTGATTTCTTCTTACTTACATAAGAACGCAACATATCCTCGAGTATTTGGTTAACCCTTTCTGTTTGACCATCAGACTCCGGATGGTCTGCCGTTCTCATACTCAGAGTAGTATCCAGCTTTTGGAAGACTTCCCTGCAAAAGTGGCTGTTGAACTTTCTATCTCTATCTGACACTATATCTACGGGCAAGCCATATAGCTTGTAGAGATGTTCAATAAAGAGTTTTGCCAACTCTGGCATTTTTACCGTTTTCTTAAAGGTAATAAATTTTGCCATCTTGGTTAACCTATCCACCACCACCTAGACCGAGTCATTCCCTCGGCTTGTCGTGGGTAATCCAGTGATGAAATCCATGGAAATGCTTTCCCATTTCCCTTGAGGAATGCTTAAAGGATGGAGGAAGCCCCCAACCTTTAGCCTTTCATGCTTATTGACCTGACACTTATTGCATTGCAGCACATAAGTCTGGACGTCCTTGAACAAACTAGGCCAATAAAATTATCGTTTGACTAGTGCATAGGTCTTTTGTATCCCGGGATGACCAGCACTTGGACTATTGTGACTTTCTCTAAGAATGCATGCTCGAAAGTCACCAATAGTTGGTACACACACCCTACCCTTGTAGAGTAAGTACCCGTCGTCAATGGAGTAGTTAGCATACTTCTCCCCCCGACGAAGTTTAGCATCATCCTTTGAAACCGTGTCGGAAAACAAAGGTGATGAAGGGCCTACGTCTGAGCTCTCTGGCTCAAAACTATACCCTGAAGACTCGACTAGCCTCTCCGAACTAACTCTCGCCTCGCTACCCGCCGCACCTACGACCAGTCTCTCCGGACTAGCATTACGTGTCGACGAGGGAGGTGGTCGCGTCTGTGAAGAAGTTCGTACGCGTACAACGCGCCAGACCTCTGTAAAAGATGGATCATGCTCACATAAACCACATAGTGATTCCAAGAACTCATTCTTGAAAACCATAAAGCTTAACTCATTAGTTTGTGGCATGCGGCTAAGCGCATCCGCCACAACATTATATTTACCCCTTTGGTAGCAAATCTGAAGGTCAAACTCCTGTAGGAGCTCCGCCCACCGAGCTTTCCGACCTTTCATTTCGTTTTGACTCGAAAGCCATGTCAGGCTTTCGTGATCCGTACGTACTTCAAAAGTGGCACCATATAAATAGTGTCTCCACTTTTTAAGTGCATGTACGATGGCCAGTAACTCCCGCTCGTAAGCCGAGTAGTTACGCTGAGCCCTATCTAATTTCTTGCTCTCAAATGCAACAGGGCGTCCCCTTTGCAAAAGCACGGCTCCAACGGCCTCACCACTAGTGTCTGTCTCCAAGACAAATGGCTCAGTAGGGTCAACTATAGTCAAAACAGGTGCAGCTGCTATGGCTACCATAAGTTTTTCGAAGCTTCTTTTGTTGGTCTTCTTCCAACATATATTCTTTGTTTTTGTACGCAATTGATCCGTCAAAACGGGACTGCGATCTTTGCGTAGTCCTTTACATACTGTCGGTAAAACCCCGACACGCCAAGAAAAATCTACAGTTCTTCGAGATTTTTCGGGGCTAGCCACTTGAGAATAGCTTCCACTTTCTCAGGTTCCATCCGCGTACCATGGGCGGATATAATGTGGCCCAAATAGTGAATTTCTCTTTGAAAAAATTTACATTTGCTCTCCTTCGCAAATAGCTTGTGTTGTCGCAATAACTGGAACACTAATCGCAAATGTGCCAAGTGTTCTTTACGTGTTTTTCTGTACACAAGAATATCATCTAGGAAAACTACTATGAATTTTCCTAAGTATGGATGTAAAACACTGTCCATCAACGTCATAAAAGTCGCTGGAGCATTGGTTAGCCAAAACGGCATAACCAAAAACTCAAAGTGACCGAATCGTGTCCTGAATGCTGTCTTCGCGACATCCTCGACCTTAATTCTAACCTGATGATACCCAGATCTCAGGTCTATCTTAGAGAAATATTTCGACCCATAGAGTTGATCAAACAACTCGTCCATTTGTGGCATAGGGTACTTATTCTTAATCGTGACTTGATTAAGAGCCCGATAATCTATGCACATGCACATAGAACCGTCTTTCTTCTTTACCAGAAGAATCGGTGATCCCAAGGACTCAAACTAGGGCGAATAAACCCTTTCTCTAAGTGGTCAACTGCTTTTCCACCTCCTGTGCCTCGGAGTGGCTCAACCTATAAGCAGGCTTGCTTATTGGATTGGACCGAGGCATAACTTCGATGCCATGGTCTACTTCCCTTGATGGTGGTAAACCATGGTCTACTTCCCTTGATTGGACCGAGGCATAACTTTGATGCCATGGTCTACTTCCCTTGCCGAGGCATAACTTCGATGCCATGGTCTACTTCCTAGATGGTGGTAAACCATCTGGAAGCTCTGTAGGAAAGACATCTTGAAATTCCTACAATAAACTTTTCAAAGCATCTACGTACTTTGTTTTTAGAGTCTCTTTTGCCTTGGACTTTGTTGTTTCATCATCACATGCATGCCAAATAGGGTTTTCAAAAAACAATGGGTCTCTTCCAAGGCTTTGTTTTCCATGTTTGTCTACGCAAACATTACTTTCAGTTTCAGCTACGAAAACAGAATTTACAAGAGGGTAACAAGCGTATACTTGTGCTACCTGGACACTGCGGACCGCGTGGCATAACTCGAGCGATGATATAAGTGGTGAAAAGGGGACACTACGGTCTCCCTGTAGGGTGATGATATTACCCCCAGACTCAAACTGTAATGTGTTGTGTAAATAACTCCGAACTAGGCTAGGACCGAGGCTATACAGCCACTCCTTGCCTAAGTCAACATTTTCTCTAGCCAAATGCATGACCTGGAAGTCAAGCACGGCCTCATAGTCCTGCATGATCAAAGGGACTCCCAAGACCACGGTATTCCATACCTTTTTATCATAACCATTGGCCAAACCAACGGTATACTCATGATCACTTGCGGTCTCTTTGAATTTCAATTTCTTGACCAATGAATAGTTCAAAAAGTTATGGCTAGCCCCATCGTCTATAAAGACAGTGACTCTACGGCCACCTATGGTGCCATACATGCGCACCATGTCATGCGGACCAACACTAGGCTGCCACATAGCTGGTGTCACTGAACAAGTGTGACGCTCATCACAATGACTCACCGTAACCTATCTGAACTTTCCGGCACTGAGAGGTAGCGTCTGCACCGTGTGCAACTGCCTACAGGATTTACCATCGCTCTTAGGCACCTTCCCACTAGTGCTTTCTTTTAACTTTGGGCAATCAGCCTTGTTGTGCCCCACTTCATTGCAGTTGAAGCAACGATTTTCCTTTTGTGCTTGCAAGTACTGCTCCTTTTTGTGGGTTTCAGAACTTCGTTTTTTCTTGAAGGGTCTTGGTTTTTTAGACCAACGACCCCCTGACTCCCCTCCGTCCTCTCCCCTGTTTTTTCATTACGGAAACCCTTTCTTTTAAACTCGACCCCTTTTTTTAAAAAATTTATCCATTGTCTCCCTGCCCCATCTCGCGCACCACGACACTTGATGTCATCATAGATTTGCGCATACTTGATGGCCTGAGAGAGGTCCTTAGGCTGCAAGGGCTCTACATACTCAAGATAATCATTTGTTAGGCCTCGTTTGAAGCCCCTCAATTTTTGGAATGCATCGATTCCCTTCAACTTGAGTATGAGCTCTCTGTAGTCAGAGATGTACTGGGTGAGGGTCTTGTGTTCTATCGAACACTTGTCCCACGCATCCCAACTTCTCTCTTCTTCCTTGCCTAGAAAAAACTCCTTTCGAAACATTGTTTTGAAAGCTGCCCAAGTGGTAAGACTCATCCACCACTTGTATGTGTTACCAGACAATAAGAAACTAGTTTCTACGGGCTGCACATGACTAGGCTGCTTATGCAGCTCATGAATGTCGGACCATTTCGCTAAGAACATATTAACAGAATCCTTGTTATGCTCTCGTTCCTCGCCGCCAAAACTAGGCAACTTAAAATCTTTAAGTAACGCCGAGGCTGCCTCTACGGGCGACCTCGCAGGCACTACGGCCTATCCTCCCGGGACCACGGGTGAGGCTGCGCTGACGCGTGTCGCAGGCGGGCGTCTATCACGAGGAAGAGGAGAAGATGTCGAAATAACGGACAACACATCTAGGCGTGTGGAGATGCCATGCAGCATCGTGACAAACGTCATCTTGGACCCTCTGTAAGGTCGTCAATTGTGTGTTAACATATCTAAACATCCCACTAGAGCACTCCGTCTCCGTGAGGATGTCGGCAGGGTCAGTAAGGTACTGGTCAAAGTCGTGGTCTGCCAAGAGGTCATCGTCCCCCTCGGCGACGTCAGTGTCCATATAATCCAGCTCATCGACCGGAGCGGGGTCAGCCAGGTCGGCGGCCTCTACGGGCATGCCAAGGTCAAGGGTAGGGTCACGAGACATGGAAGGCACCTGCGGGTCATGAGACGTGCTCGGAGAGCGCCCCTCCGAACAGGAGACGATCTGCATCTACGGCCAGCCAACTCGGTCGGGGTAAGGCCCGCGACGACCGAGGAGAGAAGTCCTGAAAAACCTACCGGACTAGTGGGTGGGGACACACTGGGACGGGCAGACGTTTTTATTTACTTGCAATGTAACCATGCAATAAACTAGAAATACACAACAGAAACATCGGATTATCCCTTGCCGGGATTATCCCTCCCCAGCCAAGCCGAGAGAGAGGATCCGTTTTACTTTACTTTCATTTTTAATAAATTAAAAATGAATAATTAAAATATATAAAAAAAGAAATAATTTTTTTTCCTTTTTTTTCTTTTTCTTCTCCTCTGCCTGCTTTGCTAGTTGGCTGGTCGCCGCTTGGCTGGTTGGTGGCCGTTGCCAGCTGTGCGCTAGGCAGGCCCATATGCGATGGCGCCTAAGGGCTGGCCGCCTGCCTGGCCGCCCGCCGTCGCTGGGCTGGCCGCCTAAGGCTGGCCTGGTCGCCCGCTGGGCTGGCCGCTTGGGTTGATCCACAACTGGCCGGGCCTCAGCAGAGCCTTCAACTCCACCCGCCCGCCATCCACCCGGCAACACCAGCGCCATCGCCGGCACGTAATACTGCACAGCCGGCGTTGCAGTCGTAGGTTGTGCGTGCTCCACACCAAACGAAAAAAAAATGCTTCGGACACAAGCTTCGTCGTGGGGCTGGTCTTCGCCCCCCCACGCTGGTCAGTATTAGCAATGGGCCTGGGCTGGTCTTCGCCCCCCCACCCCCACACACAATAGAGAGATAGGCGACCTCTCTCTCTAACAAACGACATTTGATTTGTAGACAAGCTTCAATTTCAAAAGGAAAAAAAAACAAAATAGCTTACCTGCGTTTTGCTTGCTGTGTGTGACAAGGAGAGAGAGAGAGAGAGAGAGAGAGAGAGAGAGAGAGAGAGAGAGAGAGAGAGAGAGAGAGAGAGAGAGAGAGAGTTCTTCCCTTCCAATTCTGTCTTGGCCGCCTCCCTCCACACACTCCATTGTGGAGATAAGGATGAGGAGATGAATGGTTGAAAACCATTGAGTGGGCTCCGGTCCTCCGGTCACGCGCGGACCCTGTGAGATGACCCCATCGAACTACGCTCTGATACCAGTGTTAGATATCCGTAACGCCGTACGGGCGTTACCACAGGAGGGGACGGCCTCTGGCTCACCACCCAGCCATAGAGGAAGAATGAGGATTGCCCCTCATCCCCCAGGCTATATAGTGTGTGGCCTGCCGTCCACACTAGCCTGGCCGCCCATGAATCTGCATGGGCGTCCTCTCCCACTGAACCCCGGACATGGCCATCCGGTCTGCCGTCGGTCACAGGCGTTACAGCCTACGTGACAAATAACCTTTTCCTTTTACTTCCTCTTCTTCTTCTTTTTCTGTCTATACTTAATGTGTATTGGTCTTTTGTATGTTTCTTGTGTTCGGTAGGTAGAGTTCATTAAATGTGTTGCTAATCACTCTTTTGACTTTTTATGTTGTGTAGGTTTTGTACTAATTATCTCTTTTAGCTAGATAATATAGAGGTAAGCTCTCTTTTTCTTGTCTTCTTTCCATGCATTAAGCTTTTAGGAATTTCTATTACTAACTACTATGTTTAATCTTTTATTTTGTTGGTCCTCTAATCCTTTCCTTCAACTTCACTGAAAAGAGGTAAGCCCTCTAATCATTTATGCTTTTTATCTACCTATTATTGCACACTTGGGTGTTGGGGTTTAGGATTAGCTTAAGCTTAAGCACACATGCATCTAGCTTAAGCTTAATGTATGCATTAAGCTCTATGCATGGATTAAGCTCTATGCATTAATCTTAATGCATAGAGCTAAATCTATGCATTAAGGTATAAGAGTTCAAATGTGTTATTGTGTTATTTAAATACGAGCATGCATAAGGTATACACATAATGCATAAGGTGTAAGAGTTCTAAGTTTGAGCATGCATAAGGTATAAGAGTTCTAATGTGTTCTTGTGTTATTTAAGTTTGAGCATGCCTCATTTTTATAATGTAGACATGTGGGGAGACAATCCAGACTCCAAAAGCCCAACGCGCCGTTGTTCAGTGTCCATTTTGTTGATAATCTAGACATGGAGCATCTCTCACAGTTGGTCGCTAGTCAATTGTCTGACATCATTATTACAGGAGAGAGAGTGTGTGGAACTTTTTTTCTCCACCCTCGCTTCCTTCCATAGTTAACACTACATCAATGGGGGGTACTCCAATAATGGGTGGTTCTACTCCTAGGTTATGCTCTCCTATACCCATGTCCAATTCTATTGATCTAGTCCACATTTTGGTGTTTGGCCTTCATGTGGAGGTTGCGACCAGGCCACTCCACTCTCTTCTGTGGCACCTAGTAGTTCCATGACCTTGTACCATGACCTCGTCAGATAGGTGGTCTACCTCTTCTCATCATTCTAGTGGGGGTCATCATTCTGGTGAGGGTGGATGTGGGGGTTGTTTATAGTAAGAGATCTTCTTCCAATTACCCATTAGTAGAGGATGTGCTGCCATAGCAAGTGGTGGATCCAAATGCCTACGACTCAGTGACGCCCTTACCATGTGTCAGGAGGACAGATGGATCGATTCATTGAGGATAGCAAGGGGAAACATGTAATAGCATGCATGCATCACCTTGTAAATATTGAGTTTAGAAACAATTTAGGCATTGATTGGAGAACTCAAGACAATACAAAGAAGCAATACATTCTAAGTGTATTGAGGATAGAGTTTCTTGAGCCCCACCCCGACTTACAATTTAATGACCTTAAGATGCCAAATCGTATGTTGGGTCATGTGAGTCATAGGAAATCATTGATTGCCAAGGCCATCAAGTGTGGTGGGATCAAGATGCTAGGAGAATCAAAAAAGAATTTGAAGAAGGCCAAAACGACGTACCGGAAAAATCCCGATCTAGTCAAGCAACAAAGAGAAGCAGCTCGAGCACGCATGCATAAAAGAGAGGATTCTCATCTTGGATCGGGTGGAAGAACTTCTTTCCTCGCCTAGTTTGTAAGTATTTGAACTCTTAACATTTTGTATTCAAAACTTTGGTTTCCAAAGAATTAAATCTTATATAAATTATTCTTTTTTTTAATATGTGTTTAACATAGGAAAATGTGGTTGGCCATTCTCCTTCTTGTGATGAGGAGTACGACTTTGCTTATTGTAATGGGATCTCGGCCATATTTGAATGGTTGTGACAACAGGGTGGTGTTGCTTTTAACTATGAAAATATTACTACAACACGTCGGGCACATAACAGTGTTTCCTAGTAGTGTTTATTTTGTCAGGATGTTGTGGATTCCACTCACTACCCCGCAGCAAAATAGCGCTGCTCAGCAGCAAAATTTTGTTGCTGAGCGGCCTTTATAGCAATGCTATTTCGCTACTCAGCAATGCCTATAGCAATGCAATTTCACTATTATATTATAATTTAGGTTGCTACATAGTAAAAATAGCAACAAATTGCACTACTATTTTCATTGCATAAAATTCGAGAGAGTTGTTGGATGCTTGTAAGATTCCTCCCCAGCCTCTCAAAATGTCCAGCATCTTCCCCTATAATCAATCCCTCTTCAGAAATATAAAAGACTTGTTTCTAACTGTTTTAACCTAGAGAGAGAATATTCAAATTTTTAATATTTTTGGATAGAAAATTATCTCATCTTATTAAAATAAGTTCCCCTGAAACAGAAATTCAAAAAGAACTTTCCAATGTGCAATTGGAATTAATTGGAAATGGGTATAAAGGACCTTAGCCTAAGGGTCTAGATTTTCTGAAATTTTTGGATTATGGTCCAATTAAGGTTCCTATGGGCCAATAGCATCAATCCATGTGTAGGGAGGAGATAAATCCAATTTGTAAAAGAAGATATCCAAAAATGAGTAAATGCTCACATAAGATGAAGAGTTGAAAATGTACAAGGTTTATTAGTAAAAAACTATGAGCAATATTAAAATGATTCCATTATGACACATATGTAAGGAAGGGGAGTTCTTTAAAGGAGGTGCATATTTCACATAAGATGAAGAGTTGAAAATGTACAAGGTTTATTAGTAAAAAACTATGAGCAATATTAAAATGATTCCATTATGACACATATGTAAGGAAGGGGAGTTCTTTAAAGGAGGTGCATATTTCACATAAGATGAAGAGTTGAAAATGTACAAGGTTTATTAGTAAAAAACTATGAGCAATATTAAAATGATTTCATTATGACACATATGTAAGGAAGGGGAGTTCTTTAAAGGAGGTGCATATTTCACATAAGATGAAGAGTTGAAAATGTACAAGGTTTATTAGTAAAAAACTATGAGCAATATTAAAATGATTCCATTATGACACATATGTAAGGAAGGGGAGTTCTTTAAAGGAGGTGCATATTTCACATGCTTGAATGAGTTTTAAACTCATAAAAATTGAGATATTTCATCTCCTCTCTCCTCATTCAAGTCTAGTTCCAAAAAGTTAGCTTAACTGACCTAAAAATGGTCAAATATTGACCAAACTGATTTAAAAAATTCTAGAATCAGTTTATTTGGTTAGGAGCTCAATTTTTCCTATAAATAGAAGCCTCCCCCTTGTTGAAAAATATATAGTGTTTATGCATCGTTACTCTACTCCACCTAAGCCAAGAACTATGAATTCATTAATAATTCACTAGTTTTTGGAGCTTCCCTCTTTCTTCAATCCCCATTGGTGGCTCCATCAACATACTTAACCAATTGATTGGTTGGGGGCCTCTACCGTGAACAAAGAATCAAGCAATTTGTAAGGTAATTAGTGAATATTGATCTTTTCTATAATTTCTCAATGTTTCTCTCTTCTCAACCCCTCTCAAGCTTGAGAAGCTTAATTGGTATGGTTTTTTTAAATGCTATTGAAGTTAATTGGTGAATAGTAGTGAAGAGTTACATAATTTAATAAATGCTATTGAAGTTAATTTTCATTTATGTTTAAATTCTAATGGTTTTTATGTAATTTCTCTCTCTCACTCAAGAAATGGTCATACTCATGACCCATTCTCAATCCAAATCAAGCTTTTCATAAAGCTTTTCCTTAACCCAAGATAAAGCTATGCTTGAGGCTAAATTAATGGCTTTTTTCTATGCTTTTAGTTTATGTATATTGATGATTCAATCCATTATGGATTAATGATCCAATTAGAGATCATTTTAATTATTTTCTTAATGATAAGCTTTATCCCTTAGAAAAATTGAGATTTATCAGTCATAGCAGCGGAGCTATGGCAAAATTTTTATAAAAATTAGGCATAAAATAATTTCATTCAAAGCATAAAAAGAGGACTTCCTACCATATTCTAGGAATTATCATCCTAGATTAATTGAAAGAATTTCATTATAATCATGGAGAAATTAAATTTTAATATCATGCATAAAGGATAAGTTTTTATATCAAAAGTGTTATTTTTACCATTTTTATTTCATGCATAGAAGTATGCATAATGGATAAATTTTTATATCAAAAGTGTTATTTTTACCATTTTTATTTCATGCATAGAAGTATGCATAATGGATAAATTTTTATATCAAAAGTGTTGTTTTTACCATTTTTATTTCATGCATAGAAGTATGCATAATGGATAAATTTTTATATCAAAAGTGTTATTTTTACCATTTTTATTTTCATGCATAGAAGTATGCATAATGGATAAATTTTTATATCAAAAGTGTTATTTTTATCAATTTTTATTTTCATGCATAGAAGTATGCATAAAGGATAAGTTTTTATATCAAAAGTGTTACTTTTACCATTTTTATTTTCATGCATAGAAGTATGCATAATGGATAAATTTTTATATCAAAAGTGTTACTTTTATTATTTTTATTTTCATGCATAGAAGTATGCATAATGGATAAATTTTTATATCAAAAGTGTTAATTTTACCATTTTTATTTTCATGCATAGAAGTATGCATAATGGATAAATTTTTATATCAAAAGTGTTACTTTTACCATTTTTATTCTCATGCATAGAAGTATGCATAATGGATAAATTTTTATATCAAAGTGTTACTTTTATTATATTTTATTTTCATGCATAGAAGTATGCATAATGGATAAATTTTTATATCAAAAGTGTTACTTTTACCATTTTTATTTTCATGCATAGAAGTATGCATAATGGATAAATTTTTATATCAAAAGTGTTATTTTTATCAATTTTTATTTTCATTCATAGAAGTATGCATAAAGGATAAATTTTTATATCAAAAGTGTTATTTTTATCATTTTTATTTTCATGCATAGAAGTATGCATAAAGGATAAATTTTTATATCAAAAGTGTTACTTTTATCATTTTTATTTCATGCATAGAAGTATACATAATGGATAAATTTTTATATCAAAAGTGTTACTTTTATCATATTTGAATTTCATGTATAAAGGTATGCATAAAAGTTGATTATTTTATTATAAAAGTGTGTCTTTTATTATATTGAATTTCATGCATAGAGGTATGCATAAAGGTTGATTATTTTATTATAAAAGTGTGACTTTTATCATTATTGAATTTCATGCATAGAGGTATGCATAAAAGTTGATTATTTTATTGTAAGAGTGTTATTTTTATCATATTGGATTTCATGCATAGAGGTATGCATAAAAGATATTATTTTTATACTAAAAGTGTGATTTTCCTCATAAATGGATTTTATGCATAACTTAGATGCATAAGAGAAATACTTTTATTCTAAAAGTGTAATTCCTACCAAATTGAATTTATGCATAAGAAGATGCATAAAAGATTGATTTTAATTTCGAAAGCGTTAGTCTCCTTAAATGGAATTTATGCATAAATAAATGTGTAGAGAAATCTTATATCAAATATAAGAATTCTCTTAAAAAAGATATGAAATGTGATAAGATGTGATAAGAGGTGTATGAGATGTGATAAGATTTGATAAGATGCGTATGGAAAGTGATAGGATGTGATAAGAGGTGTATGAGATGTAAAAAGATGTGATAAGATGTGTATGAGATGTGATAGAATGTGTTAAGATGAGTTAGGATGTGTTAAGATGTATATGGGATGTGTTAGGACGAGAATGGATGTAATATGGTTGTATGAATGTGATGTGGATGTATATGTATGAATGTGAATGTTGATGTGGATATGGATGTATGGATGTAGATACGGATGTGTATGTATGTATGTGGATGTGTATGTATGAATGAGGATGTGAAAATGGATGTATGTATGTAGATGTGGATGTATGGATGTATGTATGTAGATGTGGATGTATGTATGTAGATGTGGATGTATGGATGTGAATGTGAATGAAGAGGTGGATGTGGATGTATGGATGTAGATACGGATGTGGATGTATGTATGTGAATGTGGATGTATGAATGAGGATGTGAAAATGGATGTATGCATGTGAATGTGGATGTATGAATATGAATGTGGATGTGTGGATGTGGAAATGGAGGTATGGATGTATGAATGTGGATGTGGATGTATGCATGTAGATGTGTATGTATGAATGTGAAATTGGATGTATGATTTGGACGTACGAACATGGATATGTATGTAGAATAATGAATATGAAGGTGTATGTCAGATAATGTGTAGTCTATATGAGTGAATGGATGAGAACGAGTACACATTGAATGGAATGTGGAATAAGTAATGTGGTCCGAGAGTGGATAATATAGAAAGACAAGAGTTCGTTATAGAAACTGTATTTTGTCTGTTTGTAAATGACTGTTTTATGTTAAGAATGCTGGAGAAGCATTTTGACCGTCTTGAGGATTAAGGTCATGAAGACCGAACTGATAAAGTTGCAACTGCTGACGGAGAGTCAATGGAGGACGTCTCGCGTAGCAAGGTCGATCGAGGTCTTGACCAGCCTCGGTTCGATTTAAATGGTGAGCTCCCGGTACGGTGGATGAGGGACCAAGGAAGCGGCCTATGAGTGAAGCGCTAGGTCACCTGCAAAGGATCCTAGAGGGTGCTGACCATACGGTGCTCGGGCTCTGGGTCGCCGAAGATACCCACACGTGCGTCGTGGAAGATATTGGAACAAGGAGTAAGAGTTGTTTTCTGAAACCCGGCATGGATCTAGTTGATTGACCTTGCTGGTCCTCAACGGATGAGTCCATGGCTCTTTTATATGGATCCATGGGTTGATCTAGCTGATCTTTCACGGAGATTCCATTCTATTGTATGAATATATTGCCGGTTACTATGAGCTAGGAACTATGGAAAAGGCCCCTGAGCGAAAGGTGGTGAGCGTTCTGGTTGCCAATGATGCCATAAGTATACCAATGAATGAATGACTGGAAATAAGGATTCAACCAGAGACTTTCAGGATTGTCATCAGTGACATAATGGTTTTATTAAAGGATTGTTTTAAAGCTAGTTGATGCTAAGAAAAAGGCAATTTCATATTGGGTGTATAAGTGGTGTGACTAGTTTTATGTTTGCATGAACTTCCGGCTAGGGGGCCTTGGAACTCTTTTCCTTGGTACCCGGGACAAAACCTAACCAAATTCTTAATTGGATCCCATCACTACAGTGGTTGGGCGGTTGGCTAACCCATGGGACTGGTTGGATGGGGTTAGGCTGGACTGATGGATCCGTAAATCGAGATTTAATTTCTATTATTACGATAGATGAAGTAAATCCCGGATAGAAATTGTTCTATGGATAGGAATCAACGACTGTGCCTCTTGATGGGGAAAAAAGCGTTGATCCCAATGATCCAAGTGCAAGTTTCTTCCTTGATTTGACCAAGTACCGTTAAAGGTGCAGTCAGATCAGTTGATCCGTAATGATCTTGACTACGTTAGAGTAAAGAGTTATCCTGGTGGAGTCGCCCATGCTTTCCGGGTAAAGGAAGTTTTTCCGGTTTCGGTTTTGGACAAACCGACGGATTAGTCTCTTGTCCGGATATCCGTGGGTGAGGCCCCGAGTGTGAAACCCCTACCCACGCATGATGTGCTACTTCCGCTGCTAGTACCCCGAATCCGTTGCGCGGTGGAGACATGGGATCTCACAGTTGGTATCAGAGCGACATTGAAAGCTAATAAAGATAATTAAATTCTTATCTGAAATTAGTAATAAGAATTCAGAAACAGCATTTTCATAATGTATTTTCATTCCGTAAGCTTCTTTAATGAAGAAATTTTAATCAAAGAAATTATTTTTATAGATGGAAGTTTCCCATTTATCTGGTATTCCCAACCTCACCCAGTCTCAAGATATGATTGCATTTGCCTTCGAGCATCTCATCTCTTCCGCTTCAACTCAAACAAGCCAAGCAAGACTCGCACGCCATTTCGCGGATTTATATTTTCCTACCCCAGCAGAGAGAATACAACATAAGTGGTTTGCAGGGCAATATGTCCACGCCCCTTGCGACCGCTGTACAATGCTGTGGCAGAATCTCTCATTGACTATGATCCTGTTAAAGCTAAAAATGGTGCGTGGTGTCATTCTATATCATTCGACGCCTCGAAATTTCAGACTTTCATGTCGAATTTATAGACTCCTTAGTCAATTTATCCCTAAGGAGAAAATAATAGCCCCCTTCGCAGTTAGAGAACTTATGTAACAGGGCATGACTATGGCCCAGTACGGTCCTCTTATATGTCTTCCGAGGAGATTTTGAACTCAGAGCCGAGTTGCTCTATGTACTTATTGCAACTTGTATATAAATATACAAATGTTTTTTTTAAGTGATTGTTTATGGACGATCGGATAAAGAAAAATCTGTTTATCAGATTTATGTCATAGATCTCCAATAAGATCAACTGAGGAGCCAATTATGTCAAAAGTTATCAAGACTCACAAAAAGGTTGTAATTGCGTGATATAATACAAATTGTTAATTCAAATTGAAATTCGTAAATTAGTAATTGGGTCTTCAATTGGAAGTACCGCAATTGTATGGAACCCTGACTTGCTTGAGGCCTAGACATGATGGTATTTACCTTATAGTTTCGAGTTTCATGACTATCCGTATATATCGAGGGTATAACTGCAGCTCTTTACTGGTAGTATATACGAGTAAATCTAAGACTTGAAATTATAAGCATTAATGCTATCCAGTTCATGAATTCGAATGTGGTTGATATGATTTTTAATTCTGTTTGGGAACTGATGAATTGATTGGGATTCTGATTGAAAAATGATGATTTTTGAAATTTAGTTGAAATATAATAACCTGAGCAAAACCACAATGAGGATGAATGGGACGAGTCCCTGTAATGATAAATGATGATAATGATTTCAGCAAATCACTATGAGATTAGTGGATTGTGCTGTCAAATTGCTACTGTTAATACTTGAGACGGTAAATCAAGTTAAGGGATGACAAATTGAGAACTTGCTTAACTGAAATTCCCGTGGAGGAATGTTCAGAAGGAAATTTTTCGGTCTAATGGACCATTATCGTAGGAATGATATAATCTAAATGAATTATTATTTAATGATGAGTTCTATATAAGGAATATTTATCCCAGTATTCTGTTGGGTTGACCAGAATATAAGGAACCCAGAATAAATTGGATCTTAAGAAAAAGAGCTGTCCTCTACTTTGCGAGATGAGGACATCTCGCACCTTTTTAAGTGGGGTAGAAGTTTGTAAGATTCCTCCCCCAACCTTCGAGGTATACAAGAGTAAGAATCTCCTTTTCTGATCTTATAATTATTCCCTCTCTAAATAAAAGAAAGATTCTGTTTAAAAAGGGAAGACACTTTACCCAGAATACCTTCTCAGGAGCCCACCTGTTTTAAAGATTCAGAACGATGAGTTCAAAAGTGAGAACCAGTGTTTTGGATGCCAAGGTTTTGACCATCAGTTAAAAGACTGCCCGACTCCTACCATGAAAAGGGCACAGGGAAGTCTAGAACCCAAATTCAGAGACCAATTCCTTCATACCAATCTAATCAAGATCCGTCTCGAACAAGATTGCTTAACTCCATTAACTAGGTCCGACCCATTGATTAGGGTCGAGATGACCAGTCAAATGCTTGGCGACTTAGAGCAACAGATGTAGGCAATTCATAAAGATATAAACGCTGCCCAAGATTGACAGAGACAATATACAGATAAGAAGAGGACAGTCAGAGAATTCAAAGAAGCAGTTATAGTCTTCATTTGAATACGGACCAAAAGAATTTCTTTATCTCTAGGGGAGTATAAGTAGTTATCCCCCAGATATTGTGGACCAAAGAAAGTAAGTGACTTAGCCTACGAACTTCTTTTATCTCCTCATCTCAAAGTTCTTAATGCCTTCTATAGAAATATGTGCCAAACCCAAATCATGGAAAGACGGTAAAACTTCAGTGGCAAGATACCGTTGGCTTCTAGGTTACGCTAACTCCTTCCTTTATATAAGTCGTAACTTTACTTATCGCTCACAGTAATCTTACTTCCATCGATCTCCCTTCTTCTTAAACTCCTTCATGGCTTGGCAACAGGAATTAGTTTTATCCATGATGAATTCTCACCTTCAAGACGCAAGCGAGTCTGTGAAGAAGGATTTTATAGAACAGTATGAGCGCTCACTTTTTCCTCACTTGGGAACGTCTGTAGCTCAGACCAAATGGCGGACCTATCAAGACATAACTAGGGTAACACCCTGGGGTCAGCAGCACTTTCGTAACAATGTCCGCTTGGCCATGGTTATCGAAGCCTTGGGTTTGGGTCCCCGATACTACTGCGTCATGAGATCAAGACATCTTGGGTTTTCTGAGCGGGTCTTCTCACTGGCATGTTTTCTTCCTCATCAGAAGATATGCCTTTACCCCGTTTTTGGTTTGCCTCTCAGAGGTCCTTTTGTTAGAACACCTCATACCACTGAGATAGGCGCGGCAATAACCAACAGAATCATTCCCATAGATGAGTTACCTTATGCGTGCGCAGCTTGTGAGTGCTGCTTTTGTGATCATATGATGGACGGGCTTATGGAAGTGTAAAGAGTTCTTCTATCTTTACTGTATATGTTCCAAGAATGAATAAAGTTTAAATCTTGTTCTTGTCTTGACCCTTACTCTCTTTGAGACTTTTTTAATTGGTGATTAATCTTAATTAAAAAATTTCTCTCAGTCTCATACTTGTGCATCTTGCGAAATTACCCCCAGTTTGCGAGATGAGGGGGGTAATTTCAAAAAAAACATCCCCATCAAAATCCTTGGAGGCATGTTTTGAGCAAAAAAAAAGATAGTTGAAATTTTTTGAGAAGGGAAACAATGCCAAGATCATGAATCTATCCCATCTTGTAATAAATCCATATGTGTTGCTTCAACAATGTCTATATCTAATGGAAGCTCAATGAAAAGATCCATATAGGGAGAAATCGATGATGTTTGTCATACACCACTTTCTTAAGTGTAGAGAGTCTTTCTGAAACAAGTAATGGTCCACAAATCGGACATGCATGATGTCCAGAGGTTTCCAAGCCTATTTTAAAATTGAGATGATTGAGAGGTAGAGATATAAACTCAAAGTTTAAAGGTTAAAGGTTCAAGTTATCTGGTTCTATTAGGTACCTAAGCACTTCGAGAACCTGGGATAATCGTCCAAAGCATAACTCCTTTCACCTCCACCTCACGCTTATTTATTGGCCGTGAAACGTCATGTACTTTGATACCTCGGTATAGTGTCTCAATGTCCTTAATAAAATACTCAAGGTACACATCCATGTTCGCCACCTTATACTTGCCTAGTACAAGGAGAGCAAGCATGATATGACCTTTCTTGATTTCCACCCATGGAGGAGGAAGATTATAATTCACCAATATAGTAGGCCAGGTAGACCATGATATGGACTTGAAGCTAAATGGGTTAACACCATCCATGCCCAAGACAAGACATTGGCTCATCTTTGAACTTTGGCCATTGATGCTCCACATGTTTCCATGCCAGTGAATTAGTCCTATGATCATCATAATGCCATCGGCGGTTGAGCGATGAGTAGCATGCCATATCACGAGTTCTACAATCTCGTTATATTTAAACATGTGTTAGATGTGAGGAATGATAGGGAAGTGTTTAATCAACACCTTTTGAGGAATTTTATCTCCTTTCCAATCATCCCTATAGCGGCTCTCCCCACACTATAGACATTGTGTTGTATCTTTATTAACCCATCTAAATACCATGCAATCATCGTGAGACATGTGTGTATTTTTGTGTAATCCATACCTAGAATAGAGAGCATTTTATGACACCCATCTCATGAGTTCTGTAATAGATTTTGATATAGGGAAGAATCTTCTTGAGAAGCCTACAACATAGCATAAGAAATCATTGTTGAAAAATAGGTAGAGGGAGAGGAGACACACCACACAGGAGCAAACCCTAATGTATATTACAAACCCTAACCATAGAGAGAAGCCATCTCCCTTCTCACACAATGCATAAAGCCATAATCCATAATACACAAAACACACTATGAGTTGTGTCCACACACTACTAACCCTAGCTAATGTCCACACTCTATGACCAGCTGGACGCGGTCATTTATGTCTCACACATGCTGCTATTTAACATGCGAGCACATAGCATAGCTGGCACACACTGACATCGAGCTTGAATCTCAACAGTCCCTCTCAAGCTCATGATGTACTGCCATAGATGAAGATGTAGATGAGCTTGGGATATCAAAGCTCTCAACACTCCCCCTCAAGCTCATCCCACGTACTCCCAACATAGTACGGAAGTACTCAAACTTCTCCTTGCTAAGTGGCTTTGTAAAGATGTGAGCCACCTTCTCTTCAGTCTTCACATACTGTAGATCCACTGTACCATCCAGCACCTTCTCTCTGACAAAGTGATAATGGACCTCTATGTGTTTGGTCCGCGCATGAAAAACTGGATTCTTGGCCAACTGTATGCTGCTCATGTTATCACAATGAATGACAACTTTGCCATCAATAGGCTCACCCAAATCAGCCAAGAGATGCTTTAACCATATTCCTTCACATGTAGCAATGGCTGCACCCCTGTATTCAGCCTCTGTACTGGATAAAGCAATAGTAGGTTGCTTCTTGCTACTCCAACTCACCACAGCACTCCCAAGTGTAAAGGCATAACCACTAGTAGACCTCCTGTCATATGAGCTATATGCCCAATCAGCATCTGTGTAGCCATGTATATCCAAGCCTTTACCATGCTCATAAAGACGACCATAATGTGCAGTGGTCTTTACATATCGCATAATGCTGCATCCAAATGAGGTTTTTTGATACCATATTTTGCCAACATATCCAATGCATATTGGCATTACACTAACCATGTACCTGCATGGTCTTTGATCACTTCAATTCCAAGAAAGTATCTCAATTCACCCGTCTTTCATGTCAAACTGCCCACTCAATGCTTTCTTGACATGCATCACATCTATAGCATGATCACCTGTGATAATCAAGTCATCCACATAGATGACAAGTAGGTCAATCCCATGATCTGTTTTCTTCACATAGAGTGAAGAGTCTACTGTAGAAACCTGAAATCCAAGGGAGATAAGATATCTGCTCATCTTATCACTCCAAGCACGAGGTGCTTGCTTCAAACCATATAAAGCTTTCTTCAAATACATGAGTGGGATATCTTGGGTGTACATATCCTTCTGGCTGTGCCATATACACTTCTTCTTGTAGATCACCATTTAGAAATGCATTTTTCACATCCATTTGATACATTTCCCAACCATATGCTGCAACCACTTCCTCCTTCTCTCATCAGGCACATGTACATAAGCTATGCAACCAAACACTTTGAGGTGTCCAATGTCTGGCCTAAAACCTATAAGCCGCATCTCTAGCATACTTCCATGTATGGCTGCTGGGCTTCATGCATGAATCCGTAATGCATCTTGTGTATAAGGCGTCATGCAATAAGCCCTTATGCATAAAGTCTTCATGCATGAAGCCATAATTCATGTTGCCATAGGGCTTCATACATTAAGCCATTATGCACAGAGGCTTTATTCAATAACAACACCATATTGGGGAATATGGGAATTTCTCACAAGTTTGGGACACGTGGTCAAAAGTTTGGATTAACCATAACTTGAACACCACTAATCCAAAATGAGCGCTTTATAGCTCTTTAGATTCCATTTTTCAAGCGCTTTCCAACGATAGGTCATATGATAGGGTTTTGAGAAACTTACAAACATGTTATCCATGTCCCCTTTTTTAAGTATTCAAAAATGGGAATTGGGAAATTCCCAAATTCACTAATATGGTGTTTAACTTGCTTAATGGGTTTGGATGGGTTTTGAAACATGATTTTACATGCATAACGACCAAAATCTGAGCAGCTTTTATGTTTTGATCATTTAATCATCCTGCTTAATGGTTTCGTTAACTGGTGTAGACCTTGGTGTTAAATGCAGAGCTTACTGGTTTCCTTAATTACTATATGCAGACTCGTGTATAAACAAATGCAGACCCGTGCATAAATGAATGCACGCTGGTTTCATTAATTATGCTTCACAATAATTAGGCTACATTAATTAAGATATTAATGGAAATGTTTTGTCCAAACCTTTAAAAACCATTACTAATTAAAGTAGGGAGCTTAATTGGGCAAAACTCCATGTCCAACGGCACAGATGTGGGGCATCTCGGGCGCGAGATCTATAGCAATAGCAGGCCGATCAAGCTCCAACGACGATGACAAATGCTGATAAGTGCTCCTGAATAGCTCCAAAAAAGCTAAGAAAAGGACAACAGATAATGAAAGGCGAAAAAAGTTGGGAATTTCAGGGTGCACATATCTCGGGCGAGATACATGACACCGACATTTATTTCACTTTCAATTTCTTGCCCAAGATATGATAAATATATAAATTATTTATTCGATTTACGTATCTCGCTATTATGGGCTACCACACCTCCATGATGGAACTCTACACATTCACCTAATGGATGAGCAATAGATCACAACCATCGTGGGGTACTTATTGCCAATGCCTCAATCTCGAGTTCCTTGAGGCCTCTAAGCTCGCTTGTCAAGCTCTAAACTCCAAGCTCCACCTCCATACTATCATCGTGGAGTCGCTCACACCATCACATAGACCAATCACTCTCTCTCTCACTCTCTCATACAAGCATGAGTACACAAGTATGAAAGAGGCACAATGCTAGAATGCTCTCACTCCTCACTCTCTCTTAAGTCACAAGGGGAGAGCTCTCAATCAGGGATTTAATATTCATGTGATCACAAGATTTTTGGTGATAATAACACATGTGAACAAGTTATTCACATGTTCTCATGTTACCGTTCACAAAATAATAGGTCACTTGCCATTTGGGAACCCCTTAAAAGCTCTGCTACACATGGGAATAAGCTATTCACATTTTCTCATGTTACCATCTTCACATAATAGCAGGTCAGTGGCCACCTAAGAAAATTTTTTATGCCCGACAAAGATAAATTTTTTGGACCCTTGTGAAAGCTTTGTGAATATATGTGATCACAAGATTTTTTGTGTTATTAACATATGTTATTAACATGTTCACATGTTCTCGTTTACGTCAGTGAAATCCCTGCTCTCAATAGCACAAAGGGGATTGTATCTTTTCATTATGAGAAAATGCCTTATATACATTTGGCCCTTATTCATACTTGGGCACCCAAAACTTACTTACTAGACCTTGGGTGGCCAATATCTCATAATGTGCAACCTTTATAGTGCCCTTTCATGACACTTATTAATGTCCTCAATTGAGGATCATGTTGTTAATCCAAAGTGAGATTAACATCCCCCCCTTCCTGATGTAGGTTTTGTCCTCACAAACTGTTACCGAGGTTGGAAGACCTAGTCACCAAACTCATGTCGGTAGAAATTTTATCTGGATTGGAGCTTCCAAAGAGTGCAGCGGAATGCTGAGTGTGACTTCCAAAATCCAGTGTCCACCATGTCCTCGAATGTAACATGCATGTAGGCTTCATAATTGGTGGTAGTACAACATTATGCCTCTGTCTGAAGGCCCTTGATTCATGTCGAACTTCAGGTGCTCTGCTTCA
The DNA here is from genome assembly GCF_041138505.1 of Cibotium barometz. Lineage (NCBI taxonomy): Eukaryota > Viridiplantae > Streptophyta > Polypodiopsida > Cyatheales > Cibotiaceae > Cibotium > Cibotium barometz. Next base: position 32,026,931 of record NC_141053.1, on the reverse strand, counting down.
AAGACATCGTAGGCTTCTTTGGGTTGATCTATTAGGACTACCAATAATTTGATAAACCTGACACTTGCCACAATGGCTAGATCGGGAATTCTTCACCACCATGCTCCAATCCATGTCAACATCATCTGTTGTCTTTGTTCTTGAATATGGCCAAATGTTACTGGTGTGAAGATAGGGAAGGTGTAACACACATGTGAGTCCCTGTTTTTGGCTTCCTGGAATTCCAGCAGCATCCACCTTCTCTTGATAGGCATGTACAATGGATCTACCCTCATTGTTGGTGGCACGCTCATGTATACTGGGCTATATTCTAGAACTGACAAGAACTCCTTCCTCCAGTCGGGTTGGATTCCAATATTGTGGGTGTTCTCCATTAGTGATGATGGTGGCCTAGCCACCTCTTGTGGATGTATTCTTCTCCATCTCCTCCATCTCCTAAAATAATAGCTAATCATGAATGTGACAATGCAAATTTCTACCATATCAGCCAACTGAGGATTGGCAAGCCTTGTATGTTTTTCTACATTTTCCCACAATGTACCCTCTCCAGCCACCAAAGGAAGTAATTCTTCTAAGTTGGAACATGGGCCACGAAGAGGGTATGGTACATAAAGCTGCCTTGTTAGTGTGACTGTAGAGTATGCCTCTAGCATGATGTGGCAAGTAGGATCGAATGGACTAATCTGCATGAGAACTGTGAACATGAGCTTTGGCTTCAAAAGCGGATTGCCAGCTCGAACAAATTCCTCATACTCGACAACTGTCAAAGAATCCAAGACATTAATTTCAGTGAAAGGTGCAAGGTCATATTGTGGAGTGAGATTGCGTACCTCCTGAGGTTGTCGTGGTGGGGATGGGTTAGGTGCTAGTACCTCCTCAGGGGCGAGTGTTAGTGGAAAAATCTATGTCGGGAGGAGAGAAAGAAGAGTAAATACAGTCAACTTGGGAGGAGTTAGTAGGTGGCACACTAGGATAGGGCTTAAGAAGCTTACTGGCTATATTAGAATATACAGGGTAAGTGGATTTTGAAAGTGAAGAGGAACTTTCTTCTTGACCTTGGCTAGGCTTATGGTCTTTAAAAAAGTTTTGTATTTTGGGAATTTCTTCATTATTGATATCAAGGTAGTTTATGTGAGTGGCATCAAAATTATATCGTACATTGGTGAGCATAGCTTCTAAATGCTAGTGGATATTAATATAGAGTTTAAGTATGCCGATAGGGTGATATAATGTAGATTCACAGAGACTCAAATGTTGTGAGTGTTGTACACCTCCAACTACCCATGACTGATAACCCATTGGTAAGTATTTGCTACTACCTCATAGTTGGTTGGCATCTCTGGTATGGCATCTGGAACAAACAGGTCAAGTTTTTTGATACTATTGTCTAGTACTTCTGAATTTTAAAGCACACGACACCAACTACAGAGGTTTGGCACTATAGGATGTAAGGGGTAGAAGAATATGTATTGTGGGTTAGTTAATACAAGGTCGCTCCTAAAAATTCCCATGATTATGGTTGGGTCAGCATCTCTTTCAGTATTTTGTTTAATTAGTGTTAATTCTCCTAGGTCTATATCTTCAGCTAGGTTTATATCATATTGAAGTAAAGAGAGTGTTAGTGTAGATAAAAACAAAGAATGGGTGTGAGGAGGGGCCCCAGGAGCGATGGCCCAACTCCCAGGCGTGCTCATGGAGGATACACAGATCATCGTTTGGCTCCAGGCATTGACTTCTTTCTTGTGCTCCTAGCTGATGCACCAGATCTTACAGGCAAGAGTTGATATTGTTGAGGTGGTTGGAGATGGTCGTTTCCCTGATCATCCTTTCAGCATCCATCTCTTCAAATCTCCTTGTTGCATCTTCTTGGGCTTGACGGGTAGTTGCTTCCCTTTGTTTTGCTTCAGTAATTTGATTGATCCTTTGGGCTACCAACCTATGAATGTCTTGTGGTTGCATTATTGTAAGCTGTGTCGTCACTCACGGCCTCTTGATGCTCTAACTATTTCCTTTGTGCATCTTCTTGGTTTGCATTTATTGTTTCGTTGAGGGCTTTGATCTTCTCTGCATGTGCTTTGTTCGCTTGTTCTCTTTCTTGTTGCAGGTTATGTGCCCTGTCTTGCTCGGCCTTGAGTTGTGCTGTTAGTTGCTCGATGTGTTGGTGAAGCACGTCTTTGTTAGTCTTTGCATTTTCTTGGCACTCTTTGATTTTTTGGGCATGCAATGTTATGAGGTTCTATGTGTGGGCAATCTCTTTCTGGAGTTGGTCTTTTTCTTGCTCCAGCTTGGTGTTTAGGTTAGCATTTTCATTGATCTTTTGTACAATTGTCTAGCTTAAGATGAGGTTATTACTTTCCAAGGAATGGTACCTTTGTTCTTTCTCCTCTGTAGCCTTTAAGCTCTTCATGATGACCTCCCTATGAGTTGATTCTAGTGCTTCAAGGTTTGCCTTTAAGCTTTGTACTTGTGTATTTTCATTCTTTAGTTGCTTCCAAAGGGTGGCGTTCCTATCATGGAGCATGTGTGTTGTTAGTAGGTGCCAACGCCATAATTTTTGCTCTTGTTCCGAGTTTGCACTTGACTCAGCTTCCAGATCTTTATGTGGATTGTGAAGGAGCACATCTAGGCCTTCCATTATTTCCTGCATGAATTGTTGATAATAAATATCCTCGAAGGAGGCTAGCTGGGGCAGTTGCTCTTTATCCTCTAATTTCCTTCTTTTGCCTGGACTTGAAGGCTCAAGTGTGCATTGTCTTTTACCTGACTCTGGGGGAGCCTCTAGTTCTTGTACTAGGATTGTTGCTTCTTCTACTTCTCCTCCCTCCGCACCTTGGTTTCTCATTACTTGTTCCTCAGTTTCCTCTTTCAGTGTATTTGCTAGGCTTGAATCTTTGAGAGGAGAGAGGTCTTTAAAAATAAGCTGTGCTGGGCTTGTTGGAGGGGTAAGTTGTTGCTGGGGTTCCTGCACAGTAGGGCGAGGTATCTTTTCTTGAAGTATTTCTTGGTATGTGTAGATTTCTGTTGCCATCGCCTCTTCCAGTTGTTCTGATTTGGCTGCTACATCAACGAGTAATCCTCTCATCTTTTTATCTGTTTTCTTTATTCTATCTTTTTTTATCTTCTTTATAAGATCCTAGGTCTCTATCAATACTGCTTGCCCTTCCTCTACCTTGCCAGTTGCTTCTTTAGGTTTGTTTGAGTATGAGTGCTAACTGCATGTCAGGCTCTTTCAGACTCTTTGCTACATGGTTAAGTACCTATGTGAGGAGGTATGGATTGCTGATCTTTGATTGATGGGCCTTCAAGTAGTTTTCCATCTCTTTATGCAGATAGAAAGCCCAATCCTCCTCCTTTTCTTCATAAGCCTTGGCGATCCTGTTTAAGCCCACTTTGTTGTATCTATCTTACAGGCTTTATTTGCATCATGAGGGACATCAGTCTACATGCTTTTTTTGTAGCTTCATCTTGGATATTGTTGTATTCTGCTCCATTTGAATTATAAGCATCTTTCTTGAGCATATACTTTATGGGCATCGTATGAATGTTGTGCTTGTAGGCTTTCATTGCGTCTGGATGTTGTAAGGTTTCTCTGATTAAGTCCTTTGTGATGAGGAGCTGTTCTGTGGTGCCATCAGCCTTTGTAATCTTTCCTCTCTTTGTTTGCTTGTCGTATGTCGTCTTTAGGTACTCCGCGCGCAAAGGTCTATGTCGATTGCGCGGGGAAATACCTCCGCCATTCTGTTAAGGCCTACTTTGTCGAGTTTGGCCTTTACTTCTGCATCTTCTAATAAGTGGAGACACTTGGGCTGTGGCACTCGAGAGTCACCTTCCCGTGGGGTGTGATCATTTCCTTCTGGATGAGGGTGGCTTGGAATGAGGGTGTGATCATTTCCTTCCAGATGAGGGTGGCTTCCGGATGAGGGTGGATTGGAATGATTGGGCATAAGGTCCCAAGAAATTTGTCTATTAGCATGACGTGATTGTGTAGATGTGAAACAATGGGACGTGAATTAGCATGATGTGATTGTGCAGATGTGAAATATTGGGACGTGAAACTGTGTGACATGAAACACATCCACGTGAATATGCAAAGGTGAATCCCTAGGATGTGAAATTGTGCGACGTGAAACACATCCGCGTGAATATGTAGACGTAAGAAAATGTAAAGGTTGAGACTTGGGCCTCTCAAATGTTGTTGGATTGGATGTTAGCTGTTGTGATGCCGCAAGTGTTGAGAACTAAAATGTATATTATAGGAGAAATGCTATATCAAGGTCTGTCTCGAGAGCAGGCGCCTATGGATGAGGATGTATGGAGAGAGACTATGGACGCTTATGAAGAGATGGATGAAAGTGATTTTGGAGCACATGTGGTTGACGTGTGGTGTGCTTTGATGCCACTTTTTTGGAAGAATGTTATGAAGGTGGATGATGGATTGAAGCAGTTTCCTTTTGATCCAGGTGGCTGAGTTTTTTGACAGCAATTTGGAGTTTTGTACATAAGGTTGTACATATTGTGCGATGAGTGTAGATGCTTTTTGCTGCTGAGCATGAATGCTCTAGCAGATGGGGGGGTGGCAAAGTATGTCAGGCGTTTTTCTGAGTGGTCTTTTTGGCTTGTGTACATATGTGTGCATGGTGTGAATGAAAACTTGGCCGTGGAATGCCTTGCCAGGTGTATAGGGTGGACAGTTTTGGTTTTGAGCCTGTTTACAGGCCTGCCCGGAGTAAGGTCAGATGGAGGTGGTTTCAACTGTTCGGCCGTCTAAGTGTGCATGCGTCCAAAATAAAGTGGCATTGGAAGCAGTATAAAAGTGTATGGAGTGGGCACTGGAGAGTTGCATGTGAAGAAGGTATGTGGAAGCATGAGGGCATGGGCAGATAAAGGTGAAAAGGGGCCATGTGCCATGGGCATTGGTATGAAAGGGAGTATGGTGGCCATTATTGAAACTCTAAAAATATATATATATAGTATAATACAAACATGGCCTACAAAAGGAATGGCCATGTAGCAGCCAACCTTGCCACCAGCGAGGTTCTTCTGGAAGCTGGCGAGGACGCCATGAGTGGAAGAGGCCGCTTTGTTGGGTTTTGGGCTCTCTGGGCGCAGCTGCAAGACGGTGAAAAGGGCGGGGAGCGCAGAGAAGTGGAGGCGACTGGTTAAAGGGAGACCGTCGTGTGAAGAGCTGGAGGCTCTGGTGTGTGTGCAGCCGGGAGAGTGTGCAGTGGAGAGGTTCTCAGGCGGGCGTAGCTGCAGCCACAGGCGCTTGGAGAGGAGCGTGGAACAGGTTGCAGGTAGCCGCCGTGTAGGTGATCTAAGGCGGGCATGCTGAGGCGACTGGGGAGACAGCTACAGACAGGCGAAGTAGAAGAAGTGGAGGCCTTGCGGTGCTGGAAATCGCCTTGTGTGGCTGGACGTCGAGGTGCGTGGAGGTCGTCGGGCTGGTGATAAGGTGGAGAGTGTAGAAGGGCTGGCGTGTGGAGCTGCTGGCGACAAGGAGAAGTGATGGGCTGGTGTAACGACGGGCAGGCCTTTGACATGGAAGCGAGGGCTGGCGCCGACGTGTGGGTTTGTGAGGGGTAGCGCGGACAGGCCATGTGGGAACTGTGGAAGCACTGGCAGGCGTATGGGCTTGGCTAGGTGAAAGATGGCCGCCGTTGAGATGTTTGCAGAAGCCGATGGGCTGGTGAAGTGCAACTGCGAGAGGAGCCGCCTTTGACTGATGTGTTCGTGGCCGAAGGAACCAGTGGGGCGGACTGAGAGGAGAGCAGCCGACGTGATTGAGGAGGGGGTCGCCCCTGGTGATTCAGCGAAGAGCCGAAGGTGAGGGGCCCGCGAGGTTGGTGAAGCGGCTGTTCGACTCGTGGAAGAGAGGCGCTGGCGACTTGCAGAAAGGCTTGCCAAAGAAGCACTGGGGTCCTTGGGCGTGAGCTGACTAGCGCAAGGAGTAAAGAGGGCTGCTGCTGGTCGACAGTTGTGAGGCAAGCACAAGTGGACGTGTGGGCTGACGGGCTGACAGCGTCAGAGTAGTTGAAGCCGTTTGGGCTGCAAGCGTGGAGGGCATGCGTGTTGGAGAAGGCAGAGGCTGGTGGGGCACTGCCTGTGGGAAAGAGATGGGAGCTGACGACGCAAGAGGGGAAGCGCTGGGGCGCTGGGTGTTAGAAGGCTGGTGGCTGGTGTGGGCCGCCTAGGAGACAGGGCCGACAGTGGACAGAGAGGGTGTCGATTGACAGAGAAAGGCAGAGGTGTTGCTGCTTGGTGGTGGGCCGGTAGCACTGCAGATAAGCTGCAAGAGGAAGGGTTTGAAGAGGCTGACAGAGGATCAGCACAGACCAGAGAGAGAGAGAGATGATGGGTAGCTGCTGCTGGTGACACATGCAGAAGTGATGGGCTGCAGAGAGTTGAGGGTTAGCTGGTGGGGCGCCTTCTCAAGAGTGAGTGGTCGGGTTCATTCTGGTGTGATTGGCACAGCACGCAGGCGAGTGGATCATGCAGTGATTGGGGATGTGGTGTATCCTCGGCTGACAGGCGTGAGTGTTTTGTTTATGGTTGTGTGAGTAAGGCTTCTGGGTCGGGAGAAGCTTGTATAAAGTGTTGTAACTGGAATATAAAGCTGGGTGTTTGCTTTGGTCTATGGTGCCCCTGTTTGGTGCTGTCTTTCTGGCGTGGGTTGGGTGGTGAAGTGTGAGAGAGTGTTCCAGCCGGTGGCTGGTGGTGCCCCCGTTCGTGTTTGTGTTTCCAAGTTTGCGAGGTGGAAGAGCTGTAGAGGCAGGGTTTTCTTTCTTTTTTTCACCTCACATCCTTCTGCTGGTGCCCCCACTGAGGATTGCTCTGGCGTTGTTCTTTGCCTAGAAGGGCGTGTGTTCCACTGGAACAGGTTGTCATGATGTGGTCTTATCCAGAATTTCATGGCAGGAAGGGTGAAGATGTGTGTGACTTTTTAGAGCAGATGGAGTTGGCATGCATTACAACCATGTCACGGATGAAGAGCAAGTTCTGAAGCTGATAAAGATTTTCTTGAAGGGAGATGCCCGAAGCTGGCTGAAGGATTTTGAAGCACAGGATGCTGGTGTTTTGACCTTAGACAGGTTGAAAGAAGGCCTTTTGGAGTGTTTTGAGCAAGAGGAGGATTCTAGTGTGCTTTGGCAGGAGTTGAGCATCTTGAAACAGGTACATGGGCAATCACTGGACGATTTTATGAAGGTATTTACATGTTTGTGGGGTAAGTGGTGTATGACATTGAAGCAAGAAGTTCCTCCTATGTTTTTGAAAAAGAGCTTGTTTATTGATGGTTTGCTACCCCATTTGAGGGTCAGGGTTGAGTTAAAGAATCCCAGGTCATTTGATGATGCAGTTAGGATTGCTAGGGAAAAGGAAGGCAAGGTTTTGAAGCAGATGGAGATGGGTATTTATCCGTATGAAGGTGTTGTGTCTACAAGGGATATGCATGTGAATTTGGTTGAGGTGGATAAGAGTCCTATGCAAGGTTTGATTAGACAGGAGCCTCAAAGGCCGATACAGGTGCAAAGGGGGATGTTTTATGTGCCTGCTGATTTCTTTCCAAAGTCTTTAAAGCATGTGGAGGTGGATGAGAAGCCAGTTGAAAAGCCAAGTGAGAACGTATGCTTGGAGCATGATGTGGATGTAGTCCAGGTTTCGCATGTTGATAGGTTTATTGAAAGGAAAGATATGCATGTTGGGAAGCCGAATGAAGATTTAGGATCACAGGCTGAGTCTTTTGCAGGTGAAGAGTTGTTAAGGGACTCTCCTTTGGTAATGGATGTCATGACTACGAAAGGTAGCGATGTGGAAAGCTTGGTTGACGATTCTTCAAGTGTTGAGAGTGATAGTAGACTTGGATGACACTTTGGAATTTGCAGATGATGAGCAGGAAGATGAGCCAGACACAAAAAGTCCTGAAGATAACTCTAGCAGGGAGGAGGATGGGGTAGAGATTGCTAGTGAGATTGCTATTGAGAATGTTGGTGATGTGGATGTTCAAAACAGGGAGGACGACCTTGTTATCATTGATTTTCTTGGGCAATTGGATGATGATCCAGTACCTGTGATGGAAAAGGTGGATGTTCTGTCATGGGATGCTTCATGTGAAGAGGAGTCTTTGGACAGTAGTGACACCTGGGGGGTTGGCAATGCCGTAGAAGGCTATCAGCTAGAAGAGCATGAGGATGAGAGTTCGATCGATAATGATGCGAAGCTCGATGCTATCCTAGATGGTGTACTCCAAGACCTAGTATGCTTGGGGGAATTGGAAGCTAAGCAAGTGAGTGGGTGTTCTGGGAGTTTGAAGGTTGATGAAACTGTGGAGCAATTAGCTTGCGAGCTTGGAATTCCCTGTATCGATGCAGACATGGTTGTGAGTGTATCAAAGGCTTCTATGCATGTGGCTAAGATGTTGAAGACAAAGGCCATGGTTGAAAAAGATGCTGAAAAGATTGAATTGGAGGATGATGTTGTGATGCCTGTCTTGGAGAGCACTGAGGCACCTTTGGATCCTTCGGTGGTGGAGAATGATGATATGCTTGTGTGTGAAAATGTAAAGGTTGAGACTTGGGCCTCTCAAATGTTGTTGAATTGGATGTTAGTTGTTGTGATGCCGCAAGTGTTGAGAACTAAAATGTATATTGTAGGAGAAATGCTATATCAAGGTCTGTCTCGAGAGCAGGCGCCTATGGATGAGGATGTATGGAGAGAGACTATGGACGCTTATGAAGAGATGGATGAAAGTGATTTTGGAGCACATGTGGTTGACGTGTGGTGTGCTTTGATGCCACTTTTTTGGAAGAATGTTATGAAGGTGAATGATGGATTGAAGCAGTTTCCTTTTGATCCAGGTGGCTGAGTTTTTTGACAGCAATTTGGAGTTTTGTACATAAGGTTGTACATATTGTGCGATGAGTGTAGATGCTTTTTGCTGTTGAGCATGAATGCTCTAGCAGATGGGGGGGTGGCAAAGTATGTCAGGCGTTTTTCTGAGTGGTCTTTTTGGCTTGTGTACATATGTGTGCATGGTGTGAATGAAAACTTGGCCGTGGAATGCCTTGCCAGGTGTATAGGGTGGACAGTTTTGGTTTTGAGCCTGTTATACAGGCCTGCCCGGAGTAAGGTCAGATGGAGGTGGTTTCAACTGTTTGGCCGTCTGAGTGTGCATGCGTCCAAAATAAAGTGGCATTGGAAGCAGTATAAAAGTGTATGGAGTGGGCACTGGAGAGTTGCATGTGAAGAAGGTATGTTGAAGCATGAGGGCATGGGCAGAAAAAGGTGAAAAGGGGCCATGTGCCATGGGCATTGGTATGAAAGGGAGTATAGTGGCCATTATTGAAACTCTAAAAATATATATATATAGTATAATACAAACATGGCCTACAAAAGGAATGGCCACGTAGCAGCCAACCTTGCCGCCAGCGAGGTTCTTCTGGAAGCTGGCGAGGACGCCATGAGTGGAGGAGGCCGCTTTGTTGGGTTTTGGGCTCTCTGGGCGTAGCTGCAAGACGGTGAAAAGGGCGGGGAGCGCAGAGAAGTGGAGGCGACTGGTTAAAGGGAGACCGCCGTGTGAAGAGCTGGAGGCTCTGGTGTGTGTGCAGCCGGGAGCGTGTGCAGTGGAGAGGTTCTCAGGCGGGCGTAGCTGCAGCCACAGGCGCTTGGAGAGGAGCGTGGAATGGGTTGTGATAGGGCGAGAATGGATGTGATGTAAAAGATTATATGTGAAGGCATATGGGGTTTTATGAATGGGAATGTGGAAATGGATGTATGTATGTGGATGTGTGGATGTGGAGATGGGAGTGTGGATGTGTGGATGTGGAGATGGGAGTGTGGATGTATGAATGTGGAAAGGGATGTATGCATGAAGATGTTTATGCATAGATGTGAATGTGGATGTAGATGTGGCTGTATAGATGTGAATGTGGAATGTGGATGTGGATGTATGTATGTATGTGGATGTAGATGTGGATGTATAGATGTGAATGGAAAGGTGGATGTGGATGTATGTGAATGTGGATGTAGATGTGGATGTATAGATGTGAATGTGCATGTAGATGTGGCTGTATAGATGTGAATGTGGAATGTGGATGTGGATGTATGTATGTATGTGGATGTAGATGTGGATGTATAGATGTGAATGGAAATGTAGATGTGGATGTATGTATGTATGTGGATGTGGATGCATGAATGAGGACGTGATAGTAGATGTATGCATGTGGATGTGGATGTATGGATATGGATATGGATGTGTATGTATGAATGTGGATGTATAAATGAGGATGTGAAAATGGAGGTAAGCATGTAGATGTGGATGTATGGATGTGAATGTGGATGTGGATGTGTATGTATGAATGTGGATATGGGATGTGGATGTATAAATGAGGATGTGAAAATGGAGGTAAGCATGTAGATGTGGATGTATGGATGTGAATGTGGATGTGGATGTGGATGTATGAATGTGAATGTGGATGTGGATGTGGATGTATGGATGTGGATATGGATGTATGGATGTGAGTGTGGATGTGGATGTGGATGTGGATGTATGGATGTGAATGTGGATGTGGATGTGGATGTATGGATGTGGATATGGATGTGAATATATGATATGTGATGTGAAGGAATCTGAAGTGAAGAGATGGAAAATGATGTGATTGGATGAGTACACATATAAATGGAATGTGGAATAAGTAATGTGGATTAATGAGGGATAATGTGAAAAAATGAGAGTTAATATAGAAATTGTATTTGTAAACTGTTTGTAAATGCTGTTTGTAAATGGCTGTTTTATGTCAAGAATGCTGGGGAAGCATTTTGACCGTCTTGTGATTAAGGTCGTGGAGACCTAACTGATAAAGTTGCAACTGCTGACGGAGAGTCAATGGAGGACGTCTCGCGTAGCAAGTTCGACCGAGGTCTTGACCAGCCTCGGTTCGATTAAAATGGTGAGCTTCCAGTACGGTGGATGAGGGACCAAGGAAGCGGCCTATGAGTGAAGCGCTAGGTCACCTGCGAAGGATCCTAGAGGGTGCTGACCATACGGTGCTCGGGCTCTCGGTCGCCTAGGATACCCACGCGTGCGTCGAGAAAGATATTGGAACAAGGAGTAAGAGTTGTTTTCTGAAACCGGGCATGGATCTGGTTGATTGACCTTGCTGGTCTTCAATGGATGAGTCCATGGCTCTTTTTATGGATCTGTTGGTTGATCTTGTTGATCTTCAATGAGAGTCCATCTTGATTTTTATAAGTGATTATATTGCCGAGTATTATGGACTAGGAACTATTGAAAAGGCCCCTGAGTGGACAGGTGGTGAGCGTTCTAGTTGCCAATGATGCCATAGATACTCTGATGAAGGAATGATGGGAAATTATGAATCAACCGGATAAATTGGAAGATTGTGATCAGTGGTACTATGGTTTCATTAAAGGATTGTTTTAAAGTTAGCTAATGCTAAGAAAAAGGCAATTTCATATTGGGTGTGTAAGTGGTGTGGCTAGTTTTATGTTTGCATGAACTTCCGGCTAGGGAGCCTTGGAACTCTTTTCCTTGGTACCCGGGACAAAACCTAACCAAATTCCAAATTGGATCCCATCAGTACAGTGGTTGGGTGGTTGGCTAACCCATGGGATTGGATGGGGTTAGGATGGACTGATGGATCCATAAATCAAGACTCAACTTTTGTTATTACGATAGATAAAGTAAATCGCGGACAGTAATTGTTCTATGGATAGGAATCAACGGCTGTGCCTCTTGAATGGGGAAAAAAGCGTTGATCCCAATGATCCAAGTGCAAGTTTCTTCCTTGATCCGACCAAATATCTTATAGATGCAATTGTATCAGTTTGATCAGAAATGATCTTGACTACGTTAGAGTAAAAAGTTATCCTGGTGGAATCGCCCGTGCTTTCCGGTAAAGGAAGTTTTTCCGGGTTTGGTTTTGGAACAACCGACGGATTAGTCTCTTATCCGGATATCCGTGGGTGAGGCCCCGAGTGTGGGACCCCTATCCCGCGCGAGAAGTGCTACTTCCGCTGCTAGTACCCCGAATCCGTTGCTCGGTGGGAACAGGGATCTCACAGTGGTCCCGAACCCTTATGCCTGAGGATAAGGTTAACTTCACAAGGTTAAATAATATTTTTGTACCTAGTTTTGCCCGCAGTGGTGACAGATGGAGCCCTATGGTATAGTTACATAACATCAAATAAAAGAAGGATAAGTCGATGAGACTATGTCTCTTTGAAGCACTTAAATTCAAGGTGAAAACTTTGGAAAAAGTTGACAGATGATCAATTGTTGCCTTGTTTCCGAAGAGGGGTTAGAGACCATAAAATGCATGATTACCTGGTACTAGCCCCCGACCATCTACTCTTGATGCACGCTGTAAATTGGCAATCAAATATGAAGATAATATGTTAGAATTGCCAGAACCCGAAGATAACATCTACAGCAGCAACCACGACTTTGGGTGTCCTGAGTCACCAAGAAATTGGAGCTCGAAGTAAGCAAGTTGGAAACATGACTGTGGAAGAGCTTAGTAATGCCATATTAGAAAAATTAAAAGTCAGGGAGGGAAGAGAGACATCTGGGCATGGGCATAACCACCTTTACCCTTGCAAAGAATTGGTGTGGTGCTCTATGTGCAGATTAAATCATACCACCACCGACTGTCCATAGTTAAGAGAAAGGCCATTACTTTATTGTGCTCACTGTGTAAAATTGGAAAATCATGACACTTCAATGTGTATATATCCAAGGTTTCAAAATGTGGCACAGCTTCCCACAATTAGAGCCCCATTGGCTTTGCCAACACCACCTATGCAGATCACCGCCACACTGCTGGACAACCCACGACTTTGCGTGTCTCGAGTCACCAAAAAATTGGAGCTCGAAGTAAGCAAGTTGGAAACATGACTATGGAAGAGCTCAGTAATGCCATATTAGAAAAATTAAAAGTCAGGGAGGGAAGAGAGACATCTGGGCACGGCATCGACATAACCACCTTTACCCCTCTAGGGAATTGGTGTGGTGCTCTATGTGTAGATTAAATCATACCACCACCGAATGTCCATAGTTAAGAGAAAGGCCATTACTTTATTGTGCTCACTATGTAAAATTAGGAAATCATGACACTTCAATGTGTAGATATCCAAGGTTTCAAATTGTGGCATAGCTGAATCCCACAATTAGAGCCCCATTGGCTTTGCCAGCACCACCTATGTAGATCACCGCCACTGCTGGACAACCCAACTCTTCCTACTTACCTCTAGGGGGATGTTCCGGGTACAAGACGCTTCTCCCTTGCCACCACGAGTTCTACCACCACCCACAGGTGAAGATCAATCAAGTATTGATTGAAGATCCATTAAAAGATGTTGACATGGTGCAGGAAATAGAACTTAGTGGGGAATACTATGAGGACACGGCCGAGGTTACGCAAGAATACTACGTCCTACAGAATAACACGCTAGTACTTGTGTTTCAAACCACGGTACAGTGGAAGGGCAAGGAAATAAACTCAAATTTGAGAAGAGGACATTTACAATGCTATGGCTACGGTGGGCCACATTGAGTAGCCGAGTGCCCAAACAAGAATATGAATCATACACACCAACCACAACAAGTGGCGGCGGCCACACCCAATGACATGCCAGTGGTCACCTGCACTAAATGTGGAATTGATCACTTGATCAAGGATTGTCCCTACCGAGCAAGTGGCTCTACTTCTACTGCTAATCAGGCCACCATCCAAACCATTAGTGTACAATCTGGGAAGATCACACCGCTCAATGTCCTAACAAGAGCTCAAGCTCAATTAGGAGAAAAGGGAAGAAACCAGGTGGATGCGACTATTTCCTGATCTAACCGCAGGAGAGGAGTGAAGAAAGTAGGAAAGGGGGACACACGGGTTACAATCCAAGATGGATCTGAAGAAGATACAATTGATACCGGATCCACCCAATCAAAGGAAGAAGGGGTCAAGGGATCAATCTTGGAGGATTAGACCAGGGAAAGCAAGGAGAACAACTAGCAACTCCTAAGGGGGCTAGTGAATATCCCAATGCCAACAAAGAAATAAGAAATCTCGAAGATGCAAAGCCTTAGTCGAAGAGTACTGACTTCATGAAACTAAGCGAAGGACTAGCCGAGTAAGGGATACCATCTATCCATGAGATGAACCAACCCCGAATAGGGTATTGAACATGCCAGCCCCAATTCCAAAAGGAACCAAAGAGGACTCCCAAACAAACACAATGTCTAGAATGTTTGACTAAAATGAGTTGGGGATGTCTATCCATTCCTTCCCCATAGAAGAATACGAGACACCTACATGGGAAAAACCCTCTATATCCAAAGAACCCAGGGATATAGGAAGCCTCTAGCATTAGGACCTCAATGGAAGGCTTCTTGAGCCCTTTTATTTGGCAGTTTAAGGAGTCAAACCTTTTCTCTTAAGAAGAAACGTTTTCTAATTAGAAGCTTCAAAACGGCTACTTTATTCGAATTTGAATTTTGGGGGGAAAATGGAATTTAAAATCTAGCGAACAAAACCATATCATGTAACATATCTATGGAAAGCTCTTGATGTATAGATCACGGATCTATAATCTCCGCTCAAATCGGAGCTTGTATGTAGAAGTTATGGAGGTCCGAAAATTGTAAAATTGCCTCCCCCCTTTTTGGGGAAAAAAGTGCACCCTTTGACCACTCTTACACCTCTCTTACAAACCCAACATTTCAGTCCACATGGCAACCCCCCATTTGGCTATTCCTTAATCACCTTGATTAGGCTTGGGCAAATTAAAGGGCCCAAGAAGACCCCATTCACTTCCTAATGGCTGTACTATCCACACCTTTGCCATTGGGGCAACTATTACGCAATTCACCAACCTTATGGATATATGTAAAAGAACGGGTGGAGGGCGGTCTAAGGCTAGCTAATACTATGGATGAGACTCTGCCACCCTACTGGTGGTAGAAAGAACCTTGAAGCATACAAAGGAAACCCGAGTCGTTAAGATACCAGTTAACCAACTGGGACGCTACTATGAAAGCGACGACACCAACGCTACCATCCTGATTCATCATAATGGATACCAGGTGTGAGGTGAAAAAAAGAAAGAAAACCCTGCCTCTACAGCTCTTCCACCTGGCAAACTTGGAAACACAAACACGAACGGGGGCACCATCAGCCACCGACTGGAACACTCTCTCACACTTCACCACCCAACCCACGCCAGAAAGACAGCACCAAACAGGGGCACCATAGACCAAAGCAAACACCCAACTTTATGTTCCAGTTACAACACTTTATACAAGCTTCTCCCGACCCAGAAGCCTTACTCACACAACCATAAACAAAACACTCACGCTTGTCAGCCGAGGATACACCACATCCCCAATCACTGCATGATCCACTCGCCTGCGTGCTGTGCCAATCACACCAGAATGAACCCGACCACTCACTCTTGAGAAGGCGCCCCACCAGCTAACCCTCAACTCTCTGCAGCCCATCACTTCTGCATGTGTCACCAGCAGCAGCTACCCATCATCTCTCTCTCTCTCTGGTCTGTGCTGATCCTCTGTCAGCCTCTTCAAACCCTTCCTCTTGCAGCTTATCTGCAGTGCTACCGGCCCACCACCAAGCAGCAACACCTCTGTCTTTCTCTGTCAATCGGCACCCTCTCTGTCCACTGTCGGCCCTATCTCCTAGGCGGCACACACCAGCCACCAGCCTTCGAACACTCAGCGCCCCAGCGCTTCCCCTCTTGCGTCGTCAGCTCCCGTCTCTTTCCCATAGGCGTGCCCCACCAGCCTCTGCCTTCTCCAACACGCATTCCCTCCATGCTTGCAGCCCAAACGGCTTCAACTACTCTGACGTTGTCAGCCCGTCAGCCCACACGTCCACTTGTGCTCGCCTCACCACTGTCGACCAGCAGCAGCAGCCCTCTTTACTCCTTGTGCTAGTCAGCTCACGCCCAAGGACCCCAGTGCTTCTTTGGCAAGCCTTTCTGCAAGTCGCCAGCGCCTCTCTTCCACGAGTCGAACAGCCGCTTCACCAACCTGGCGGGCCCCTCACCTTCGGCTCTTCGCTGAATCACCGGGGGCGACCCCCTCCTCAATCACATCGGCTGCTCTCCTCTCCGCCACTGGTTCCTTCGGCCACGAACACATCAGTCAAAGGCGGCTCCTCTCGCACCTGCACTTCACCAGCCCATCGGCTTCTGCAAACATCTCAACGGCGGCCATCTTTCACCTAGCCAAGCCCATACGCCTACTAGTGCTTCCACAGTTCCCACATGGCCCTGTCCGCGCTACCCCTCACAAACCCACACGTCGGCGCCAGCCCTCGCTTCCATGTCAAAGGCCTGCCCGTCGTTACACCAGCCCATCACTTCTCCTTGTCGCCAGCAGCTCCACACGCCAGCCCTTCTACACTCTCCGCCTTATCACCAGCCGCCGTCGACGACCTCCACGCACCTCGACGTCCAGCCACAAGGCGATTTCCAGCACCGCAAGGCCTCCACTTCTTCTACTTCGCCTGTCTGTAGCTGTCTCCCCAGTCGCCTCAGCATGCCCGCCTTAGATCACCTACACGGCGGCTACCCATCTTATCTTATCACATACACTTCTTACCTCATCCCATACACATCTTATCAAATCTTAATTCATCTTATCACCTCATAACTTATTTCGAGAGTATGTTGACAATCGCAAACAATTGAAAAGTGGACTTTTTGAAATATAGTATTGACGGGTTGCCTGCTTGAACTAAGTAATCGCAAATAGTTGAAACCTTGACTTTGAAGGATGGGGCAACAATGGAAAGAAACGCTCGAATAGCGCGTCAGGTTGGCTCGATTAGATCATTGGAGAATTGCCCACATATGGATCCTGCATAAATGCAAAAAGAAGGAGCCAGGCTTTGGTCAATTAATCAACGTTCTAGATACCGCAGCAATAGATGTTTAAGGCTTGCACGCATCATGCGTGGTGAGTACTATTAAAAGGTCCGATCCTTTGGTTATTTCCCCACCCCCACACACACACACACAGAGTGCACACCCCCTCAGCACTGCAGATCTACACACACACAGAGAGTGCACACCCCTTCAGCACTGCATATCTAGATAAATAGAGGAGGGTCCAATTATTTCGCGTTGTTTTGCCTGCACGTGCGCGCAGCCGCGCAGTCATACGAAGCTTACGTACACAACACTAGTTAGCTCCAGACGACTGCTGGCTCTCTAAATAGAGAATAACATGCGTGGAGCAGCTGTGCTTTTCCTTGTTGCGCTGTTAGCCTTACCGCACTCCGGATCATGCCAGCCCTCCACCTGCAACCCGCACCTCTCCTCCCCCCCACTGGAGAAGTTCGTGGACTCCCTTCCCATCCCCACCGTCATCAACGTGAGCGCAGGCCAGCCCATTACCCTGGGAGCCTACAAGATCAAGCAGGTGATTAAGCATGAATCAATAAGCAGCTAGTACACACGTACAGATAATTAATACAAGGATTAATTCTAGTCATCTTATCAGACTAACTTCCGTTTCATTAATCCGTGGATCATTGTATTATGCAGAAGTTACACAGGGATCTGCCTGAAACGACCCTTTACGCCTTTGGCACAAGCCAAGCCACCGCAAGCTCCCCGGGTCCGACACTGGAAGCTGTCCACCGGGTGGAATCCCACGTGCGATGGGAGAACCACATCACGGACAAGCAGCACATGCTTACGGTGGACCACACACTGCACTGGGCAAACCCACGCGATGGAGGGGTGCCCACCGTGACACACTTGCATGGAGGCCAGGTGCAGAGCTCCTCGGATGGGCATCCGGACGCGTGGATCACGGCCAGTGGAGAGACAGGCAAAACTTTCCAGACCCAGAACCACACCTACCCCAACACGCAAGACCCCACTATGCTATGGTACCATGACCACGCTGTTGGCATCACCAGGTTGAATGTGTTTGCCGGGCTGCAGGGCCTCTACGTCATCCGCTCAGCCGATGAAGAGATGCTGAAGCTGCCTAGAGGTGCCTACGAGGTCCCTCTTGTACTTGAAGATAAGGATTTCTATTATAACGGCACATTGGAGTTCCCCACCAGCGGTGATGTCCCCACGGTTCATCCCAACTGGTGTCCGGAGTTCTACGGGGACACTCTCCTGGTGAATGGCAAAGTGTGGCCGTATTTGAGTGTGGAGCCTCGCCTCTACCGCTTTCGAATACTCAACGGTGCAAGCTCCCGCTTCTTCACGCTCTTTCTCAGTAACCCAAGCATCGCCTTCCTGCAGATAGGCACAGACGGAGGCTTCCTTCCCAAGCCCTTGAGCCTCTCCGATAACATTACTATTGGGCCGGCCGAGAGGTTAGACGTGCTAATCGACTTCTCTAGCCTCCAGCCTGGATCGCAGGTCTTTCTAAACAACTCAGCAGAGGCTCCTTACCCTGTCGGCTACGGCCGATTTGACGACAACGTCAACACAACAGTGATCATGAAGTTCAGTGTGGTAGCGAGCATTAATAGTTCTTATCAAGCCGACACCAACACAATACCGAAATCGCTTCCCGCCCGACTCCGCAGAATCAACCACAAGAATGCGCTGGTTCGCAACCTCACCCTGCTGCAATTCAATGATGACACCGGGAGCACGGAGCAGGTGCTATTGAGCAACCTGACCTGGCAGGATCCTGTCACAGAGACACCCAAGCTAGGGGCGGTCGAGGTGTGGAGGATAATCAACCTCACAAACCGGACTCACCCGATCCACGTGCATCTCATCACTTTCAAGGTGCTGGATCAACAGGCCTTTGACGTTGATCGCTACAACGCCGGCAACTGCTCCTTGGATGTCCCTTACCACTACAAGTCAAGGAGCTGCTACACGGAGAAGAGGAGGAAGCCGGGCAACAATCAGCTGGGCTGGAAGGATACGGTGTCTGCTTCTCCGTGGGTTGTCACCAGATTGCTCATGCGCTTCACCACCTCCGAAGACAAGGCCTTTCCCTTCGACGCAACATCGGAGCCAGGCTATCTGTGGCACTGTCACATGATAGACCACGAAGACAATGACATGATGCGTCCCATGAAGCTCCAAAAGTCATAGTATTTACGCACACAGCCGTAGTATAGTAGTCCTACGATTCATTCTTACTTAAGAAATCAATCTCTTGAATTTATTTTGTTTCTTTGTCCGTGCTTTAGAATTATCTTCAAATTTTGGGCATGGAAAGTTATTCAAGCATGACCTAATATTATTAAGCAATACTTGAATTTATTAATTAGCCGGGCCCTAATGGGGTGACTACTTAATTAAAACCTTAGTGTTGCGTAAGGTTTTGTAAAGCCACATCCAGTAGTCGCTCTCTTCTCCTCACAAACACATATTAAAGCAACATCATAGTTTAGTAAACATCACTTGAGTAAACATCTCTCTCTCTCTCTCCCTCACACACACACATATGCATATGCATACACAAATTAAACTAACGGCATAGTTCATTAACCATCTCTCTTAAGCCTAGATTAAAGCAATGAATAGTTCATTAAACATCACGGATTAAACATCTCATTGTTGCAAACCCTCATCAACCAGTTCTCTCTCTTGCATACAACCAACTCTCTCTCTCTCTCTCTCTCTCTCTCTCTCTCTCTCATAGATAGGATTAAACATCTCATTGCAAACCCTCATCAACCAGTTCTCTCTCTCGCATACAACCAACTCTCTCTCTCTCTCTCTCTCTCTCTCTCTCTCATAGATAGGAGGCAGTTCATTCATTCATATTGTCTTGTTGGCCCAAATAAGAAGCCCAAACAAATATGTAATTTGTTATGATTCAATAGATTATCAAATCTCTTACTTAAAATCACTTCCTTAAAATCAATCTCTTGAATTAATTTTTTCCTTTGGCCTTGCACGTGAGGCTTCTAAATTATCTTCAAATTTGGCTATGCACGTGAGGCTTTTGAGCTATCTTCAAATTTCTAGGTATGGAAAGTTATTTAGGCAGTACGTATATTTATTAATTAGTTAGCCCCTAAAACCTTAGTATTGCCTAAGGTTTTGTAAAGCCACATCCAGTAGTGTGTCTCTCTCTCTCTCTCAGAGGCACATATTAAAGCAATGTTATAGTTCAATAAACATCACTTGATTAAACATCCCTCTCTCTCTCTCTCTCTCTCCCTCTCTCTCTCTCTCTCACACACACACACACACATACACACACATACACACACACACACATACATGCACAAATTCAAGCAATGTCATAGTTCATTAAATATCACTTGGTTAAACATCTCTCTTAGTCCTAGATTAAAGTAATGAATAATTCATTAAACATCTCTTAATTAAGCATCTCATTGCAAACCTTCATCAACTAGTTCCATCTCTCACATACAACTAGGTCTCTCTCTTTCTCACAGATAGGAGGCAATGCACCTCAAGCAAAAAAGATGCAGCTCAACTATTTATTGAACAGATGGATGAATCCAGAAAGTGCAACTAGAATGCATAATCTTGCATTTAAAAATTATTATATTACCTTTTTCAAAAATATTACGTAATATTATCCAGGAAATACTGGTATTAATTAATTCATCGGGCCCTAACAGGATCGACCACGAAGACATTGACATCATGCGCCCCATGAAGCTCCAAAAGTCTTAGGATTTGTGCACACACCTGTAGTAGTCTCCTCTTTTTTCCCTAGCCCTCTGGTAGTTCTTGTGTGAGAGAGAGTGTGTGTGTGCAAGACTAAAAGATATGTTATCCTTTCTTCTTGCCAGGTAGCTAGTGAGAAGGTGTGAAGTTGTGTCTAAGATGGAGGTTTTTGTGTTGGAGGGTTTGCATCTTGCTTAGAGGAAGATGTCGAGAGTGCACATGATGGTCCTTTCTTAGATTACTTACATATGGAGTTGGAGAGAAAGGGTTCACTACAAGAGAATTAGAGCATAGCCACATTCACACCTGCACCACAACAAAAGAAATTCAGGATTTCAAATTTCCATGGTTGGGCTATATATGTACTATATTTGTGGCGAAGGGCATGTGGTTGTAGCTGAGCAGTATAGCCGCATGCATATCCACAAATAGCATTTCCTATAGCTGCTATATATAGCCTCACCTAATAGCCATGTGTATAGCATCGCCTATAGCCACATTTATAGCCTTGCCAGTAGCCGTGTGTATATCCTCATCCATAGCTACGCTCTAGTTTACAACCACAAAAGAATGGGGACAGAATGGGAGAAATGTGTCCCCACATTTCTCCCATTCTTTCCCCCTTTTTTTATCTCATGCATAAGCTCTACACATTAAGCTCATTGCATAAAGCTTAATGCATAGACTTATGCATGAAGCTTAATGCATAGACCTATGCATAAAGATAATGCATAGACTTATGCATGAAGCTTAATGCATAGACTTATGCATAAAGATAATGCATAGACCTTATGTGTAGGCTTATGCATTAAGCTCATGCATAAGCTCTATGCGGAAGGCATTATGCATTAATATGATGCAAAGGATCTATACATAAGCTCTATGCGTAAGGTATTATGCATTAATCTGATGCAAAGGATCTATGCATAAGCTTAATGCATAGAACTTATGTGTAAGCTCTATGCATAGAGCTTATGTATAAGCTCCATGCATAGAGCTCTATGCACTTATCTTATGCATAGCATTATGCGTAAGATCTATGCATGCATAGTATTACACATTGAGCTAATTCATAAGCTTTTGCATAGAATTATGCATTAAGTTGATACATAAGCTCTATATGCATAAGCTTGTGCATAGAATTATGCATTAAGCTGATGCATAGACCAAGCTTAATGCATACACCTTATTCATAGGCTAATGCATAAACTTTATTCATAGGTTTATGCATTAAGCTCATCCATAAGATAGTCTATACATAAGCTTATGGATAGCATTATTCATTAAGTTGACATATCAGCTCTATGCATAGAGCTTATGCATAAGTTTAATGCATAGAGATTATGAAATAAGCTTATGTATAAGTTCTATGCATATAGATTTATACATTAAGCTCATGCATAAGCTCTATGCACATAGAGCTTATGCATAGAGCATAGAGCTTCGTTAAGCTTAGAGCTCTATGCAAAGGCTTATGCATTAAGCTCATGCATGAGCTCAACGTGTAGAGATCTTTGCATAGGCTTATGCATTAAGCTCATACATAAGCAAACTGCATAGAGCTTATGCATTAAGCTCTATGCACATATATAAGCTCTATGCATTGGCTTAATGTATACAGATTATGCATAGGCTTATGCTTAATCATAGGCTTATGCATAAGCACAATGCAAAATCTCTATGCATATGTCTTATGCATACATGCATACATAGAGCTTATGTATAGACGTAATGCATAAACCTATGCATGCATGCTTTCATAAAACATGTATACATGAAGCTTATGCATATGCTTGTGCATAAGCTCTATGCATAGGCAAAAAAAACACAAGTAGAGAATAAATCCCAAGTACCCAGAGGTGCAAAAATAGTAAAGAACCATGCCAGGGGCTTACCTCTTATGCTTGTTAGAACCTTGCAAGTGGTTGAGGGAGTTTGGAGTAGCCTAAGATCCAAGCGACCTTGCCAAAGATGTGGACGACTTACCTTAACCTAGCCACAAAAAAACAAAATTATTAGGAAATCTTTTATTTATAAACTCAAGTGAACTATTAAGGCATGCATAGTACATCAGAAAGAGAAGGGGAAACTTAAGGAAAAAAAAGAGAGCAAGCTTATTGAAGTAACTCTTAAACCCTAAATAAAACATGTAATCATTTTGTTTTAGTTAAAAATACCTTAAGCTTTCTTACGAAGCATATGGAGAAAGGGTTTTCTTGCTTGTGAAGGAAAAAGAGAGTTTGTTTGTGAAGGAATAAGAGGGAGACAAGGTGAGAGCTTTGTAAACCCTAAACAAAACACTTTGTTATGTAGAAGCTTCCCCATCAATTATCCTACCTCTTGTGTAGGGTTTCTCTTTGGGATCCAGACTTATTTGGGTGTTGGTGGTAAAGGTTCTCTTACAATATTCTTCCCTTTATGTGAATTTGAGTCTTTTTCCATCACTGAGGAGGCTTGGGAAATTATAAGCAGTGATAGTGAGGCTAGCGATGTACATTTATGTTTTGGGATCCAAATACAATCGTAGTAGCCTCAAGCTTTTAATAATAATTTAGGTATCAATTTTGGGGTAACCTGTTGTTTAGACTTCCTATGCCAATTATTATGTTGAGGCCTTCTTTGCTTATTTGGTTGAGGTGGTATATATGGATAAATCTTGGGAACCCATTTCAAGGTAGATGTGGGTTGCCACTTTTGAGCCCATCGTATCTGTTCATCCTGCTAACATGGAGGTGTTTACTATGTGAAGGTAAAATAGTCGAGTACCTTGAAGAGTGTACAATGAAGCTGGAGGGGGTTTAGGATGCTTAAATTGTGGATGTTGAAGCTTTCTCCTCATTGCGACTCTCGACAAGAGTAAGAGGTAGTAGGCAGTTATGAGTAGAATGTTCAATCACAGATTCACCCATAGAGACACAACTCATTAAAACTCAAGCACACTACTCACATCACAATGCTCTTCATCAGCCAAATCAACATGCATACCTTCTTGAGTGCTGTCAACCCCCCTGGTATCATTGTCCAAAGACTCCCCAGCACATAATGCATTAGATGGAAAAACATCCACATCATCCATCGCAGGTACCATACCACCATCAAGCTGTCCCAAAAAATCCATTATAATAATGGAATCTTCCTCCACGCTCTCCACATCTGCATCACAAACCATCTTCACTTCATCAGAAGTCTCTACCCCATCCTCCTCCCTTATAGAATCTGGCAAAGAATCATCCTCAAAGCATCCTGTATCCAGCTCCTCTTCCTTCTTATCATCAGCCATTCCCAAGACATCATCCTCTTTACTTCCCTGTACATGCACGTCATCCAAATCCAAATGCAATTGATCTCCAATAGGACCTTTCAGATCACTGTCACGTGTAGCCACGATGTTCAAATCCGAAGAAGAATCCACCGGCAACTCCTCATCTTCACTTTTCTCTTTCACCTGCTTTTCATCCTGCTTCACATGCTTTAAAGACTTTGGAAAAAAATCAGAAGGCACATAGAACATCCCCCTTTGCACCTGTATTGGCCTTTGAGGTTCTTGTCTAATCAAACTTTGCATAGAACTCTTACCCACCTCAACCAAATTCACATGCATATCCCTCGCAGACACAACACCCTCATACGGATAAATACCCATCTCCATCTGCTTCAAAATCTTGCCTTCCTTTTCCCTAGCAACCCTAACTGCATCATCAAATGACCTGGGGTTCTTCAACTCAACCCTGATCTTCAAATGGGGTAACAGACCATCAATAAACAAGCTTTTCTTCAAAAACATAGGAGGCATTTCCTGTTTCAATGTCATACACCACTTACCCCACAAACATGTAAATGCCTGCACAAAATCATCCAGTGATTGCCCACGAACCTGCTTCAAGATGCTCAACTCCTGCCAAAGCTCACTAGAATCCTCCACTTGCTGAAAACGCTCCAAAAGGCCTTCTTTCAACCTGTCTAAGGTCAAAACACCAGCATCCTGTGCATCAAAATCCTTAAGCCAGCTTCGGGCATCTCCCTTCAAGAAAATTTTTATCAGCTTCAGAACCTGCTCTTCATCTGTGACATGATTGCTAATGCATGCCAACTCCATTTGCTCCAAAAAGTCACACACATCTTCACCCTTCCTGCCATGAAACTCCGGATAAGACCACATCATGATAAACCTGTAACAATCCTTGAGCTCTCCTCAGCGGAACATACGCCCTTCTAGGCAAGAACAACGCCAGAGCTATCCTCAGTGGGGGCACTAGAAGGATGTGAGGTGAAAAAAAGAAGAAAGACCACCTGCCTCTATAGCCCTTCACCTTGCAAACTTGGAATAACACACACGAACGGGGGCACCACCAGCCACCGGCTGGAACGTTTCTCACACTATGCAGGTGAAGGAACAAAGTGAAGATGAGGAGTTGCCAGTGGATTCTTCTTTGAATTCGGATGTTGTAGTTGTTCATGACAGTGAGTTGGAAGGTTCTATTAGAGATCAATTGCATTCGGATTTGGATGATATGCATGCACATGGAAGCAAAGTGGATGATGCCTTGGGATTGGCTAATGATAAGAAGGAAGAGGAGCTGGATACAGGATGCTTTGAGGATGATTCTTTGCCAGATTTTACGAGGGACTCAGGATGGGGTAGAGACTTCTGATGAAGTGAAGATGGCTTGTGATGCGGATGTGGAGAGCATGGAGGAAGATCCTATCATTATGGATTTTCTTGGACAGCTTGATGACAGTCTGGTACCTATGATGAAAGGTATGGATGTTTTTTCATTTGATGCATTATGTGCTGGGGAGTCCTTGGACAATGATACCAGGGGGGTTGGCAGCACTCAAGAAGGTATACATGTAGATTGATAAAAAACAGAAGTAGGAGGGAGCACACACAAGAGAAGCAAACCCTAATCCATATCCATCAATCATAAAGAAGGAGAGAAGCCATAGTCATCATCTCTCTCACACACACAAAAGAGAACACAACATAGAGTTGTGTCCACACTACAAAGTAAACCTAATGTAATGTCCACACCACACATGACCAGCTGGACGCGGTCATAAACACACCACACGATATCTATCTACCATACTGTCACTCTGTCAGCACCCATGTGCTATCCTCTAGCTGTATACGAGCTTGACATTTCAACACTCCCCCTCAAGCTCGACATGTCCATCTCTAGGACTCCCAATCTAGTACGGAAATACTCGAACTTATCCTTACCAAGTGCTTTGGTAAAGATATCTGCAACCTGCTCATCTGTCTGCACATATGTCAAATCAACATGCCCATCTAGCACCTTCTCTCTGATGAAATGATAGTGGACCTCAATATGTTTGGTCCTGGCATGATAAACTGGGTTGCTAGCAAGATGAATACTACTCATGTTGTCACAATGAATGACAACTCTCATATCACTCTGTAACCTGACATCATCTAGCAACTTCTTCAACCACATAGCCTCACATGCAGCTATGTGGTGGCTGCTCCACAATACTCCGCCTCTGTGGTAGATAAAGCAACTGTAGGTTGCTTTTTACTGCTCCAACTCACAGCTCCACTACCAAGGCTGAAAACATAGCCACTGGTAGACCTCCTGTCATATGCACTACCGGCCCAATCTGCATTTGTATATCCATAGACATGCATGTCTTTTCCTGCCTCATAGAAAAGACCATAATGCACGGTAGTTTTGACGTATCTCAGAATACGTCTCACAGCATCCAAGTGAGGTTTACGAGGACTCTGCATAAACTGACTCACCAAACCAACTGCATAACTAAGATCTGGCCTTGTAATGGTCATGTAGATAAGGCTACCAACCATTTTCCTGTACATGGTGATATCACCAAGCTCATCACCCAAATCAGCCCTAAGCTTCATGTTTTGCTCTAATGGTGTCAACATTGGTTTGCATGCTGTCATACCATACTTTGCCAGCATGTCAAGTGCATATTGCCTTTGCACCAACCATATACCCTTGCTTGTTCTAATCACCTCAATGCCAAGAAAGAACCTTAAATCACCAAGGTCTTTCATATCAAACTCTTTGCATAAAGAGGCCTTAACCTCATCAATGCCTTTCCCACAATCACCTGTGATAATCAAATCATCAACATAAATGACTATCATCAAGATACCATCATGTGTCTTCTTCACATAAAGTGAAGAGTCTGCATTTCCAACCACAAATCCAATACTGACAAGATATCTGCTGATCTTGTCACTCCAAGCACGAGGTGCTTGCTTCAAACCATAGATTGCTTTCTTTAACCTGCAAACAAAAGTCGAATATTTTGGATGTACATGTCCTTCTGGCTATTCCATGTACACCTCTTCTTGTAGTTCACCATTCAAGAAAGCATTTTTTACATCCATTTGATGTAAAGCCCAACCTTTTTGTGCTGCTAGTGCAATGATAGACCTCACTGTAGCCATCTTAGCCACTGGGCTGAAAGTTTCATCATAATCAAGACCATAAGTTTGTGCATATCCTTTAGCGACCAGCCTTGCCTTATGTCTCTCTAGGCTGCCATCTGACTTGCACTTTACTTTATACACCCATTTGCAACCAATTGCATTCTTTCCTTGAGGTAACTCAGCCAATTCCCATGTATCATTTTTGTCCAAAGCATCCATCTCTTCATCCATGGCTTTCTCCCATACATGCTCTCCAATAGCCTCTGTATAGCATGTAGGTTCCACATGCTTTACCATAGATGTCATGTATGCATAGTGCATAGCAAAATCTCGATATGTCAATCTTTCAACTGGATATCTGACTCTCTGGGATCTCCGCAATGCATGCGGGTCACTCTGTACACCTGTAACTCTAGCATGTGGTGGCACATATCTGTCCTGCCTAGCACCAGGTGTGCGTAAAACAGGTATGCCGAGCTCCTCATCCAAACTCTCAGAACTAGATGACTCATAACCTGTGATTCCAATTCCTTCAACTTTCTTCTTGCCTTTATCCATAGCACTACTCCTAGTGCTCACACTCTCATGCCTCAAACGTCCTGACCATGGACGTACACTGCTACTCTCAGCTTCTGCTCTGCTGGCCCAGACATAGTAGTAGAACTAGAACTTGCTTGTGATGGCAAGTTCACAGGCACATTAGCCTCAAGTGAGTCAATGACTCCCTCATCTTTTGCTTTGTACCAACTAGCAAGCTCATCAAACACCACATCTCGTGAGATGACTACTTGTTTAGTTTGAGGGTTATAACATTTGTAGGCCTTTCGATCCTGTGCATATCCAACAAATACACATTTCTCTGCCTTAGGATCCAACTTCCGTCTTCTTTCATCAGGCACATGAACATAAGCTACGCATCCAAAAACTTTGAGATGTCCAATGTCTGGCCTGTAACCTGTAAGCCGCATCTCTGGCGTGCTTCCATGAATGGCTGCTGTAGGTGTTTTGTTCAGGATATACACTACAGTAGCACATGCTTCTGCCCAATAGTAATCTGGCATGCTCTTTTCATTGAGCATTGCCCTTGCCACTTCACATATGACTCGATTCTTTCTCTCAGCCACACCATTCTGCTGAGGTGTATACCTGCATGTCAACTGTCTTCTTATCCCATGCTTTTGCAAGAAATGCTCAAAAGCTTTTGAGGTGTATTCACCACCTCCATCTGTTCTCAAACATTTAATCCAACAGCCATATTGCTTTTCTACAAGGGCTTTGAAATCCATGAACTTTTCCAGCACTTCACTCTTCTCTCTCAGAAAGTATATCCATGTCATCCTGCTGAAATCATCTATAAATGTCACATAGTATAGATTGCC
The DNA here is from genome assembly GCF_041138505.1 of Cibotium barometz. NCBI lineage: Eukaryota > Viridiplantae > Streptophyta > Polypodiopsida > Cyatheales > Cibotiaceae > Cibotium > Cibotium barometz. Next base: position 31,998,464 of record NC_141053.1, on the reverse strand, counting down.
TTTGATAGATGGATTTTGTGCAGGGCCCCATACATCACTGTGTACTATCTCAAGTGGCCTGTTACTCATATTTCCTTCTCTAGGAAACCTCAACCTTGCCTGCTTTCCAAACTGACAGGCTTCACAAATATGCATATGTCCATCATATTTGAATCTAGGCAATCCACTGACAATGCCTCTTGTTTGCATGTTCTTTAATCTCTGTATATTGACATGGCCAATCCTCTTGTGCCACATGTCAATGTCCTGCACAATCCCATTGCTCTTTGAAAACATGGCTGAGCTCAATTCTGGTATGCCTGCATCCAATTTGAACAACCTTCCTTCCTTCTTGCCCTTAACAATCAATCTACAGCCATGCTTAAAGTCTTCCACAAAACAGCCATTCTCATTGAATCTTACTTGTAGTCCCTGCTCAACCATTTGGCCTACTGATGCCAAATTCTTTGTAATGGATGGTACATATAGTACCTCTGACATATTTTTCACATTTCCATCATGCATCCTCAAAGGCACACTGCCAACATGTGTTATAAGATGCTGAGTATCATCTCCTGTGACCACATAACCATTTGTATCCAATGGTTGCATCTTCTCAAACCACTCACCATGACATGTCATGTGGTTTGAGGCACCCGAATTTATATAGCATGACTCATCTCCAGCATTCTGAGAATCCATTGTCCCCATAATGTGCTGCATTGCAAAAAGATGATTTGAGCTCCCATCATTGTTACTGGTAGATGCATAATTTCCATGTTGTGGTCTTCCATTCCTCACATCATTCTGCTTTTTGTAACAATCTTTTGCCATATGTCCAAGTTTGCCACAATAGTGACATTCAATCCCATTCAAATTTTGTTGAGGACCTTGCCATCGTCCTCTACCACGAGCACCTGTTCCAACTCTCCCCCTATGGGATTGAAATCCACGACCTCCATGTGATCCAAATGATGACTGTGAATTCTGAAAATTCTGATTTGATTGTGGTTGAGTAAACCTGTCATTCCAACCACGTCCTCCACGGCCTCGAGGGTTAAATCTCCCCCTGTCTCGAAAGCCTCTAGATGAGTAAAAAGCCTGATTCCTTGCATGCTCATCATTGCTTGACGAGGATGCACCACCTGTAAGACTCATACCACCAAGTCCAAGCTTCAATTCTTCCACAATGAGCAATGACACAAGCTCATTAAAGTCTGGCATTCCTCCCAACCTTACTGAGATGGAAGTGTCAAAAGACTTGTATTCTTTGCCTTAACCACGCAATGTGAGAGCAACCAAATCATCATCATCCATTGGGGCATGGATTGATGACAAGGAATCTGCATAACCCTTGATTTCCTGAACATACTCATGTATACTCCTATTCCTTCGTGTTACACTGTGAATCTGTTGCTTTAGTTGAATCTTCCTTGCACCAGTGTCTGTCTCATACATTCGGCACAATATACCCCATGCTTCTTTCGGTGTATCTGCATCTTGGATGTGAATAAGCAAGGCATCTGTTACACATATTGAAAAGTAATGCAACACTTTCGAAGACCGCTCTACCCATTGCTTGTGAGCCAGTAAACTGAGCATTATTTGGTTGAGGAGGTAGGAATGGCTCCGGGTCTTCATCCGACACGAGACTCCATAAACCTTTGCCTTTCGAAAAACTCTTCATTCGAAACTTCCACACTTGAAAGTTACTTCTGTCAAGCTTCTCTCCAACAATTTGTACTGGGCCATCTCCCATTTTGAATACCTATGATGTACCCTGATGTAACACTCTTCCCGATGCTTTCCAAAGCTCCAAATGATTATGAACCAAGCTCAATATGTGCTATACATATGCATTCACACCACAAATGACTTCATGTTGCATAAGAACTTCATTTGTATCATCAAAATTGAAAAGGGGTAAAGTTGAATTTTCTGGTTTTTTCTCGCCAGTAATTTCTCGCTAGTAACCAGTCAAAGATTATGCTCTAAATCCTTCAAATCTTGTCCAAATGCAATGATTCAACTTGCATTGGCTTCCCAACACATTTCTCCAACATATCCTAGAAGGGTTTGATCAAATTATTCAAAGTGAATGAGAACCACCAATGTTTGTAGCTCCCTGGTTTGCCTTTTTCTGCATCTGTCAGGTACCACCTCTCACTAAAAGTACTCTATCTCCTTCAAATCTTATCCAAATTCAAAACTTTTTGAATCAAAAGTTTAGCAACTCATAGGACTCTACTTGTACCAAAGGAATTAGGCCAATTTGATATAGACAAGGATTAATGCCTTGATTAATAATGCTCTGTTTCTGGACAGACTTTCTGCAAACCTGGAAACCTCTGCTAATTGAGTTCAATGAGCTCCAAATACATCAAATGAGCTGCCCCAAATGTTATCTTGCTCTCAATCACACTTTTTCTAAGTACTCCAAGCTTTAAAGCATCCAATTTGGTGTCCAAATGAGGGAATTAGACCATAATCATTGCAAACTATCCAAGAAGCTGCTCCAGAATGCGCCGCCTACTCCTGGGGGCTGTAGAAGAGGGGCAATTCACAATTGAGGTGATAATATTCTTAGCAATGACCTAAACCAACTTGTTCTTGAAGGGTTTGGCTCAATTCTTCCTCTAGCTTCTGCAATCGATCCTCCACCGGGCATATGTTCTCTGTTTTTGTAGAGTCCAAAAAACCAGAATTTTTTCCTTCACAAATTGCCTGTAATGCATCAATTTTCCATGCAATGACTTGCCCCAAAGTTGCTAATACATGTGTTCATTCACAATACATGAGAGCCTCAGTGTTTGCTTTGCATTTGATCCAATACATTTGCCAAGACACACTCCTTCATAAGCTTTCCATTAAAGCTTCAAAAACAAAAATTTTCTGCTTGCTTTTGCACCTTTAATCTTCTCTTACACTTGTTCTTGATACCTGCAATCCGCAGAGGGGGTCTTGCTACACTTACCAATGGTCCTTAGCTCTCAGATCTGATGCCGATGTGTGCTGCACAGCTTCTCCTTTGCTCCAAGCTCCAATGGCTTCCTTCACAGCTTTTTCTTCTTCTTCCCTCTTCACTCACTCACTCTCACAACACAACTAATAAGCCCTAGGCTCTGATACCATGATAAAAAACAGAAGCAGGAGGGAGCACACACAAGAGAAGCAAACCCTAATCCATATCCATCAATCATAAAGAAGGAGAGAAGTCATAGTCATCGTCTCTCTCACACACACAAAAGAGAACACAACATAGTGTTGTGTCCACACTACAAAGTAAACCTAATGTAATGTCCACACCACACATGACCAGCTGGACGCGGTCATAAACACACCACACGATATCTATCTACCATACTGTCACTCTGTCAGCACCCATGTGCTATCCTCCAGCTGTAGGCTGTATACGAGCTTGACATTTCAACATAGATTTGGCTGATGAGGAGCGTTGTGAGGTGAGTATTGTGCTTGAGAATGATGTGTGGGAAGTTGCAAGCCTTGATGAGCAAGAGCCAGAGGTGGACATGGATGCAGATATGGTTGAGAGTGTAGATAAGGCTTCTATGTGTGTTGCTGAGATGCTAAAGGCAAAGTCCCTAGATAACAAGGGTTCTGAACCAGCTGAGCTGTATGGTTGTGAAGAGATGCTTGAAGTACAAGAGCTGGAAGTGCTGATGGACACTGCTGATGGAAAGGATCTGATTTTTGGTGTGAATAAAGGTCAAAATGATGGAACCTGGCCTTCGCAGGTGTTGATGAATGGGATGCTAAATGCTATAATGCCACAGGTTTTGAAGACGAGGAGGTTTGTTGTGGGTGAAGTGGACAGAAAAGATTTTGTGGCTATGGTTGATGCAGTGATGCAGCCATGGTGTTCCATAGATACTGGGGAATGGGATGGTGAGTTGCTGTTTCCTTTTGATCCTGGTGGATAGCTATTGGACTTTATGTCTTTTGCTGCTGAGCATGAATGCTCTAGCAGGTGGGGGGGTTGGCAAAGTATGTCAGGTGAAAATCTGAAAGATATTTTGGGTCTATGTACATATGGTGTACGTGGTTTACGAATATAATTTTGCCCTGAATGCCCTGGCAAATGTACAGACTGGGTGTTTTTGCAGTGAGCTGGTATGCGTATTGTTTTTTTCGGAGCAGATGCTGGAGATCTGGAAGTTTTATGGCAACTGTGTGATGTGTGGGTGGTTACTAATGTAGGGCACCGACTGGAATGGTTGTGTTTGCAAATAATGATGTAGTTGACGAAAGCTGGCGGGTAGCACTGGTTTTGGAAGGTCATGGGCGCGCATGCAAACCTGAAGTACAAAATAAAGAGAGGAGAGTGTGGCCATCTAATTGAAGTTTTGAAATAGGAAAAAATATATATATAATCCATGTGGCCAATAATGTTAATAGCCACATGGAAGGGTTGTAGGCTGCCACCAGCGCAACATCTCGAAAGCACGAAGGTCTGGAAGGTGGCGAAAATGCGGGAAGAGGAGGCCGCAAAAAAGGAGTAGGAGCTGGGGTCATTCTAAAGGAAGCCGCCTGATGGAGAGTAGCTTGGACGTGTGTAGCCACAGGATCAGGAAAGAGAAGTGGTATGGTGTGTGGCTAAGCGTAGCCGGAAGCCCTGGAGCGGACAAAGCCGACGCAGTAGGGATGTAAGGGTGACAGGCTGGTGAGCTAAAGCCGCCGTAGAGCTACTAAGGTGGCCGTCGTGAAGAGAAGGTGGGGGCTCTCTGGTGTAGCCGCAGGACAGAGCCAAGGGAAGCAAGAGCTGTAGGCTAGTGGCCATCGCGTAGAGGTTGGAGCCTGCCTTGTGAAGTGCACTCAGAGAAAAGGCTGGTTGGTGCAGTAGGTAGCGCATGAGACGTCAGCGAGGCGAGCACAGAAGGGCTGGCGTGTGGAGGTGCTGGCGTTAAAGGCTGCGAGAGAAGAAGGTCCTTGGTGACTGAGTGGCTGGCTACTGTGGGTGCTGGTGACAGAGAGCTGACTGGAGACACCGATGGGTTGGCGAAGAGCAAAGACCAGTGGTTGGCGAAGAAGAAAAATGTGTGGGTTAGTAAAGGTAAGAGGAAAGGCCAAGAGTGAGGTCGTGTGGGCTGGCATGTGGGAGCCACCTAGGAGCTGCTGGCGAGGACAAAAGGGGAGCCGTGTCGATTGCAAAGGAGAGAGAACTGGATTGGCTGAGCACGCAGGCAAAGGGTTGAGGTGATGGCTATCTGCAAGTGTGGAAGCAAGACAAGAGCTGCGTGGCTGATGGGGCTGACAGGTTGTGAGAAGCCGCTTTGGGCTTTCGACAAGTGTGAAGGTGGGATGCCCAGGAGGGCTCGCGACTAGTGAAGGATCGCCGTGAAGTAAAGAGCAGTGAAGGCTGGAGCGTGGACGGACTGAGGTGGTGTGGCCTTGGTTCGGTTAGTCAGAGTGGACAGAGAGCAGGGTGCCGAGTGAAGCAGAGAAAAAGATAGGTGTTGCTGCTTGGGTTTGAAGAGGCTGGCAGAGGATCAGCACAGAGACAGAGAGTGAGAGAGAGATGTGGTGGGCCGGTAGCAGGGCAGATAAGCTGCTTGGGTTTGAAGAGGCTGGCAGAGGATCAGCACAGAGACAGAGAGTGAGAGAGAGATGTGTTTGGGTAGCTGCTTCTACTGATGACACATAGAAGTGATGGGCTGCAGAGAGTTGAGGGTTAGCTGGTGGGGCACCCTCTGAAGAGAGTGAGTGGCCGGGTTCATTCTGGTGTGATTGGTACAGTAGGCAGGCGAATGGATCATGCGGTGATTGGGGATGTGGTGTATCCTCGTCGGCAGTGAGACAGGCCTGAGTGAGTGTTTGTTATGGTTGTGTGAGTAAGGCTTCTGTGTCGGGAGAAGCTTGTATGAAATGTTTTAACTGGAAATATATTGCTGGGTGTTTGCTTGGTCTATGGTGCCCTTGTTTTCTGCTGTCTGTCTGGCATGGGTTGGGTGGTGCATAGTGTGAGAAACGTTCCAGCCGGTGGCTGGAACGTTCGTGTGTGTTATTCCAAGTTTGCGAGGTGAAGGGCTATAGAGGCAGGTGGTCTTTCTTCTTTTTTTCACCTCACACCATACATGTATATGGATGCATGCATGTATGTATGTATGTATCCATAGTGTATATATATAGGTACCATAGTGCATATGTATATGTATATCTATATCTACATGCATATGTATATGGATGCATGTATGTATGTATGTATCCATAGTGTATATATATAGGTACCATACATCTATACAGGATTAACCACAACCCCACCTCCTTCCACATGGGCAAAGGAGGTGGGGCTATTTCAAAATAACCACTCTTCCTCCAAGCGTGAGGAAGAGCCAAATCTCACATCTTCCAATGCAATTTTGAATTTGAATCTAAGAAGATCTCATCTCACATCTTTCAATGAAATCTTTGTATACATGCTTACATACCTATAGATACACACACTTAAACCTTATATATATTATTTCTGTATGTGTATCTATAGGTATGTAAGCATGTATATATAAATCTATATCTATACAGGATTAACCACAACCC